>NC_047114.1:39739880-40049880 GCF_902500255.1 Thalassophryne amazonica
AATTGGTCCTAGCACAGAACCTTGTGGAACTCCATAAATAACTTTAGTCTGTGAAGAAGATTCCCCATTTACATGAACAAATTGTAATCTATTAGACAAATATGATTCAAACCACCGCAGCGCAGTGCCTTTAATACCTATGGCATGCTCTAATCTCTGTAATAAAATTTTATGGTCAACAGTATCAAAAGCAGCACTGAGGTCTAACAGAAGCACAGAGATGAGTCCACTGTCCGAGGCCATAAGAAGATCATTTGTAACCTTCACTAATGCTGTTTCTGTACTATGATGAATTCTAAAACCTGACTGAAACTCTTCAAATAGACCATTCCTCTGCAGATGATCAGTTAGCTGTTTTACAACTACCCTTTCAAGAATTTTTGAGAGAAAAGGAAGGTTGGAGATTGGCCTATAATTAACTAAGATAGCTGGGTCAAGTGATGGCTTTTTAAGTAATGGTTTAATTACTGCCACCTTAAAAGCCTGTGTTACATAGCCAACTAACAAAGATAGATTGATCATATTTAAGATCGAAGCATTAAATAATGGTAGGGCTTCCTTGAGCAGCCTGGTAGGAATGGGGTCTAATAAACATGTTGATGGTTTGGATGAAGTAACTAATGAAAATAACTCAGACAGAACAATCGGAGAGAAAGAGTCTAACCAAATACCGGCATCACTGAAAGCAGCCAAAGATAACGATACGTCTTTGGGATGGTTATGAGTAACTTTTTCTCTAATAGTTAAAATTTTGTTAGCAAAGAAAGTCATGAAGTCATTACTAGTTAAAGTTAATGGAATACTCAGCTCAATAGAGCTCTGACTCTGTCAGCGTGGCTACAGTGCTGAAAAGAATCCTGGGGTTGTTCTTATTTTCTTCAATTAGTGATGAGTAGAAAGATGTCCTAGCTTTACGGAGGGCTTTTTTATAGAGCAACAGACTCTTTTTCCAGGCTAAGTGAAGATCTTCTAAATTAGTGAGACGCCATTTCCTCTCCAACTTACAGGTTATCTGCTTTAAGCTACGAGTTTGTGAGTTATACCACGGAGTCAGGCACTTCTGATTTAAAGCTCTCTTTTTCAGAGGAGCTACAGCATCCAAAGTTGTCTTCAATGAGGATGTAAAACTATTGACTAGATACTCTATCTCACTTACAGAGTTTAGGTAGCTACTCTGCACTATGTTGGTATATGGCATTAGAGAACATAAAGAAGGAATCATATCCTTAAACCTAGTTACAGCGCTTTCTGAAAGACTTCTAGTGTAATGAAACTTATTCCCCACTGCTGGGTAGTCCATCAGAGTAAATGTAAATGTTATTAAGAAATGATCAGACAGAAGGGAGTTTTCAGGGAATACTGTTAAGTCTTCTATTTCCATACCATAAGTCAGAACAAGATCTAAGATATGATTAAAGTGGTGGGTGGACTCATTTACTTTTTGAGCAAAGCCAAGAGAGTCTAATAATAGATTAAATGCAGTGTATGTGTGTGTGTATGTGTGTGTGTGTATGTGTGTGTGTGTGTGTGTGCGTGTGTATATATATATATATATATATATATATATATATATATATATATATGTATATGTATATATATATATATATATATATGTATATGTATATATATATATATGTATATGTGTGTATGTGTATATATGTGTGTGTATGTATATGTGTGTGTGTAAAATAAGTATTGAACACGTCACTATTTTTCTCAGTAAATACATTTCTAAAGGTGCTATTGGCATGAAATTTTCACCAGATGTCAACAACAATTCAAGAAATCCGCACATACAAAGAAATCAAACCACAGATGCCCATTAATTAAGTTGTGTAATAATGTGAAATGTCACAGGGAAAACGTATTGAACACTTGAAGAAAGGGATGTGCAAAAAGACCTAGAAAGCCATGACACCAGCTGAAATCGGTCAGTAATTAGAAAGCAGTCCTGCCCCTTGTCAGTGCAAATTAATATCAGCTGGTTCAGGCCCAACTGATGGCCTATAAAAAGGTGTCTCATTACCAAGCTGTCACACAAGAAACATCTCATGATGAGTAAATCAAAGATGTGTACAAATAATGACTAAAAATGATTAAATGTTGATATTTAAAAAAAATCCTGAACAATAAAAGTCGAAGATGTGAAGGATACGCATGTGAAGGATAAATAACAGCTGTCTGAAGCCTGCACTCTATTTCAGCCCTCAGTTGCGGCCATATTGTTGCTACATCACCGGAATGGCACCTGCTGATTCAAACCCACATCAGTTGTAAGGATGGCAGAGGTCAAGCTGCTTTTGGATGATTTGTTTTTTTCTAGTCTGGAGGGTTTTTTTTTTTTTTTTTTTTTAAGTCCAGTCTGAAGATGATTTTGAAGCAGCTGTAGGGGACACAGCCTTATGGTTTTGAGTCCTATTTAGATGACAATGAAGGAGTCTAAAAGTTAGAGGAAAACCTTCACTCTGACAACAGTGACGATATTGGCAGAGTTCAGAACACACTTTCGTCCTGATATTTTAGCTGACAAGTTGTTTTGAAGAACAGATTTATCTGGTGTATATTTACCATGCTCAGAAATGTGATTCAGTTCAGCCTCGACCTTCAGGCTATGTTCAGGCTTCCAGTTCATTCCAGATTAATTGCATGTCTGGTTCAACTCTGATCTCACTACAAGACTGTCCACATTATTTATAGCAAGTGAGCAGATCTGATCTGTGTCCTTTAGCAATTCTCATTTTCTATCCTATACACATCGGTTGCTATATTAATGACATAGTTAGTGTCCAGCATGGAACCTGAGCTGTCACCTTAATCTCTGGCTCCACTTTCCCATACCAGAGCAGAATGAGACCCACTTACCCCCATGTGTTTGAAGCTTGACTTACCCAGAATGCATCCGTGTATTAAGCCTGAAGCACACTGCAAGCGTCCTTCATGTTGGACACGCAAAATACACACATGCAGTGGCTGAAGGCTGCTGGTGTGTTGCTGCTCAATTTTTCCATTATCATTGGTCTTTGATATGACTTGCACAGCTGTCTTGATGTTTTTATTTATTTATTTATGGGGGGGGGGGTGATTTTACAGGTTATGCTAGTTTGGGCTTGTGTGTGTGTGTGTCTGTGTGTGTTGTGCATAGTTGGGGAGGATAAATGAAACGTTGATCCATGTGGGTCGAAATTCTAAAGTGTTTCCAGATAGCATGGATTTGAATAATAATAATGACTTGGATTAAGAGCGCTTTTCAAGACGTTTAAAGTGCTTTACAAGTTGCATTATTCATTCACTTTGACATTCACACATTGTTGGTAAGCTACTAGGCTACAAGTGTAGCCACAGCTGTCCTGGGGAAACTGACGGAAGCGTGGTTGTCATTTTGCGCCTACTTTGATCATGATGGCAGTATATGAATCCTTTATTTAAATATTTTTTTCCCCCTATCAGAGTGTTTGGTACAAGTATGGTGGAAGAGTACGAGGAGATAGCTGATCCCCCAGACAGACCAGACGACCAGGATGATGACTTGGGTGAGAACATAGCAGCATTAATTCTCTGCTGAGCAGATTGTTTTTTTTTGTTTTTTTTTGTCTCTGTGTGGATGGGGGGGGTGTCTGCCTAGTGTTCCTTAATTGAGAGAGTGGTGTCAACTCAGAACATGGCACCATTTTGGTTCCAACTGTGCTGAACTACTGAATGAACCTTTAATATTTTCAACATTTTTTTTAAATCAGTGAACCGCAACAGCAACACATACAGGTACTATCAAAATAAATATGAAAATAGTTAAACTACTAAATTTACAATTTATGATGATTTGTTTAATTAATTTAAAGCCTGATTTATGCAGCTGCAGCTCTGTAACTCCGTGTCATACAGTGACGTGTGTGACAATTTTGCTTCTGGATTATGTTTTATTCTGGACTAATTTGACCCTCAACAAGCTTTTCTTTCTGCAATCATCACCTCCAAATCAAAGATAAGCTGTACAATTTCCTCTTTTTCTGACTTTGTGCTGTAAAGTTGCAGACTTTTCTGATCCATATTTTATCAGCCTGCGCACTGCAAATACTATTATAATATGATGGCAGATGAAGGGTTGAAAGCAGAAGCCTGTCAAATCACAGCCGTGTCTGATTTAACAGGTGCACGTCAGGCTTCAGGTCTGAGTATGAATGCGGTTTGAAAAAATAAACGGTCGGGCTTTTAATCATAGAAATGACTCCGGTCCCACTTTCCTCAAATTGTGTCAGAGCGCTGAACTTTAATTTGTACAATAGTGTTCAGAATAATAGTAGTGCTATATGACCAAAAAGATTAATCCAGGTTTTGAGTATATTTCTTATTGTTACATGGGAAACAAGGTACCAGTAGATGCAGTAGATTCTCACAAATCCAACAAGACCACACATTCATGTTATGCACACTCTTAAGGCTATGAAATTGGGCTATTAGTACAAAAAAGTAGAAAAGGGGGTATTTACAATAATAGTAGTGTGGCATTCAGTCAGTGAGTTAGTCAATTTTGTGGAACAAACAGGTGTGAATCAGGTGTCCCCTATTTAAGGATGAAGCCAGCACCTGTTGAACATGCTTTTCTCTTTGAAAGCCTGAGGAAAATGGGACATTCAAGACATTGTTCAGAAGTGTAGTTTGATTAAAAAGTTGATTGGAGAGGGGAAAACTTATACGCAGGTGCAAAAAATTATAGGCTGTTTATCTACAATGATCTCCAATGCTTCAAAATGGACTAAAAAACTAGAGACGTGTGGAAGAAAATGGAAAACAACCATCAAAATGGATAGAAGAATAACCAGAATGGCAAAGGCTCATCCATTGATCAGCTCCAGGATGATCAAAGACAGTCTGGAGTTACCTGTAAGTGCTGTGACAGAAGACGCCTGTGTGAAGCTAATTTATTTGCAAGAATCCCCTGCAAAGTCCCTCTGTTAAATAAAAGACGTGCAGAAGAGGTTACAATTTGCCAAAGAACACATCACCTGGCCTAAAGAGAAATGGAGGAATATTTTGTGGGTTGATGAGAGTAAAATTGTTCTATTTAGCATCATGATATGGGCATGTTTCTCCTACTATGATGTTGGGCCTATATATCGCATACCAGGTATCATGGATCAGTTTGGATATGTCAAAATACTTGAAGAGGTCATGGTGCCTTATGCTGTAGTGGACATGCCCTTGAAATGGGTGTTTCAACAAGACAATGACCCCAAGCACACTAGTAAACAAGCAAAATCTTGGTTCCAAATCAACAAAATTAATGCCTCACAGATGTGAAGAAATCATGAAAAACTGTGGTTATACTGTGGTTCCTTATTCTTCTCTACAAGAGTCAAGATAGAAATCAGACCACCAGAGCAAGAATTTTAGCTGAGGAAGCTTCTGCGACTTGAAGAGAAACGTCCTCGCGTCAAGCATCTCAGTCCAGTCGAAGATTCAAGCTTCTCTACTACAACTAAATACTAGTTTAGTGATTCACAGGATTGCTAAAAAAGCAGTTTGAACATAATAGTTTTGAGTTTGTAGCGTCAACAGCAGATGCTACTATTATTGTGAACACCCCCTTTTCTACTTTTTTTTACTAATAGCCCAGTTTCATTGCCTTAACAGTGTGCATATCATGAATGCTTGGTCTTGTTGGATTTGTGAGAATCTACTGAATCTACTGGTACCTTGTTTCCCATGTAACAATAAGAAATATACCCCTAACCTGGATTAATCTTTTTAGTCACATAGCACTACTATTATTCTGAACACTACTGTACCTCTGCACATCTAGACTGCTCTTGGTTTTTAATGGAAATACATTGCGATGGGACGGGACATTTTATCCAATGTGAGCGATATGTATGTAACATTTGTTACAGTTAGGAGGCGCCGAACATCTACAGGGAATCCTGAATAGGGACGTCATTTAATGACTGGGTCAAAATTTCCTTTAAAAAAAATTTTTCTGCTAAATGTATTTGATCCATTATCAAAATGTAATCAGCGTGCACACTGCAAAAAACTATTATAATATGATGGCAGACGAAGCAGTGAAAGCAAAGTGTCAAATCACAGCCTTTTGCTGTGTCTAATTTAACAGGTGCATATCCAATCCAGGCTGTGGCTCAGAGTCTGAACACGGCATGAAAAAAAATAAACGGTCGGACTTTTAATCAGGGAAATGGCTCCGGTCCCACATGTCAGGGGTTTAATGGAAATACATTGCAATCGGATGGGACATTTTATCCGATGTGAGCGAAAATCCATTGTACAAAATCCGTTATATACGGTGTTTATTACATGGAAAACAATACAAAAACTTTGGGACTTGTTTGTCTGGTGACTGCGAATATCTGGTTTATACTATGACTGTTTAGGTGAGTTTTACTGTACATGGGACCGAACAATAAATTTACCCCTCAAAGCTCTGATGATGAAGTAGCTTCCATCCCACACGGCTGACTTTATTTTCCCATATTTTTCTTCTGTTCACTATTTTGAACCCAAGATGGCACCATGAGTCACATGATCAATTTTTTTTCGACTCGTCATGTTGCCACTCTCTTAATTAAGGCACACTAGGTCTGCCTCCGTTTTGTTTGAAAATTAACAGGATTATTCACAAAGTAATGAATATATTTTTAATTTAACTTTGTAAAAACACTGTATACCTTAATGATATATTACAAGATGAGATGAAGGTCTGAGTCTAGGATGTAATTCTCACTTTCTTTGACATCACAAAAGTTGTAATAGCTAAAGCAGTCTGAGGTTATTTCTTTTTGTTGATTGTCAGTTGAAGCTTTGCAAAATGTATTATCAGGTAATTGTAATTTAAGGTACATGTAGTTGAATCAGTTGGTATGAGCAATATCAGGCTACTCTCAGTCAAACATTAACATAATTGTAGGTGTTCTTGCATTCATTTTTATGTTCAGTGTAGCATAACTAAAGTACATTTCTATTCATCTTTAAGACATCCTTTTACTTGAGTTCTTGTCTAATGAAGTAAATTCCTACTGCGTACATTAGCAGAAATACTACTTTGTGCTCAAGACCACATTGCTCCCCAACAGATTACCCCACTGGATATGCACCAGGTGAAGTCAAGTATTCCAAGAATCTTATTGGCTCAGCAAAGGGTAAGTATAACCACTGTGACGTGCTCACGAATATAGATGACAGTGAAATGTGACTGGTTACGGTTGTGTTTTAATCTTCTCTCCAGATGTTATTTTGAACATGGTAAATAATATTGCTGTCAATGTTCTTGGGGGAGGCTCAGAGATGCAAGGTTTGTCCAACACGTCAACAGCACACATGTGTTGCGCTAACAGTTTCATTTAAAACCTGCCAGTATGATGGAGGAACTGTTATTTTACTTTTACTCAAATTTTAATAAGAACAACATGCCTGTTGAGTCATTTTAGTGTTTTTTCCACAGAAGTTATTTGCCTAGCATTGATAATACAGTAGTGCTGCTATATTAGCAAATATCTTGTATGTATTTTGCAGGGAACGGTTCTGTCCAGGAGGTAAACATTTCTGAGCCAGTGTCTCAGCTTGAGACCACCACTGAAAATCTTGCTCCAGTGTGAGTACTAACTATGAGATTTAAATTAAACTTATTGTCAATGATATTGTATCTTTCAAGTTATAAAAATGACTATATAATGCCAGGTTATTGGAAAATCCAAGAATAAATATGTCACAGGAACAGTTGAAATTGGGAATTAGGATTACAAATGGTTTATTAAATGATGTATTTACATCTTGTGTACTTTAATATTTAACAATACATTTTAGAAAGTAGAATTTTTTTTATTTTTATTTCTCAAATTCTCCAGTTGTCATGAATATCACAAAAATGTATATGATCCTTAATCTATTATTTAAATGCATACTGCAGACTTGGAAATTTCCTTTTTCCTCTGAAACAATGAAAAAGTTATATAGTTGAATTTATTTGTAAATTCATGTAACTGGTATATTTTTTTGTATTATGTGGATGATTTTACGGTGGCTGAATGCTACTGTATTTAAGAATATATTATATGTTCCTTTGTTTCTAGTCTAGACTCTGAAGAGGTAGAAATTCCACAAGATCCTGACACCGCTGCTACTGCAGACCCGTCTTCAGACACCGCCGATCCAAGCAACCAAGGGCTCCCCCCAGTGGAAGAAAAAATTGTTGTCCATTTAGACATAGATGAGGAAGAATCTATCACCTCTACCATCATCCTTCTGGATAAGGAAGAAGAGTTGGATGAGGAACAAGAGAAACGGACTGAGTATGAGAAACAACTAGAGAGTCTGGACTACTGTCCGCAACAGACTTCATTTTTATTATCCCCATATTTTTGCTGTTGCTCACCTTCTTTTCAGGAACACCTGCAGCGGCAGTGTTCAGCCCAACTTTCCAAAAAGAGAAAATTCCAAATTATGAACAGACAGCCAGTGGTTCCTCCCCACATACAAGAACCAACATGGCACCTACCCCCCTCAACATCCGCCTGCCCTGCTACTCAGTTACACCCCAGCGAGACACCTCAGCTCCACGTGAAAGAACAAGCTGCTGAGCAGGATGAGAAGACAGCTGGTCCACCAAATGCAACAGGGACCTCAGTAGACTCTCAGAAAGAGACTGAAGCCAAGGATCCTGTGCTTGAACCAAGTCAGACCTCGAGTCTCTCCAAACCCACTTTCACTGATTCTTCCTCTGATACACCTCCTCCTGTTGTAGTGACGCCACAGATCTATCCTGAGGAACCAACAAAGGAGCCAAGACCAGAGAAGAACCAGGATGTGCTGGATGAGGAGAAGCATGTGGAGTCCTCAGCAGCTGTCAGTATCAGTATCACAGCGGATGATGCCTCAGTGACAACAACAGACAAGCTTGATGTTGTTGGTTCGCTTCCAGAGATAAACTCTGTCTTTCAAACCCAAGATCTCACTGAAAAAGTTCCCCATTTCACCACTTCTGTTAACGGTGAACATCTCCCCACCTCACCGACCTTACCAAAACATGAGCCTGAGACCACTGAGGTGCCCCATCCTGCTGCGGAAACTGTTGTCGTACTTGAACACACTGCTGCCCTTCCAGTTATCACAGAAACTAAAGTGGAAGACCTTGCAGATGATGTTTCATCTTCATCAGCTGGGAATCTTCAGCTGCCCCAGTCCTCCTCCTCCTTATCTCCTCAGGCAGACATCTATGCAGAGCCCCCAAATGGCACAGAGCAGAATGGAAACCAGGTCCATGGCTCCAACCAGAAGGAGTCTGTCTTTATGAGACTCAACAATCGCATCAAGGCCCTAGAGATGAACATGTCACTTAGTGGACGATACCTGGAACAACTCAGCCAGAGGTGAAGAGCAAGCACATAAGCACATGACAGAAAACAATGCACTGAGAATATTCTCAACCAGTAATTTGATATGTCTGAATTTTTGTCATGGTTTAAGGTATCGGAGGCAGATGGAGGAGATGCAGAAAGCTTTCAATAAAACCATCGTCAAACTCCAGAACACGTCCCGAATAGCAGAGGAGCAGGTGAACACAAAAGCTTATCAATAAAGGCTGAGGGAAGTTTATTCATGAGGTAGCGATTATTGATTGATTGATTTTAACCCAGCTAGCCTACTAAATAAACCCAAGTGTTTGCTGGGTGAGAGGTAATAAATTACAATTGTTGGCTGCTGTGGATGCCGACTGTCGTTTTTACTGTTTTGAGAACTCCAAGTGTGACACCGTTGGTCATTTTGCATTGTTGTAGAGATTTGCAGATTGTTTAAATATTTTTGGTTATGTACTCTCATGGATGTGATCAGAATAATTATATTGATCTCAGTTGAATTTAGTTTATTTATATAGCCTCAAATCACAACATATGTCGCCCCAAGATGCTTCGCAAACATAAGGTTGAACCTGACCAAACAGCAGTAATGGAAAACTCCCTGAGGTGTAATTTGAGGAAGAAACCTGAAGCAGACCAGACTCAGAGGGGTGACCCACTGCTTAGGCTATTCTAACAATAACAAAGACAGGGCTGTGAAAACTCAGAGGATCCGAGGAATTCCGCAGATTTCATCGGGGGGGGTAGTAGTGTTATACTCTGAAATTGTGATCCTCACTGAGTCCTTAAAATGCTTATCGCAAAGTGTGCAAGTTTTATAAGTCTGCGGACACTGATCTGTATAACAGATATAAATCTGTGTCCTCAGATCCGAGGAAGTCCACGGAGAACAATCTCTTTCTCAAAGCATGGTTGTTGCGACAGTTGTCATAAAACAGGACTGGTTGGTTGCTATGGTGATGCTTTGTGGCTGATCCAAGCTAAACGTGGCATGTGGCCATCGCATACTTTAAGAGCCGTCAAGTTTTTAAAAGAATTTTGAGGCATGTCTGTGTCATAGAGTGACGTTGGAGAGAGGGAAGATGGCGAGAAACACGGTTTGAAAAAGTTTGATAAGGACAAGTATCCGTGGAATTGGCACTGGCTTGAATTTAAAGTTCGTCATCATGAACACAGATAAAAGAAACGGGAAAAGCTCACAGCATCTTTTGACCTCAAGAAACACGCTAAGAATTTTTTTTTTTTGTCTGGAAATTAAACATTGTGCTGTTCCAACAGGATTTCAGACAAGATTAGGTGACTTTTTTTTTTATTAATGTAGACTTTCTTTCATTGGAAAAAAGACATTGTGGCTTTGAATGGATTAACAGGAATTTACACAAGGATATAAGTGACTTTTTTACTATAAGGTGTGTTATTGATGTTTTACAATGACTTTCAAAATATTCTCCAAGCTTGAGCTGTGGTTTTTGAAATGCTTTAACAGTCTTTTCAGTCTTCATGAATTTTATGAAGTTTAATTGTTCTGAGTTGATGCATAATTTGGTTTACAATTAAAAGGAAAATCAATCCAGGTCCTACTTCCATGTCATATTCTGTTATTTCAACATTATCATTGACAGTTCAAATGAAAGGTTGAATCTAGGATTATTTAAATATGCGCTTCTTTTGAGATTTTGTCTTCCAGGAGATGCTGAAAATGTATCATTAGATAAAAAATTAATTTGATTTCTGGGGCCCTGCAGGCTCTAAACCCCGGCTCCTGGGGGGCTGTGCCCGTCAGACCCCCTTGCAAATTTTCCTCAGATTTCACAATTTTCATTTCACAGCCCTGCACAGATCAAATAAGTACAACAAAGAATGCTCAAAACATGGAAAAACAAAAACGTAAAACATTTGTTGACAGTACATTCCATCAGCTTGATAGGTGTTTCATAATGGTATTACATTGGCATTCTCTGCATTACAGTTTAAAATGTTTGTTACACCTTTACATGCTATTTCAAAAAATGTGAATTTTCTGTTCTGTTTTAGGACCAGCGTCAGACTGATTCTATTCAGTTGCTGCAGGGGCAGCTCCAAAATATGACTCAGCTGGTTCTCAATTTGTCTGTGAGAGTTGTGCAGCTGCGGAATGAGGTAGGAAAGAAAAAAAAAAAGCCTCAGGGGCAGCTGCTTTCATTTGTAATCAAGTCTTTTCAGGTCAAGGTTGTACGTGCTACATTTAAGCTTTTCATTTTTTGTAAACCGAATGATTTGGTGCTCCTCTAATTGCATTAAAGGAGAGTTGTATATGTTGAACAGCTTGTGGTACAAAAAAATGTCCCAGTGTTTTTCCTTTGTACTTTCCTGTCTGCTGTTGTGCTAATGAGCGTGTAATGAACGATGTGTCCGCAGGTGTCAGACGGTCAGAATTATCTGATGCTGTCTCTGATGTTGTGTGTGTTTCTGGGACTGCTGCTGTGTGCCAATCACTGTCGCTTCTCCATGGCACATTCAGCCACAGCACCCCATGACCACCCCATGACCAAGAGCTCCAGATTCTGCTGTCCTGAAAGGTAGCAAGTTGTTTTTGTGCTTAAAAACATATGGTATGAACATGTTTGGCTTTTGTAAGCTAATAGTACACTATTAGTACAACATGTGGACAAAGAGCTTCGTGGTGAAGCAGTGACTGGTGTCCATGACTTGGCTGTAACAGTTACTGCACGCTGATGACAGCGCCATAACGGACTCCCACTCATGAGCCAGATTGTTGATGCAACTAGTGATTGTAAAACCGTGACTCATATTTTAAGAAAGCTGCAGTCTTTTCCTTCAGATATCACTGTTTTCTCAATAGGCAGCTGTGTTCCTGTGATGATGGAGGATTGAAGAGGAGTGCATCCTATCCACTGCTGAATTCCTTCCAGGTAGCTGCCACTGAAGGTAAGTGCACTCTAAGCAGGTGTCCTGATCACCCTCTTCCCCCAAGATTTGAATCCTTTGATATTGAAGGGGACAGATGTCTCTTGTTCAGATATTGGTTGGACAGGCTGGAAGAGTCTCCACAGACCTGTTTCTGACAGTTCACACTTCAGAGCAGTTGGAAACAGCCCATCACCCCAGAACAGGTTATTATTACCTGGTGATTGTTCTTATTATGTCCTGGGGCAAGAACAAAGTATCAGAGGATATAGTTGACAGCAATGTCTGTCCATTCTAACATTTCTCACTATATCTCCAAGGCCCATATTCAGGGCTGTGAAAACTCTGAGGATCCGCGGGATTCCGCGGATTTCATCATGGGGAGGGGAGCGGGGGTTTGTGTTGTACTCTTTAATCGTGATCGTTACTGAGTTTTTAAAATGCTTATCGCAAAGCTTTTTTTTTTTTTTTTTTTTAACGGCATCATGCAAGTTTTATAAGTCCGCGGACACTGATCTGTGTGTTACAGATGCAAATCAGTTTCCTCGGATCCGCGGAGTTTCGAGGAGAATAAAAGCCACTCAAAGCCTGGCTGTTACGACAGTTGTCGTAAAGCGGGACTGATTGGTTGCTGCGGCGACGCTGTGTGGCTCCTGTGTGAAGCTTAGCTAAATGTAGCATGTGGACATCGCAAACTTTTAGAACTTTCAAGTTTTAAAAGAAGAATTTTGCAGCATGTTTGTGTCACGGAGATCAGACAGAGCGAAGATGGCGAGAAAGACAGTTTGAAAAAGTATGATAAGGACAAGAATATGTGGAATTGTTGCTGGCTTCATGAACACACCTGAAAGATAAACAGGAAAAGCGAACTGGAAAGAATTTTTTTTCTCTCTCTGGAAAATAAACATTGTGCTGTTCAAACAGAATTTCAGAAAGGATTATGTGCCTTTTTTTCTTTTAGTAATCTGGACTTTCTTTCATTGAAAAAAAAAGACATTGTGGCTTTGAATGAATTTAGGCTACATGAATTTACACAAGAATGTAAATTAGTTTTTATTAATGTAGACTTTTTTCATGGGAAAAAAGACATTGTGGCTTTGAGTGGATTTACAGGAATTTACACAAGAATGTAAATTAGTTTTTATTAATGTAGACTTTTTTCATGGGAAAAAAGACATTGTGGCTTTGAGTGGATTTACAGGAATTTACACAAGAATGTGTGGCTTTATACTATAAGGTATTTTATTGATATTTTACCCTGATTTTTAAAATATTCTACAAGCTTTCGCTGTGTTTTTTAAAATACTTTAAGTCTTTTCAGTCTTCATGAATTTCATGTAGTTTAATTGTTCTGAGTTAATGCATAATTTGGTTTACAATTAAAAGGAAACTCATACCAGGTCCTACTTCCACGTTGTATTCTGTTATTTCAACATGATCATTGACGGTTCAAATGAAAGGTTGAATACAGGGTCATTTAAATATGCACTAATTTTGAGATTTGTTCTTCCAGGAGATGTTGAAAATGTATCAGTAGATGAAAATTTAATTTGGTTTCTGGGGCGCCACAAGGTCCCCCCAGACTCCCTGCGAATTTTCCTCAGATTTCATTACACATATTACACAAGTGAGAGTAGTCCCCCCCCCAGAGAGGCAAGGGGGGGGGGGGGGGGGGGTTGATGATCACCATAGCAACACTGACATGATTAGCGTTTTAATTATGTCACGGGGTGGGATGAGTATAAAACCATATTTTGGCTCAGAGAGAAACTGTTACTTCAGCTACTCACAAAATTCTGACCCAAACTGAAATAGTCCAAAGCACCAACGAGGTCTTCTTGGTACCAGCTGACTTGTCCCGTGTGCATCCAAGTTTCAATTCAAGGCGCTTCACACAAGTAAGGTCTAACCTTACCATCCCCGAGGGTAAGCCCACAGGTGACATGGTAAGAAAAAAAACTCCCTCTGATGATTTGAGGAAGAAACCAGCATTGGAGTCTATGCTGATGCACAGGACAGGAGGCCTGCAGAAGAAGACACCCACTCCCATCTCTGGATGGAGCCGCACCTCAAACACAGACAGAAAGAAAAAATCAGGTGGCAGAAAAACTACAAATAAGTTTTAATTTGTCAGCAATAAGCACCAAGAAAAACAGAAGAAATACTAAGGTGGTTGCCGGCAACTAGCCCTAAGCTTCACTAAAAGACCCAGAATTTAGATAAAGTTGAGGCCGCAGCCCACTCCGTTTCCTAATAAAATGAATTTAAAAGGGTAGAAAGCATAGTAACATACTATTCCAGTATGCTAGCCATACGAAAGGGAAAATAAGTGTTTTATTGATACAAGATCATTCCACAGAACAGGGGCACGAGAAGAGAAAGCTCTGTGACCTGCAGACTTTTTATTCACCCTAGGGACACAAAGTAGTCCTGCACCCTGAGAATACAGAGCCCGGGCTGGTATATAGGGTTTAATTAGCTCAGCTAAGTAGGGAGGTGCCAGTCTGTGAACAGTTTTATAGGGTAATAGCAGAACCTTAAAATCTGATCTCAGGGACAGGAAGCCAGTGAAGGGATGCTAAAATGGGTGTAATGTCAAACTTTCTGCTTCCTGGCAAAAGTCTAGCAGCAGCATTTTGAACCAGTTGGAGACCCCTAGTGGATCGTCTTTTATTCTGCATTTTTCCTCCAAATAATTTGAAAGCCTATAAATGATTTGAAATATGCAATTTAGTGGTTGTGTTGTGGATATGGTAATGTGCGACTTTCTCCCAGACCTGACCAGTTACATGAGCAAGTTTTGGTTGAGACTGGATCATGGTATAGAATCTGAAATGTTCTTCACAATGTGGAAAGCAAAATAAGGCATTTTTTAGATAACTGAAGATGTTTAGGGGGGAGACGGCATGTATACGATGGTTTCAGTTACAAATCCTCATATGGTGGCAGGGTGCATATGTCCACCATCACTTACATTTAACTTTTATATACAAACTAGCTGAGTTACCCGTTCTACGCACGGGTAATAGAGAAGAATTTCACGTCACTTTAGTTAAGTTGTACTAAGTTGCATTGTGTGTATATTGTCATCAGTAATTTTCATAGAGCAATAGAGCAAAAGGTGATAGCGTGTCATATCACTGCAACGCTCTGGCATGCCGTATACAGCAGGTACATTTTAATTGGAAAAATGTGTGCCTTAACTTGCACGCGCTTTCCATTCGAATTGTAAGTAAATTGTGATGCTTAGTACCTGACATGAGTACCACGTGAACTGTGAAAAATAAGGGCTCCGGTGAGCGGGTAGTGGTCTAATATACAACCCCTGGCAAAAATTATGGAATCACCGGCCTCGGAGGATGTTCATTCAGTTGTTTAATTTTGTAGAAAAAAAGCAGATCACAGACATGACACAAAACTAAAGTCATTTCAGATGGCAACTTTCTGGCTTTAAGAAACACTATAAGAAATCAGGAAAAAAAATTGTGGCAGTCAGTAACGGTTACTTTTTTAGACCAAGCAGAGGGAAAAAAAATATGGAATCACTGCATTCTGAGGAATAAATTATGGAATCACCCTGTAAATTTTCATCCCCAAAACTAACACCTGCATCAAATCAGATCTGCTCGTTAGTCTGCATCTAAAAAGGAGTGATCACACCTTGGAGAGCTGTTGCACCAAGTGGACTGACATGAATCATGGCTCCAACACGAGACATGTCAATTGAAACAAAGGAGAGGATTATCAAACTTTTAAAAGAGGTTAAATCATCACGCAATGTTGCAAAAGATGTTGGTTGTTCACAGTCAGCTGTGTCTACACTCTGGACCAAATACAAACAACATGGGAAGGTTGTTACAGGCAAACATACTGGTAGACCAAGGAAGACATCAAAGCGTCAAGACAGAAAACTTAAAGCAATATGTCTCAAAAATCGAAAATGCACAACAAAACAAATGAGGAACGAATGGGAGGAAACTGGAGTCAACGTCTGTGACCGAACTGTAAGAAACCGCCTAAAGGAAATGGGATTTACATACAGAAAAGCTAAACGAAAGCCATTATTAACACCTAAACATAAACAAACAAGGTTACAATGGGCTAAGGAAAGGCAATCGTGGACTGTGGATGACTGGATGAAAGTCGTATTCAGTGATGAATCTCGAATCTGCATTGGGCAAGGTGATGATGCTGGAACTTTTGTTTGGTGCCGTTCCAATGAGATTTATAAAGATGACTGCCTGAAGAGAACATGTACATTTCCACAGTCATTGATGATATGGGGCTGCATGTCAGGTAAAGGCACTGGGGAGATGGCTGTCATTACATCATCAATAAATGCACAAGTTTACGTTGATATTTTGGACACTTTTCTTATCCCATCAATTGAAAGGATGTTTGGGGATGATGAAATCATTTTTCAAGATGATAATGCATCTTGCCATAGAGCAAAAACTGTGAAAACATTCCTTGCAAAAAGACACATAGGGTCAATGTCATGGCCTGCAAATAGTCCGGATCTTAATCCAATTGAAAATCTTTGGTGGAAGTTGAAGAAAATGGTCCATGACAAGGCTCCAACCTGCAAAGCTGATCTGGCAACAGCAATCAGAGAAAGTTGGAGCCAGATTGATGAAGAGTACTGTTTGTCACTCATTAAGTCCATGCCTCAGAGACTGCAAGCTGTTATAAAAGCCAGAGGTGGTGCAACAAAATACTAGTGATGTGTTGGAGCGTTCTTTTGTTTTTCATGATTCCATAATTTTTTCCTCAGAATTGAGTGATTCCATAATTTTTGCCAGGGGTTGTATAAGGCAGACAGTGTGTGTGGGTATGCGTGTTTGTACATGTACATTTTCAACCTAAGGGCCCCAATGGCCTCAGCCTTGGTACCCCAGTCACCATAGCAAGTTTGGTGTTGATTGCTTAATTACTGTGGCTGTGCATAGCGCACACACACATACGTGCGGTCAGCTTTATATATTAGATACAAACATGATGGTAAATTGACAGTTCTGAAAGAATTATGTTTTTTTTTTTTTTTTTGTGGATGTTGGAGGAGAAACTGGGAATGGTGGGACATATTGTCCCAACTTTTTTTCTGATTTGGGCTTGTAAACTGCTTTCTGTTCTAAGTCATGCTCAAAACCTTCAGTCAGCTTTTCACCTTTGGCTAATCCTGTCAACTAAACAAAAACAATCTTTGTCCTTTTGTCAGGTTTGAATTTCTATTTTTTTTTTTTTATGAACTTCTTGACCTTTTCCTGTTATCAGTGCCTATTGTGTAGATAAGGAGGAGATGGCTAAAGATGTGAAGCTAGCTGCAGAGGAGAGAGAGCAGAAATAGAGAAGAGAAAACCAGAGGAAGTGGGAGGGTTTGAGTTATTTTCATTTCTGGAAAGGAGAAGGAGAAAAGATGTGTTCAACTGATTCTCTCACTTCCAGATCCAGAATTGCTTCACAGTGAGGAGACGCAGAGTTCATTTCCAGCTAACAGAAAGGTTTGTGACATCTGTTGCAGCACTGAATATGACTTTTATTTTTTTAAGCTGCATTTTCTAGTTTAACAGTAACATGAGTATCTCTTTACTTTTTTTCAATCATTGGAAAAATGCAGCGGAGACGCCGCAAACTGAAACCTACGCAGCCGGTGGAGACCCTGAAACCCTTTTTAGGAGCTGCTTCAGAGCTGAGTAATGGAACAGTCAGATGTAACGGCGCGCTCCCAGTCATAAAGAATCCTACGTCCCTCCCACAGAGACTGCTTCAGCCTGCTATGAGAGCCTCGCCGTCAGACGGCAGCTCTGAGGGGTCGTCTCAGTCAGACGACCCCTCGTTCTGCGGCATCGCTGCAGCCTGCACCCGAATCTGTGACGGGCTCCCTCCGCCCGAGAGTAGGGCGGAGAAACGGGCAATGAGACGCAGGCGTTCCAAGCCCAGCTGTGTGGTGGTTGACTTTGTTGATGCCCCACACAGAGACAAAAGCAAATCGTTGCTGAGCACCACAATGCAGGACATGTTGAACAGGAAAACGGAGCAAAGCTCCGGGACGTTTGGGTTAAAAGTCACCCTCTCAGGTCCTCTTTGAATCACAACACGCACACACACACACTTCTCACTGTGAAACTCTGAAACATGGATGAATGTTTAATTCCTGTAGCCACAATCTCCTCACTTGTCATTTCTTTTCTGTTCTGTTCTTGACAGACCTTTATATTTGTTACACTTCAGATCAAAGCAGTGTCTTCTCACCTTACCATTAAATTCTTTTATCTTTTGTTTGTAATGTTGCCTTTGACTTTCACGTCTTAATATCTGACCGACATGATTTGTGGTGTAAAACTGTTGTCTTAATGCTGCACATTCAATTCACCCTGCAAACATTTGAACACAGATTTCTAATATATATTTTTTAAGAAGTTAGAATTTTAATATAATGTGTTAATTTATATTTAAAGAAAAATCAGATGTGGTTCACAGAAATTGATATGAGAAATGTATCTGACGTGTAATGTACACGATGTATTGCAGTGTAACATTCCAATGTGCTAGGCCAATCAGCAGCTAGGAAACAGCAGCCTTGACCAATCAGCTGCTGGCGGTCGTGCAGGGGTAATGACTGCATGCTCTTTTTGCTTTCGGATTTGTTTATCTTAAGACGTTTGACTTGCAAAGAAACGATCCTCCTGTAAAAATGTGCATTGTCAGTGCTGCAGTTTAAAAATATGGACACAGTCCGGTGTTAAAATGTGATCACAGCACTCACATTTTGGCATATAGCGGTGAAGAATGCAGTAAGTTTTAGCTTGGGTGTCTTGTTTCATAAACCAGGCCAGGTATGGAGGTGTGGTTGCCACTCATCACTGCATCCTGAATGGCTGAATGACTACTGATCCATCGACACCCCTCCAAACTCACCATCTTTTCTGTCTCAACCTGGTGAAATGTGGGTGTCCCCTTGTCCTTTTTTAGTTGCTGAAGTCCTCAACAGTGAGACACTTATGTGCTGGATCATGTATTGATAAATATCCCACATGGCCACATTATCCTGGATGGCATTTCCTTAAAGTGCAAGTGACTCAAGCGTCATCTTGAGTTCAATGGTACCCAAGTATCCTCCGAAGAGACCAAGTCTCACAACCACACTGTTAAAGAGGAAGCACCACCACCCTACACACTTGGACTTCTTTCTCCTGCAGATATCATCATCACCAAACATCTCTGCCCAGTTACCTCATAACTCCAAAAGGTCTTCAGAGGTGCCTCCATCTCAAAGGCAGTGGAACCGAGACGAGTGAGGCCACGATGCAGAAGAATGCTGTGGTTCAAGAATGCGATAAAAATGGTCACACGACAAGTTTATGAAGTTTGGGTGCCCAAACACCGTCTGTATTCCCAGTTCTATGAATTGGTTAAATGAAACAGAAACTTTTGGTGATGGAAAGTTTCCACATCATAACAGCAGCAGCAAATACCTTAAAATTACAAGCACGGTTCACCTGTTTGATGTGATTTCCTTTCTCTCAAAATGTATTTTTTATTGAATTAAAGAAAATACGAGTTTACAGGCAGGGCAGATATTTGGTACTCTATGGCCTTCTTATTTACACTCAACAAAAATATAAATGCAACACTTTTGGTTTTGCTCCCATTTTGTATGAGATGAACTCAAAGATCTAAAACTTTTTCCACATACACAATATCACCATTTCCCTCAAATATTGTTCACAAACCAGTCTAAATCTGTGATAGTGAGCACTTCTCCTTTGCTGAGATAATCTATCCCACCTCACAGGTGTGCCATACCAAGATGCTGATTAGACACCATGATTAGTGCACAGGTGTGCCTTAGACTGTCCACAATAAAAGGCCACTCTGAAAGGTGCAGTTTTATCACATCACATTCATATTTAGCATAAAGGTAAACTTGGGTGATCCCCCGATATATGTCGACTACGGTGACAATTTCAAGGTTGCTACGAAATAATATATTGTCATTGCCACCCTTGTTAGCGTGATGTTTCAAGAACCAGTTGACCAATTTCATTCACGTTTAGCATAATGGTGTATTTGGGTGATCCCCGACACCATTTGATTATGGGTTTGCGGGGACATTTGTCATCAACCTTGTTAGCAAGCACACAGGTGACAGTGGTAAAGTTCTCTTTGGTATTTTTGAAGAAGAAACCTAAAGCAGACCAGACTCGGAGGGGTGACCCAATGCTTAGGCCAATCTAAGTTACAAAGTTACAAGCACTTACATGATAGTGCAAAGTCCAACAATTAAGGCCAAACTGATATAGTCCCATATTAGTCCCATTTCCATGCTACAGGCAGCAGCACTTCTGGCTGTTGTTGTGGAATGCAGTTGGTTGAATTCCCCATCCATCATGTGGCACTGGTCACACCTTGACCACTCACCCAGTAATGAGGCACTCAGGTTCCCCAGTCCTGGCAAATGTAACTCAGAGAGAAAAAGTTCAGAATCAATCAGAATTAACAGCACTTAGGTCGGTAGTTTTGCAACCAATAAATCAACAGCGAAGCAGGGAGAGTACTAAAGTGGCCACCCGTAGCTAATTCTTTGCTTCAATAAAAAACCCAATTTTATTATATGAATTTGAGACCTCCATTTTAACAGCACAATTTAAGAGGAGAGGAAAAATGATTCAACAGTATACACGCATGTTAGCCACATGGCCTCATCACTAACCTGGCCAGTGATGAGGATCAAAGGTCAGAGTTAAGTTCAGGATCAAAAGGCAGAAACATAATCAAAAGTCAGGGCCAACTTAAGCATCATTACACAAAATATGCAGAAATGGATTCAGTCATTTTCTGTCCTTAACTAGGTCACGGTGGCGGCAGACGAATCAGCTCATTCCACACTTTCCTATCCTTGGCTAAATCCTTTAACTGTTCCTAGGGGATCTCAGGCCTTTCTAAGTCAGCTGGGAGATTTAATCCATCCAACGTATCCTGGGTCTTACCCGGGGCCTCCTCTGAGTTGGACGTGCTTGGAAAACCTCCGTAGGGAGATGACCGGGGGCATCCTCACCAAATGCCTGAACCACCTCAGCTGGCTGCTTTCGATGCGTAGAAGCAGCAGCTCCACTCTCAGTCCCTCCTGGATAGTCGAGCTTCTCACCCTGTCTGGGATTGTAAACCAGACAGATCATGAACCCAAAGTTCATGACCATAGGTGAGGGCAGGAATGTAAATCGACAGGCAAATTGAGAGCCCCGCCTTCCACCTCAGCTCTTTCTTCATTATCACCAGAATGGTACAGCACAGTGTCCATAAAACATCAGATGCTGCCCCAGTCTGTCTGTTGATCTCATGCTCCAACTTACCCCCACTTGTGAACAAGACCCCAAGATTCTTAAACTCCACCACTTAGGACAGTAACTCTCCCCTGACCCATAGAAGACAATCCATCATTTTCTGACAAAGGACCAGGGTCTCAGATTAGGATGTGCTGATTCTCATCCCAGTCACTTCACACTCACCTGCTCAGTGCGGTTCAGAGGTCACCGCCTGATGAAGCCAAGAGAACCACATCATCTGAAAAAGCAGTGATGCAACTCTGAGGTCACCAAACTAGATACCCCCCATTCCCTGACTGTGCCTTGAAATCCTGTCCAAGAACATCACAAACAGGATTGGTGACAAGTGGCAGCCCTGGCGTAGTCCAACACCCATTAAAAACAGGTCTGTAGTGCAGAGAATGTGGGCACAGCTCCTATTTTGGTCATACAGAGACAGATTCCAGTACACATATACATATATATGTATGTGTGTGTGTGTATATTTGTCTGTCTATATGTGGCCCTGTGAAAGACTGGCGTCCTGTCCATGGTATACCTCGACTCATGCCCTGTGGCTGCTATGAGCTCCAGCCCCCCGAGACCCTTAATTGGCGTAAGCGGGTATAGAAAATGGATTGATACAGTGCATCCAGAAAGCGCTTCACTTTTTCCACATTTTATTATGTTACAGCCTTATTCCAAAATTGAGTAAATTCATTTTGCCCTCAAAATTCTACTCATAACACCCCATAATGACAACATCCATCCATTTTCTTCCGCTTTATCCAGAGTCGGGTCGCGGGGGCAGCAGCTCAAGCAAAGCCGCCCAGACCTCCCAATCCACACACACCTCCTCCAGCTCCTCCGGGGGAACCCCAAGGCGTTCCCAAGCCAGCCGAGAGATGTAGTCCCTCCAGCGTGTCCTGGGTCTTTCCCGGGGCCTCCTCCCAGTGGGACGTGCCCGGAACACCTCTCCAGCGAGGCGTCCAGGGGGCATCCGGAAAAGATGCCCGAGCCACCTCAACTGACTCCTTTCAACGTGGAGGAGCAGCGGTCCGACTCCGAGCTCCGCCCGAGCATAATGACAACATGATTTTTTTATTATTTTTGCAAATTTATTAAAAATAAAAATAAAAAAACTTTGAAATCACATATACATAAATATTCACAACCTTTGCTCAGTACTTTGTTGTTGTACCTTTGGCAGCAATTACAGCCTCAAGTCTTCTTGAATATGATGCCACAAACTTGGCGCACCTGTCTTTGTGCAGTTTTGTCCATTCCTCTGTGCAGCACCTCTCAAGCTGCATCGGGTTGGATGGGGAGCGTCAGTACACAGTCAGATCTCTCCAGGGATGTTCAATTAGATTCAGGTCTGGGCTCTGGCTGGGCCACTCAAGGACATTCACAGAGTTGTCCTGAAGCCACTCCTTTGATGTCTTGGCCAAGGGCGTAGATTTGGTCTCAGTTTTGGTAGGGACAATACCACACCCCCCCCCCCCACCCCTGCTCACCACCATCACCCCCTAACCCACTCATACCATTAGACGCACAAGTACAGCATAATACATAACATATGACGACATAATGCTGAATAATTTAACACTTTATTTACAATATTAAGTGTGTAGGCAAACAAACAAATAGCTTAAATAACAAAATTGCACCCAAAATCACGAATCTATTCTATAGGCCTACACCTGAGAGAACAAGACAACAACAAAAAATATACTTGTGGAGCTAAAAAAAAAAAAAAAGTTTTTGCAACCAATAATAATGCAGTTGTCAATAATGCAGTTGTAGGTATCTGGCAACCTAATTTGCCAAAAAAAAAGGGATTTCCAATGATATATATGGTGTATTACGGTAAACGTAAGCCTGTGATGTCATAACGCAGAGGAAAAACACGGAAGTTTCACACTAGTGCGCCGCTGATTCTCATTACCGTAAATTCTCATGTAAGCCCTCACTCTGAGAAATTTCAACACTGACAGCAAGCCAAGAAACCATGCTTTCCAACAGTGTGCTATATGTTGCATATATTATGGTAAAGTGCGTTCGGTGACTTTTGAAACGAGGGAAAAGTATGAAAAAGAGCGCAAAAGTGACAGAAAAGTACATAAACAGCAAACATAAATGTAGGATTTTTTGAGGAAAAGGCAGGGTATTAGTCATTTGTGAAGGTGTATGCAGTTTATTTTAAGTGTGGCGCACAGCTTTGTTCGCAACCCCTCCCCCCCGCCCTTCTTGTTTTTCTGCACCGGAGCAGTGTTGCCAGATATGAAATATGAAACTATCGTACCAAAACCTCAAAATGATCGTATTTTGGGAGAAATTATCGTACACAAACAAAACGCATACAACGTAGCTATTTTAGCGTTTTTTTTAATTTACAAAGAATTTTATGTCACATTTTTAAACTAATTATAGTAATGGGGAAACTATGGCACAAAAAGAACGCAAATGCACAAGCAAGACTGTGAAGTAACACAAACGTGTTAATTACCAGACTAGAAAGAGTCGAATTCAACGTCGAGGTCGCTGTCGTCATCCGATGCCATGGCCACTTGTGCAGATTTTGTTGAACACAGAAAAAATGTTGACACCTCCATAAGGAACTTGAACTTTTTTTTATTTTTCTTGTATATCTCTTTGCTCTCGTGTTTTGTTCGTTTGTTATTGCATTTGTTGAAATACAGTTTCGAAAAAAAAAAAAAAAAAGATGTTGGTTGGGGAATCTTCCTGTCCTGTCCTGCAGAGATTGGATGGGAACTCATTACTTTGTATGAGAGGGGGCGGGCTTTCAAATGACTGTCCCGGCAGCCCAAAGCCAGCAGCAGCCCTGTGTGTGGTGTGTCTTTGATGCCGCCTGAGTGCAACGCCTGCAAAATGATTCTTGGGTGTCAGAGAGATGCGTGTTTGGGCAACCAACTGAAATTATCGTACATATTTGGGTTTTTTCCCATTATAGATCGTACATCGTACAGAGGGCAAAACTATCGTACAAATACGATAATTGTTGGGTATTTTCTCCTCCAAACATTCTTAAAACTTTTAACAAGACAAACAGAGTCAAGAAACACCAGTGAGACAGAAAGTCAAATTTTAGCTCGCGAGGAGTGCAAACAGTCCGTACACGTAGTACCACTGAAAGCACTAAGGACTGTTGCGCCTGCTCACTCTTTTTATTAGGAAAACCTACCCACAGCGTGAAACGTGTCCTAAGGGGGGGGAGAACGCATGACAAGTTTCTTCAAGTAAAACAAACACATGCGTCAATAAGTGCAGCTGCGTGGAGAAACAGTTTCTTTCCTTTAATCTTATCATCAAAGGTCAGCACATCCCGTTCTTGCAGGCTCTTCTGTTGCACTATCATCTGTTCTGCATCATAAATTCACAACAGTCAAAACTGACCTCAGCATACTATCTTCACTCCCAGTTCAGACTGACCTCAGCATACTTAAGACAAAGTTGAATAACAAGTACATTATCAGGGTTATTTTAAAGACAGACAGGTACAAAGCAGCACAATAACATTTTCATCAGAAAGAAGACAAAGGTACAAATGTTTAACAGTGATAACATATATATATATATATATATATATATATATATATATATATATATATATATATATATATAATCTTTAACATTTCCCACCTGTTTATTGCCTGTTAAACATATAGTAGTAGTTATCACCTAGCTTAGCACTTCTTTCTTGAGATTTTCACTAAGAGGTTCATCATGGTATGTTACACAGGCTTACACCCCAGAGGTTATGTCATCGTCATCATCATCGGTGTCTGGGTCATCATACTTAGTTTGGTCAGGGAGAAGTTCATGAACTCCTTGCTCCCAGTCATCATTGTGGCTATCTTCATCCTCGTCATTGTCCTCGGCTTCAGATCCAAGAAGAGGGTATGTAGCTGAAGTGGGCATTCCTGGCCCTATTGCTGTTGTGATCATTCGATTAATAAGTCCACGTATACACGGAATACAACAACATCCACACAATGTCAGAATCGCAGCAAACACTGCTATAGACACTAATAGTGAAGAAATCAAAGACCTCCATTTTCCCATCCCTTCCAGCCACCAGTCCCAGCCTTCGGTGTTTACTCCACTGTGCTCTTTCATCTTCCTGTTCAACGTCCTCAGCCCGTCGATGGCTTGAGTGAGGCTGCCATCTGCAGCTGTGTTGTTGGGAATGAATGTGCAGCATCGTTCTCCGAGCATGGCACAAACACCTCCTTTCTCTGCCAACAACATATCCAGAGCAATACGGTTCTGGAAGGCCATAAGGGACGTGGCTTCTAACTGTGAATGGACAGCCTTAAATCCTTCCTCAGTCCAGTTTCCTAATTTCTGCACATTGTAGTGGATGTAGTTTATTCTGTCTACATTCTTATTAATTGAACGCCACCAACAGATGGAGGATTCGAATCCAGCTGCTATTTGATCAGCCAGTTTATACTCGTCAGGCACTCCTCTGGGGACTCCTATCGCATCAATATATGTTGGATCTCCCACTCCTTTCCAATCTCTTTTTACTCTATGTCTGGTTATGCCTTTCTGCCAGTCTTCAGGAATGAGAGAGGCTGTATATGTCATGACTTCTTCAGGTGTCATGGGCATGGCTTCAACTGGTAACAATAATGATATAAATGCACAATAACCTGACACATTTCTTGGCAGTCTGTCAAAGATTCTGTTATCACCACACCACCACCATACGTCACTCCTACTGACAGGTTTGAATGTGGGAGTACTATGGACCACATCCTTACACCAGGTAGTGTGGTTTAAGCTACCCAAAGTCTTACTTGTCCCTGTCAAGTTTACACATGTATGGTTAGCATGCCCAACTTTGCTTGAGAATAAAGGTTTAATCTTAGTCAATTTGGTCAATGGATAGATCTTGTCCCACTTAGAGCATGCCCATCCTGGTGTCCATCTACTCCATTCATCGGCTACCAACGTTTCCCATCTCTTATCTAGTTGATCATTGGTCATATACCATGAGAAACTATTTCCGTAATTAGTCCCTCTATCACCATCCCATGTTCCATGGGTAAGAGCACTATATGGTACAGAGATGACCACAGAAGCATTTCTAGGAATGCAGGCTTGTACACCAAATCGGTACACATTGTTCCTATCACACCTATGTACTGTGGCATTTGTTATCGGACTGGGGTCTTCGTTACTCCTTTTTGGTCTCTGCAATCTGTGGATGTGATCCTTTTTATCATGTCCCGTGCTTATGGCTTTTAATAATAAGCCCAATCCGAAAAAGAAAAGTAGCATAATAAGGGCTGTCCATGGGGTCCAGGAACCCTCGTTCTTTTTGTTTTTTTTTCTTTCGCCATTTCTGCACACTACAGCACACCGATGTTCAGAACAGTGGCTTCTTAATGTCTTCTGCTAGCTTTCGTGTCTAACCTGGATCTTAACACCAAGCTCACACACTATTACTAGTCTTATCCTACTGCTCTTACTGTTTGTCTGTGTCTGCAGAAATGACTTTCTTACAGTGAGTTAAATGAATCCATGTACTTCTTTCCCCAATTTTCAAGGCTGTGGGTGTTGTGAGTAGTACTTGATGGGGCCCTTCCCACTTAGGTGAATGCCAGTGTTTTCTCTTGATGCTTCTTATCAACACCCAGTCTCCAGGTACCACTTTAGGGTCATCCTGTGGAGAAATGGGATCATCAGTGCTTGAAACTCTCCCTCGTTGTCTTTCTAACATCTTCCTCATGTAATCTGCCAATTTGGCTTCCTCAGGTACATCCCAAATTTGCCCATAATATGGCAATCGGTATTTTCTGCCAAACAATGTTTCATACGGTGTCAACCCCATGGTACTAGTTATGTTTATATACATTTTTACCAAATCTATACAATGTGTCCATGGTCTGCCTGTTTCCTCCATTGTCTTTCTAAGTCTGTTTTTTACTGTCCCATTCATCCTTTCCACTAATCCGGCACTTTGTGGATGATAAGCACAATGATTTTTTAGATTAATCTGTAGCGCTTCTCCTACGTATTGCACTATTGTATTAACAAAGTGCGCTCCATTATCTGAATAGACTGTTTCTGGTATTCCAAATCGTGGAATGATGTCTTTGCACAATGCTTTAGCCACTGTAAGTGCATCTGCATGTTTTGTGGGGAACAATTCTACCCATTTTGAGAACGCATCAATTACGACTAAACAAAATTCTTTTCCTTCATGTTTACTCAGCTGTATATAATCCATATGAATCACTTGAAAGGGATATTGTGGTGTTGGAAATTTGCCTCTTTGGGGTCTCAAATTGCCTTGTGAATTGTGTTTTGCACATGTCATGCATGCTCTACAATGCTGTTTTGCATATGCATCGAACCCATAAAGACAAAAAATAGATTGTAATTGCGATATCATACCCCCTGATGAGACATGCGTCACGCCATGGCTCATGATAGCTGCCCATTTAAACATATTTTTTGGCAATATGGGTTTCTTTTGTGGTCATAAGTACAAATCATTTGCGAATGTAGCTCCTTTGTGTAACCACATCTGCCTTTCTTTCTCAGGTGCCTGCTGTTGCATCTCAGCAAGCAGTATGTGACCTAAGTGCAAATCTGGAGTGGTTTCCTGTACAACAAAAATAGAAGAAGCTGCTGCTGCTGCCGCCTTCGCAGCTCTGTCAGCAAAATCATTTCCTTGTGAAACTATATCAGAGCCTTTGGTGTGAGCCGCACATTTGCATATAGCAATTTGTTTAGGCAATTTCACAGCTTTCAGTAGTGCAGTTAGGAGTGTGGCATGAGTCACTGGTTTTCCAGATGATGTCACCATTCCACGCTCTTCCCACAGTTTTGCAAACACATGCACTGTGCTGAAAGCGTACTGGCTGTCTGTATAGATTGTTACAGCCTTCCCTTTAAATAAATGACAAGCTGCAGTTAGAGCTACTAATTCAGCTGCTTGCACTGAGAATGATGATGGCAACGAAGTAGAATCCAATACTTCTGAATTTGTGACAACAGCATATCCAGATTGTGTTTGTCCATAAGCATTTTTGGTGGAGGATCCATCCACATACACAATTGTACTGTGTGGGATGGGCGTATCCAAAAGATCAACACGGGCCTTCATACAAACAGTTGCTACATCAAGACAACTGTGCGGCTCACCATCCTCAGGTAAAGGTATCAATGTGGATGGATTCAATGTTGTACAGCGCTCTACCGTAAGGTGTGGTTGTGATAATAGCAAGGACATGCACGAAAGATGTCTTGCTGGGGACAAAAAGCTCATGTTTGTCTGCAACAGAAGTGCAGAAACTGCATGTGGAACTTTCAGTGTCAACTGATGGAACAGAACAACATTACTACTACTTTGAACAGCCATAGAGGCTGCAATTACAGCGCGTACACATGGTGGCAAAGCACGTGCTACTGCATCCAATTTAGATGAGTAGTAGGCAACTGGCCTTAATTTTGAGCCATACACTTGTACCAAAACACTAGTCATGAACTTATTCTTACAATCAACTGTTTGAATGAATGGTTTACTATAATCTGGTAGTGCCAAAACTGTGGATGACACTAATGTTTGTTTTACTTTTACAAAAGCTTCCTCAGCTTCTTTGTTCCATTCCAACACGGTTGACATTGAAATATCATCTTTGTACATCAAATCAGAAAGTGGACTAGTCAATTCTGCATAGCAGGGAATCCATGCCCTGCAGTAATTAGTCAGTCCAAGAAATGACATCATCTGCTTTTTGGTTTGTGGTTTTGGAGCGTGCAAAATTGCTTCCTTCCTGTCAGACAGGATCGTGCGCCCTGTGGCTGATAATTCATGTCCTAAATATTTTACTTTATCCCTACACAACTGAACTTTGTTTTTACTCACTTTGTGGCCATTATCAAATAAGAAACACAATAATGCTACTGTGTCAGTTATGCAGTTTTCTCGTGTGTCAGAGGCAATCAAAATGTCATCAACATACACTAATAGTTGGCTATCTGCCGGTGGAACGAAATTGGCTAAACATGCTGACATGACTTGAGAATAAATAGTTGGACTCTCTGCGTAACCCTGTGGTAATCTGGTAAATGTATATCGTTGTCCTTTAAAGGTAAAAGCAAACCAAAATTGACTATCTGGATGTACTGGCACAGAGAAAAATGCATTACTTATGTCAATTACTGAGAAACTATTAGAATTTGGTCTCAGCGAATTTAACAAGGTGTGTGGATCTGGAACACATGGTGCTCTTTTAATCACAGCAGCATTTACTGCCTGCAGATCTTGAATCATTCTCCATCCCACTGAGGGCGGAGCCTTTTTTACAGGAAATATGGGTGTGTTACATGGTGAATCTGGACATGGCACTATTACTCCTGCTGTTAATAAATCCTCTATTACTGGCCTGATTCCTTCAATTGCATCAGGTTTCAATGGATACTGTCTTACACATGGTCTGTATTCTGTTTTTGGTCTTATAACTACAGGTTGTGCATTTTTAATCAGTCCTACGTCTGAAGGACCTGTTGTCCACAATCCTGATGGTACTGAAGAAAGAAGATCATCCTCTTCAGGACTCAACTGAAACACTCAGGATTGTGAAGCGGACACATCAATATGTGTTCCGGCTGTCAGCACCAATGAGACATTAACTGGCACTTTATACAATTTAGTTGATGGACTGAACTCCGTTCGTGGTCCAACTCTGCTCCAATCAGTGGCTGACAAAGCTGTTATGACTGTCAGTCCCAAATCTTGCCATTCTGTCAAATATGGTTTACAAAGTGACACATGTAATGGCATACCTGTGAATCTCAATTTTAAAACATCTTCAGTGGCACCTGTCACTGTTATGACAGCTGTTGAGTTGCCATCATGAATCAAATCTGTCATTGTCAGCTTCACAGGTGAACTGTCTTTCAATTTGTTTTCATAGTCACCATCCGGACCTGGAGGATCTTTATGCCACATTGTGACATGCAGGTCAGGTGGTGACATCTTTTGTTCAGGATGTTTCAGTAGGGCTGTTGCTTGCAAAACGACATCTTTACCCCATCCTGCAGCATCTTCTTCAGAAATGTCAAATGTATAGTAATAGTGGAATGTGGGGTCATCGCTTTCTTCTCTCACCATGTTAACACCACCTGTGCGCTGAAATATGGGTGTGTTTCTTCCAATGTGCCTGTAGGCAGTCCAATCCAATGTTTCTGTATCCAAGCTTTTATATCCTTGTTGGAATGCTGGATCAGAGCGTTTTTCAATTGTTGTTCATACACTGGTGTTCCTGGCACTATGCCACTGTGGACCTTAAATACACTCTCAAATCTGCATCTAAACTCTGTCCATGGCTCTCCTTCTTTCTGAGCTGTCCTGGTAATTTCAGTATAATTTATTTTTGGTCCTACTGCTAAGTCATAATGCTGTGGTTCGTCCTCTACCTGAGGATATAATGATTTTCCAGACGGTCCTGCCGCCTGTTTCTGAGGTTCTTGTGGTTCTTGTTGTACTATTACATCTTCCCTACTCCTTTCTTTTTCCTCATTTTTTCTAGTCTCCTTTTCTCTGCTTCCTCCTCCCAAAACGCCACTAAATCTGCCCCTCTTGCTGTTTTTTGTTTTTTTTTTTCTCATCACCTTTATGTTCCTTTTCTAACCTTTCCTTCAACTTCTGAATACTAGTCAGGTTCAGTCGTCCGTCAAAGTCATGTTTATTTATCCAGGTCTCCAATTTCTTCCATAAATTTCCAGTCGTCAGTTGATAAATTTCCCTTATTTTTAGACGTCTTTCCCCCCATTTTTATTATTATTCTTTGTTATAATTTGGACTTCAGACGGGGGCACACCTAGGGTGTTCTAAATCTGAAGTTTTCACTTTCTTTGGACGTGACAATTAATTTGCCGTCGTGTGGTTGATTCCTTTCACCTCCCCGTAGGAAGCGGAATCACTTGCCTCTGCATCCACACACACGGTTGTCACTTACGTTGTCCAAAGTATTACACTTTCACACTTTTATTCTCAAAACCGGTATTACTTTGTATTTAAAACAGGGGAGTCCGTACCCTCCTTCCGGAATTTAACTACGTGCGTCCCTCGCAACCGTAGAGGAGTCCGCCCTCCTCGCGGAGTTTAACTGCTTTACATTAACAGACGATTCCACGCCATCGTTTACGGAGTTTAACTGTTTATGTGATCACATTTTTATCCCCTACCGGTACGCGTATATAAACAGAGGAGTCCGCACCCTCCTTCGGAATTTAACTACGTGCGTTCCTCGCCATCGTAGAGGAGTCCGACCTCCTTACAGAGTTTAACTGTGTTTCATTAACAGACGATTCTGTATCATCGCTTGCGGAATTTAACTGTTTATGTGATCTGATCACCACTCACTCAGTACTGTTACAAAGAAATTTTACTCACTGACTCGACTTCCTGTCTGTCTTCTTCGGGAAAATCTCGTCAACCAGACGATGCCAACGGCGGTCGACAATTGCAGACACGATCAATCGATCGGACCTTGGCCAAGGATTTACGTCTGGACTTGGCGACCCCCGCCGGACACCTCCGGTGTTGTTGAGATCCCGGACGTAGCCCCCAGTCAATGTTGGGTATTTTCTCCTCCAAACATTCTTAAAACTTTTAACAAGACAGAGTCAAGAAACACCAGTGAGACAGAAAGTCAAATTTTAGCTCGCGAGGAGTGCAAACAGTCCGTACACGTAGTACCACTGAAAGCACTAAGGACTGTTGCGCCTGCTCACTCTTTTTATTAGGAAAACCTACCCACAGCGTGAAACTTGTCCTAAGGGGGGGGAGAACGCATGACAAGTTTCTTCAAGTAAAACAAACACATGCGTCAATAAGTGCAGCTGCGTGGAGAAACAGTTTCTTTCCTTTAATCTTATCAAAGGTCAGCACATCCCGTTCTTGCAGGCTCTTCTGTTGCACTTATCATCTGTTCTGCATCATAAATTCACAACAGTCAAAACTGACCTCAGCATACTATCTTCACTCCCAGTTCAGACTGACCTCAGCATACTTAAGACAAAGTTGAATAACAAGTACATTATCAGGGTTATTTTAAAGACAGACAGGTACAAAGCAGCACAATAACATTTTCATCAGAAAGAAGACAAAGGTACAAATGTTTAACAGTGATAACATATATATATATATATATATATATATATATATATATATATATATATATATATATATATATATATATATAAAATCTTTAACAATAATACATCTGGCAACACTGCACCGGAGCCACCCATCCTCTGCGCTCCGGGACCTCCCACTTTACAAATGAAGCACTGCCTGCCACGAGATGCGCTTTGTTTACGTCCATGTGAGAAGAACGTGAGCCAATGAAATTGCAACATGGGTAACCCTGTCATTCTGGCACGTCGAAAACACAAAACGTGACGACTAAAATTATAGTATCGAGTTCGCAAAAAAATAGTGAATGATTTTGTTATATAAACAAAAATGCTAAATATTGGTAGGGACTATTTTGCCATCCCAAAATATTGGTTGTGACTTGTCCCTATGGTCCATATGCAAACCTACGCCCCTGGTCTTGGCTGTGTGCTTAGAGTCATTGTCCTGCTGAAAAATGAACTGTCACCCCAGTCTGAGGTCAAGAGCGCTCTGGAGCAGGTTTTCATCCAGGATGTCTCTGTGCATTGCTGCATTCATCTTTCCCTCAATCCTGATTAGTCTCCCAATGCCTGCTGCTGAAAAACATTCCCACAGCATGATGCTGCCACCACCATGCTTCACTGTAGGGATGGTGCCTGGGTTCCTCCAAACATGACACCTGGCATTCACACCAAAGAGTTCAATCTTTGTCTCACCAGACCAGAGAATTTTGTTTCTCATGGTCTGAGAGTCCTTCAGGTGGGCTGCCATGTGCCTTTTACTAATGAGTGGCTTCCATCTGGCCACTCTAAGATACAGGCCTGATTGATGGATTGCTACAGTGATGGTTGTTCTTCTAGAAGGTTCTCCTCTCTCCACAGAAGAATGCTGGAACTCTGACAGAGTGACCATCAGGTTCTAGTTCACCTCCCTGACTAAGGCCCTTCTCCAAAGATCACTCAGTATAGACTGGTGGCCAGCTCTAGGAAGAGTCCTGGTGAATCTGAACTTCTTCCATTTACAGATGATTAGAATCAGAATACCTTTATTCACCAAGTATCTTCAGAGAATACAAACAATTTGACTCTGGCTTGAACTGTACTGTCTCTGTGCAAGCATGTATAAATAAACACTAAATAAAGCAAAGGACAACCAGACAAACAGATTGTATATGAATCAGTGAGATTTTTGGCAGCTAAATTGTTGGTCTGTGTGATGGCCTGTGGAAAGAAACTGTTCCTGTGTCTTGTTGTTTTGACGTACAGAGCTCTGTAACATCAACCAGAGGGGAGGAGTTTAAACAGCCTGTGTCCAGAGTGTGAAGGCTCTCCAGAGTTATTACCAGGTCGCTTACTTGTCCTGGACCAGTATAAATCATGGATGGAGGGCAGGCTGGTTCCGATGATTTTTTTTTCTGCAGACCTGACAGTTCACTGAAGTCTGTATCTGTCATGTTTTGGTGGTAGAGGGAAACCAAACAGAGATAGAGATTCACAGGACAGACTGGATGATGGATGTGTAAAAGATGATGAGCAGTTCTTGGGGCAGGTTGATCTTCCTGAGCTGTCTGAGGAAGTATATCCTCTGCTGTGCCTTTTTCCTGATGGAGTCTATGTAGGAGGTCCATTTCAGATCTTTGGAGATGGTGGACTCCAGGAACCGGAAAGTATCCACAGTAGGCACAGTGTTGTTGGATGGGGGGAGTGATGAGGAGTTTCTCTTGAAGTCCACTATTGGCAGTCTTGAGTGGGTTCAACTCCAGGTTGTTCTGACCACACCAGAGGACCAATTGTTCCATTTCATGTCTGTATGCAGCCTCATCACCATCCTAGATGAAACCAATGAAGGTGGTGTCATCTGTAAACTTCAGGAGTTCAACAGAGCTGTTCCCTGAGGTGCAGTCTTTTTCGTTTTGAGGGAGAAGCGCAATGGGGAGAGCACACATCCCTGAGGGGTGCCATTGCTGATTGACCGTGTGCTGGATGTGATGCTCCCCAGCCTCACCTGCTGTGTCCTGTCCATCAGGAAGTTTGAGATCCACTGACAGGTGGGAGTTGGCACAGAGAGGTTAGAGAGTTTTTCTTGGAGAATGTCAGGGATGATGGTGGTGAACACTGAGCTGAAGTCCATGAACAGGACCCTCACATACATCTCTGCAGAGTCCAGGTGCTGCAGAATGTAATGCAATGTTGACTGCATTCTCAACTGACCTGTTTGCCCAATAGGCAAACTGGGGGTCCAGCAGGGGTCCTGTGATGTCCTTCAGGTGGCTCAACACCAGCCATTCAAAAGACTACAGATGACTAAATGATGGGCCTGTAGTCATTTAGTCCTGTTCTGGAGTGTTTCTTTAGGACTGGGACAATCCTGGAGCATTTGAAGCAGGAGGGGACCTTGCACAGCTCCAGAGATCTGTTGACAATAAGGATGGAGATGGGGGCAAGCTGATCAGCACCTGCTCTCAGACATGAGGGAGAGACATCATCAGGTCCTGGAGCCTTCTTGATCTTTTGTCTGCGACACTGCTGGCACACATCCTCTTTACAGATCGTTAGTGCGGATGGAGGCTACTGTGCTCATTTGGACCTTCAAACCAGCAGAAATCTTTTTGTACCCATCCTCAGATTTGTGCCTCAAGACAGACAATTCCTTTGACTTCATGCTTGGTTTGTGCTCTGACAAGGGGAGGTGATGGTCTAGTGGGTAAAGCTTGAGACCAGAGGATCTTTGGTTCAAATCCCAGCCTGACTGGAAAATCACTAAGGGCCATTGGGCAAGGTCCTTAATCCCCCAGATGCTCGCGGTGTGTAGTGGGCGTGGCAGCAGCCTCACATCAGGGTGAATGTGAGGCATTTGTGTAAAGCACTTTGAGCATCTGATGCAGATGGAAAAGCGCTATATAAATGCAGACCATTTACATGCACTGTCAACTGTGGGACCTTATTCTCAGTATCGGCCATTATCCGAGCACCCACTGGGGGCTGTTTTTTGTTGATGAAAACATTACCAAACTCAATAAAAATACACGTAATTTGGTCACTTTTCAAAGAGGTCAGACTAATCGATAAAGTCAATTTAATGTACACTGTTCATGTCAGGTCATCTGTGTATAAATCTCACCGTTCCAGGCAGTGACAGCTATCAGCTGGCTGTTAGAAGCAAGTTAGAGACAAAACCAAACCAGCTGATTTCAATAGAACCAATAGAACCGCATACAGTCTGGGCGTGTTTTCACCGAGTGGCCAGTCACAGAAGTATGAATTCTCGCCTTCAGATTGCCCACTTCGCGGGAATTGATGTGGTGCCGACCTCGAGAATATGTAGACAGGTGTGTTGTGTGGGCCGCTGAAGAGGAGGTACTGCTGGCCCACCACCACCAGAGGGCGCCCTGCCTGGAGTGCGGGCTCCAGGCACCAGAGGGCGCTGCCGCCTCACAGGAGCAGCCAAGGTGACAGCCGTCACCTATCAACTGAGACAGCTGACATCCATCAACGGAGGGGTATATCAGCTGGACGGCATCTCCACCTCATTACCGCTCTACCACGGAGGTAACAAACTCAGCCAGCCATACGGATTAATACCTTGTTGCTTGTGTGTAAAACAACTGAAGACTGAGAAGGACGTATTTGGATAAGTACTCTTATTCCTACATTACAGTGTTTGTCTGATTAGAGGTGGAGGTGGTGTTTTCCACCCCACGTGTTGTTGGGTGAAGCCGCACCCACATCTGACTGTTTCTGTTCCTCGCCAGCAGTACCGGATCCGACGAGCGGAGGCAGTGACCACCTGGGAGTTCGGGACTTGGCGGCTCCAGTATTCCCGGGGTTCGGTGGCGGAGGAAATCGGGTGGTTCCGGTTCGACTTGGACAGACGTCTCCTATCGTCGAGCCTGCCCACACGACACCGTTGGAATTCGACTTGTGACCGAAATTGTAATTTGTTGTGTTTGTTGTGCATGTTCACAACAGTAAAACTTTATTTGACTTTCTTCATTGTCCGTTCATTTGCGCCCCCTGTTGTGGGTCCGTGTTCCTCACTTTCCCCAACAGGATATCTCGGCCAGCGTCATGGATCCCGAGGGGCGTCAACCGGCTGTTGAACGGCCAATGGAAGAACAGGGCGCACAGGCGTCCGCGGGAGGGGTGATCGGTGAGTTGCAGCGGATCCTCACCGCTTTCACGACTCGGTTGGATTTGATGACCGAGCAGAATGTCCTCCTGAACCGCAGGGTGGAGGCTCTCGCCACGCAGGTGGAAGCGCGCCCTCCGGGCGCCGCTGCGGCTCTCCCTCCCGTCGACCCTGTGCGTAACAGTGACGTTCCACTGGTCGTTCAACGACCCCTCCCACCTTCCCCTGAAGCATACATAAGCCCCCCAGAGCCGTACGGAGGCTGTGTGGAGACGTGCGCGGATTTCCTTATGCAGTGTTCGCTCGTCTTCGCACAGCGTCCCGTCATGTACGCGACTGACGCTAGCAAAGTAGCTTATGTGATAAATCTGCTTCGTGGTGAGGCACGTGCTTGGGCTACAGCGCTCTGGGAGCAAAATTCACGGCTCCTTCAGACATATGATGGGTTTGTGAGGGAGTTCAGAACAGTGTTCGATCACCCTAATAGAGGAGAGACCGCTTCAGCCGTGCTGCTGTCAATGAGACAGGGGCGCCGGAGCGCAGCTGCCTATGCAGTCGACTTCCGCATCGCGGCTGCGAGGTCCGGCTGGAATAGCACTGCCCTCCGCGCCGCCTTTGTAAACGGACTGTCGTTGGTCCTCAAGGAGCACCTGGTGGCTAAGGACGAACCGCGGGATTTAGATGGGCTCATCGATCTTGTCATACGATTAGACAATCGGTTAGAAGAGCGCCGTCGGGAACGAGACGAAGGGCGTGGCCGGGCACGCGTCGTCCCTCTCCCTTCCGGTTCCGACCGCGTTCCACCCTCCCCACGCATACGGCCCCTGCGCTCCGTGCGGTTACAGCCCCCCTGCTGACGAAGCTATGGACACGAGTAGGGCAACATTTAGGGCACCGGTTACACAAAGGAGGCTGGCCCACGGGGCATGTTTTGTTTGTGGCTCGATTGAGCATCAATTAAGAGACTGCCCCGAGCGGTTAAACACCAACGCCCGCCCCTAGAAACTGGGCTAGGGGTGGGCCGAGACATTCACGTGGGACACACCCACATCGCCACACGACTCCCAGTTACCATCCTGTATGAGGATTTAACCCTGAAGGCCCCAGCACTGGTGGACACGGGCTCAGAAGGGAATTTGCTCGACAGCAAATGGGCCAGGGAGATAGGGTTCCCTCTGGTGGCGCTTACCTCGCCTGTGCAGGTACGGGCGCTAGATGGCTCCCTACTCCCTCCAATCACTCACAAGACACCACCAGTAACTCTGGTGGTGTCGGGGAATCACCGGGAGGAGATCGAGTTTTTTGTGACTCCGGCCACCTCCCGTGTGATTTTAGGGTTCCCTTGGATGTTGAAACACAATCCCCGGATCGATTGGCCGTCCGGGGTAGTGGTTCAGTGGAGCGAGACCTGCCATCGGGTATGTTTAGGTTCCTCGGTTCCTCCCGGTTCCCAGGCCAGGGAGGAGGTCAGAGCCCCGCCCAATCTAGGGACGGTTCCGGTGCAGTACCATGACCTTGCGGAGGTGTTCAGCAAGGATCTGGCGCTCACCCTTCCCCCGCACCGCCCGTATGATTGTGCCATTGATTTGGTTCCAGGTGTTGAGTTCCCGTCCAGTAGGCTGTACAACCTCTCACGACCTGAACGTGAATCAGTGGAGACCTACATCCGGGACTCTTTGGCTGCCGGGTTGATCCGGAATTCCACCTCCCCGATGGGTGCGGGTTTCTTTTTTGTGGGGAAAAAGGATGGCGGATTACGTCCATGCATCGATTACAGGGGGCTGAACGAAATCACGGTTCGTAACCGATACCCCTTACCCTTGTTGGATTCGGTGTTCACACCCCTGCATGGAGCTAAGATATTCACCAAGCTTGATCTTAGGAATGCGTATCATCTGGTTCGGATCCGGAAGGGAGACGAGTGGAAGACGGCATTTAACACCCCGTTAGGTCATTTTGAGTACCTGGTCATGCCGTTCGGTCTTACAAACGCTCCCGCGACGTTCCAAGCATTGGTTAATGATGTCTTGCGGGACTTCCTGCACCGATTCGTCTTCGTATATCTTGACGACATACTCATCTTTTCTCCGGATCCTGAGACCCATGTTCGACATGTACGTCAGGTCCTGCAGCGGTTATTGGAGAACCGGCTGTTTGTTAAGGGCGAGAAGTGTGAGTTTCACTGCACCTCTTTGTCCTTCCTGGGGTTCATCATCTCCCCCAACTCCGTCGCTCCTGATCCGGCCAAGGTTGCGGCTGTGAGAGACTGGCCCCAACCCACAAGCAGTAGGAAGCTGCAACAGTTCCTCGGCTTTGCTAATTTCTACAGGAGGTTCATTAAGGGCTACAGTCAGGTAGTTAGCCCCCTGACAGCCCTGACCTCACCAAAAGTCCCCTTCACCTGGTCGGATCGTTGCGATGCCGCGTTCAAGGAGTTGAAACGGCGCTTCTCGTCTGCACCCGTTCTGGTGCAGCCCGATCCTAGTCGCCAGTTAGTGGTTGAAGTGGACGTCTCGGACTCAGGGATAGGAGCCGTGCTGTCCCAGAGCGGGAAGACCGATAAGGTCCTTCACCCGTGTGCCTATTTTTCCCGCAGGTTGACCCCGGCCGAACGGAACTATGACGTCGGCAATCGAGAACTCCTTGCGGTGAAAGAGGCTCTTGAGGAGTGGAGACATCTGTTGGAGGGAACGTCCGTGCCATTCACGGTTTTCACTGACCACCGGAACCTGGAGTATATCAGGACCGCCAAGCGGCTGAATCCCAGGCAAGCCCGCTGGTCACTGTTCTTCGGCCGTTTTGACTTCCGGATCACCTACCGTCCCGGGACCAAAAATCAAAGATCGGATGCTTTGTCCCGGGTACATGAAGACGAAGTCAGAACGGAGTCGTCGGATCCCCCGGATCCCATCATCCCGGAGTCCACTATCATGGCCACCCTCACCTGGGACGTGGAGAAGACCGTCCGGGAGGCCCTGGCACGAAACCCGCACCCCGGAACCGGGCCAAAGAATAGGCTCTACGTCCCACCAGAAGCAAGGGCTGCGGTCCTGGACTTCTGTCACGGTTCTAAGCTCTCCTGTCATCCTGGGGTGCGAAGAACCGTGGCAGTCATCCGGCAGCGCTTCTGGTGGGCATCCCTGGAGACCGACGTCCGGGATTATATCCAGGCCTGTACCACCTGCGCCAGGGGCAAAGCCGACCACCGCAAGTCCTCGGGATTGGTACAGCCGCTGCCCGTACCTCATCGCCCCTGGTCTCACATCGGCCTGGATTTTGTCACGGGCCTCCCGCCATCCCAGGGAAACACCGTCATCCTCACGATAGTGGACCGATTCTCCAAGGCGGCCCACTTCATGGCCCTCCCGAAGCTCCCAACGGCCCAGGAGACAGCGGACCTCCTGGTCCACCACGTCGTCCGGCTGCATGGGATACCATCAGACATCGTCTCCGATCGCGGTCCCCAGTTCTCCTCGCATGTCTGGAGGAGCTTTTGCCGGGAACTGGGGTCAGTCTCTCGTCCGGGTATCACCCCCAAACCAAAGGGCAAGCAGAACGGGCCAATCAAGAGATGGAGCAGACACTACGTTGTGTGACAGCCGCGCACCCGGCGGCCTGGAGTGCTCATCTGGCCTGGATCGAGTACGCCCACAACAGTCAAGTGTCGTCAGCCACCGGCCTCTCCCCTTTTGAGGTGTGTTTGGGGTATCAGCCCCCATTGTTTCCGGTGGTTGAGGGAGAGGTTGGTGTGCCCTTGGTCCAGGCCCACCTGCGGAAGTGCCGTCGGGTGTGGCGTGCTGCCCGTTCTGCTTTGTTGAGGGCCCGGACGAGGGCAAAGACCCATGCAGACCGGCGGCGGACCCCGGCCCCTACGTATCGCCCCGGGCAGGAAGTGTGGTTGTCCACCAAGGACATTCCACTGCAAGTGGCCTCCCCGAAATTGAAAGAACGATACATAGGACCGTACAAAATCCTCAAAATCATCAATCCCGCCGCAGTGAGGCTTCAGCTTCCGGCCTCACTGCGGATCCATCCCGTGTTCCATGTGTCAAAACTCAAACCGCATCACACCTCACCCCTCTGCACTCCCGGTCCGGCGCCACCTCCTGCCCGGATCATCGATGGCGAGCCGGCTTGGACTGTGCGCCGGCTTCTGGATGTCCGACGGATGGGCCGGGGCTTTCAATACCTGGTGGACTGGGAGGGGTACGGCCCCGAAGAACGCTCCTGGGTGAAGAGGAGCTTCATCCTGGACCCGGCCCTCCTGGCCGACTTCTACCGCCGCCACCCGGACAAGCCCGGTCGGGCGCCAGAAGGCGCCCGTTGAGGGGGGGGTCCTGTTGTGTGGGCCGCTGAAGAGGAGGTACTGCTGGCCCACCACCACCAGAGGGCGCCCTGCCTGGAGTGCGGGCTCCAGGCACCAGAGGGCGCTGCCGCCTCACAGGAGCAGCCAAGGTGACAGCCGTCACCTATCACCTGAGACAGCTGACATCCATCAACGGAGGGGTATATCAGCTGGACGGCATCTCCAACTCATTGCCGAGATATCGCTCTACCACGGAGGTAACGAACTCAGCCAGCCATACGGATTAATACCTTGTTGCTTGTGTGTAAAACAACTGAAGACTGAGAAGGACGTATTTGGATAAGTACTCTTATTCCTACATTACAGTGTTGTGTCTGATTAGAGGTGGAGGTGGTGTTTTCCACCCCACGTGTTGTTGGGTGCAGCCGCACCCACATCTGACTGTTTCTGTCCTCGCCAGCAGTACCGGATCCGACGAGCGGAGGCAGTGACCACCTGGGAGTTCGGGACTTGGCGGCTCCAGTATTCCCGGGGTTCGGTGGCGGAGGAAATCGGGTGGTTCCGTTTCGACTTGGACAGACGTTCTCCTATCGTCGAGCCTGCCCACACGACACGTTGGAATTCGACTTGTGACCGAAATTGTAATTTGTTGTGTTTGTTGTGCGTGTTCACAACAGTAAAACTTTGTTATTTGACTTTCTTCATTGTCCGTTCATTTGCGCCCCCTGTTGTGGGTCCGTGTTCCTCACTTTCCCCAACAAGGTGTGTGCCTTCCAATCATGTCCATTGTCCAATCAACTGAATTTACACCCAGGTCGACTCTATTAAGTTGTAGAAACATCTCAAGGATGAATAGTGGAAACAGGATGCACCTGAGATCAATTTTGAGGTTCCACGGCAAAGGTTGTGAATACTATGTATGTGTTATTCCTTATTTTATTCATTTATTTTTAATAAATTTGCACAAAAAAAAACTTTTTTCACATTGTCATTACGGGGTATTGTGTGTAGAATTTGCAAAACAAAAAGAAGAGAATTTCATCCTTATGGAATAAGGTTGTAACATAAAATGTTGAAAAAGTGAAGCGCTATGAATACTTTCCATATGTATATAGGATGAGTATTACCACCTTTTTAAAACATTTACCTGATTTGACTGACCTGTTTGCTGCATTCCTATGCTGATTGTACGGGTCAGATGATAAAATGGGTGCTCCATTGTTTCGATCTGAGGATGGTGGGAAATTTCTCTACTGCTCCAGGTGAGCACTTTAAACTTTTTCCCATATCTGGCGACATGGACATGTTTTGAAGATGGGAAGAGGGCAGCAAGAGTGGTTTTAAAGTGGCTTTACATCATGTAAACGTGAATAATTTGTGAGACATTACAGAGAAAAATTATCCTGTCTGTAACCCGAACCCGAATAAACGGCAGAAAATGAATGAATGAATATATTGTATGTCTGTATATATACACACACACTGTTTTACATGAGCTCTAATGTGACATCACATTTTTGTGATTGGCCAAGTCTTACTGCAATTACTGTATTGCAACCACTAAATAGAAATGACACATACACTGTAAATAGACACGATTCATACATGGTCATGGTTTAACAAAAGCTCACTTAGATTCAAACACTGAAATAAAATAAATGAGGATTTTCAACACTGCTGCCAAAAATGAACGACCTGTAACCTCTCTTATGTAAGTGTTTCTTGGATTATTCAGCAGGGGGCAGTGTAACATTTAAACCATAACTTACATTTTCTGATTTTTGATAGTCCATCTTCCTCATGTCCATGTGATGAGTCACCACTCAGAATGTTCAAGTAAATCTGACATAATAGTTAATATTAATATGTTCAGGTGTAGTGCTGCTTCGTGTCCGTTTAGTGTCCACAGAGACAACAAGGAGGCTCAATCCTGATCTTATTATCTTCACTAAAATGCACAAGAATGTCTGAACAGAATATGTGCTTGATGTACATTTGTCCATTTGAGGGACTTGTGAAACCTGTCAGTTTACTTATATTGCACCAATCACAAAAGCCGCATCACTGTATTGTTTAATTTACAAACACCACTGTTCCCCCAAAAGCAAGTAATTACTGAGCTTTGATCCTGTCCTTTGATTGTAATGACTGACCTTTGTTTCTGTTGACTCATTTTTGATCCAGATTACTGAACTTCTGATATTTGATCCCATTTGAAAACTTTGATCCTCAATTTTGACGCTGATCACTTCACATCTTGTATCCTGATCCTGACCTTCGAATCTGAACACTAATCTTTGGTGGTAGTGGTTGAATTTTGTTCTCACTGGCTGAACTTTGATCCTGAATTTTGACCTTGATTTCTTATATTTGATTCTGTTACTACCTTAGATCCTTATCTCCAGTCTTTGATCCTGACCTGTGAAGCTGAACACTGATCTTTAATCCAATTGCTGAAATCAGCCTTCCACCAGGTTCCATTATAATCAGTACATTTGTTTTCTCCACACGGGTAATACTATAGAGCTGCCATCACCAGCAGGCGGACCGTGGTCTGGGTCTCTGGACCCAGATGCTCTTCTATATGACCCTAGACGTCTCAATAGTTTTTGATGGACCATTTCTGTTTTACATAAGATGCCCACCTTTTCCTGCATTTATATTAGTCTTATTTTAATTTCTGTTATTTTAACACCAGCACCCACCTGACCCATCAGGAGAGCTAATCTGCAGCGATTAATGACCCAAATCCAAACCCACTCGAGCCAGGGGGTGGGAAATGGGTCCATGTAGTGATGGAATCTGTACCATTTAAGGAATGTTTTCTTGCTTGATCCACATTTTAAAAAGAGTAGACCCTGGTACAAACAGGATTTGCACCGTGAGTATGTTATATGGCTGGGGGGGCATGGCTGCCGGTTTGTTGTCTTTTTGTTTTTCCTCCCAGGTGGCGTGCATTTGGGACTGAGTGGCTGTGTGCTGAGGCTGTCAGGACCTCACCCTGATCACCTGCGACTCGTCAGGACTCACAGCTGAGGTGCATCTGGATGGATTGGAGCATGTTGGCATTTAAGGACTGGAGTGCACAGTGTGTATTTGCCAGAGACTCGACCTTGTGACCAGACGGGTGAGATCGTCGTCTCGGGAGCCATCTCCATCAGCAGCGGATGCTGAGAATGTCCAGGTTTGATGCACAGTCTGAAAGAGGAGGGGGTGAGGTCTCACGCTCGTCAGCACACTTCCTGAGGTACGTTAGATTTTGTGACTAACAGTTATACAGTCAGTAAATGTGGTGTCCCTCACACCTTATTGTATTGAGCTGTTTGTTAGTCATGTCTCAGCTTCCACTGCGGTGGAGTTTTGTGAACTGGATGTTCCATGCCTGCAGGTTGGAAGCTGATCAGCAATCAAGCCAGGAAGTGTTTGCTGTTTGTACACCTTTAAGTGTTCTGTGTGTAGAGTGTGGACTCACATAATGGTTCCTTCTTTCACAGACTCGGTTGTTGCGGCCACCTGGGGGGTGTCGGCGGGGTCCTTGGGTCCGAAACAGCTTCTGGCTCCGGACCGTTAGCGCTGCTGGGAGCGCACCACGCCAGACCGCACCTTTCTGTATTATCACTGTATGTATTAAATTCAGTTAGCCTTTGTACCGTGCTCTGCTTATTTCATACTGGGTCCTTCAAACGCTGGTCGGTTCTCCGAGCTGCGTCCGACACATAACAGAGTATAGGTTATGCTACTGATGCTGCATTCAGGTGTTGTCTGTAAGCGATAGATGGGAAACTGGGTGTTGTCTTTAATGAGGAGGACAGACAAGCACAGAGAGATGGATTATTGACCGTATGTGCAGAGAGTCACCTGGTTTTAATCAGGTAAACGTGAATAATTTACGAGATTAGACATTAGAGGATATTACAAGGACTGCTTTCTTCCACCTGTGAAATACAGCAAAGATTTGTCCCATCTTGTCTATGGCTGATGCTGAGACCCTGATCCATGTGTTTATCTGTTCTAGATTGGACTACTGCTACGTTCTATTTTTCTGGCTTACCGCAGTCCAGCATTAGGGGTCTCCAATTGGTCAAATTGCTGCTACAGACTTTTGACAGGAAGCAGAAGGTTTGACCACAATTACACCTATTTTGGCATCTCTTCACTGGCTTCCTGTCCCTGTGAGATCAGATTTTAAGGTTCTGTTACTAACCTATAAAACTGTTCACGGACTGGAACCTCCCTACTTAGCTGACCTAATTAAACCCTACGTACCGGCCCGGGCTTTGCGTTCTCAGTGTGCAGGACTACTTTGTGTCCCTAGGATGAATAAAAGTCTGCGGGTCACAGAACTTCTCTTCTCGTGCCCCTGTTCTGTGGAATGATCTCCCTGCATCAATAAAACAGTCAGATTCTGTAGAGACCAGACAAGTCCAGACTTAAGACGCACTTATGAGTATTTTCCCTTTCGTATGGCTAGCATAACTGGAATAGTATGTTACTATGCTTTCTACCCTTTTAAATTCATTTTATTAGGAAACGGAGCAGGCTGCGGCCTCAACTTTATCTAAAGTCTGGGTCTGTTAAAGAAGTTAGGGCTAGTGGCCGGCGATCACCTTAGTACTTCTGTTTTCTTGTTGCCTAATGCTGACAAATTATAACTTATTTGCAGTTTTCTGCCACCTGATTCTGTTTTTTCTCTCTTTCTTTCTTTCTTTCTTTCTTTCAATCTTTCTTTCTGTCTTTCTTTCTTTCTTTCTCTGTTTGAGGTGCAGCTCCATCCAGAGATGGGAGTGGGTGTCTTCTTCTGCAGGCCTCCTGTCCTGGCATCAGCATGGACTCCCATGCTGGTTTCCTCCTCAAATCATCAGAGGGAGTTTTTTCTTAACATGTCGCCTGTGGGCTTGCTCTGGGGGATAGTAACGTTAGACTTTACTTGTGTGAAGCGCCTTGAATTGAAACTTGGATGCACACGGGACAAGTCAGCTGGTACCAAACAGACCTCGTTGGTGCTTTGGACTATTTCAGTTTGTGCCAGAATTTTGTGAGTAGCTGAAGTAACAGTTTCTCTCTGAGCCAAAATATGGTTTTATCATCAATCAATCAATCAATCAATCAATCAATCATGTCAGTGTTGCTATGGTGATCATCCCCCCCCCCCCAAACTCTGACTACTATCACTTGTGTAATTTGGGCCTTGGAGATATAGTGAGAAATGTTAGAATGGACAGACGTTGTTGTCGACTATATCCTCTGATACTTTGTTCTGGCCCCAGGACATAATAAGAACAATCACCAGGTAATAATAACCTGTTCTGGGGTGATGGGCTGTTTCCAACTGCTCTGAAGTGTGAACTGTCAGAAACAGGTCTGTGGAGACTCTTCCAGCCTGTCCACCAATATCTGAACAAGAGACATCTGTCCCCTTTAATATCAAAGGATTCAAATCTTGGGGGAAGAGGTGATCAGGACACCTGCTTAGAGTGCACTTACCTTCAGTGGCAGCTACCTGGAAGGAATTCAGCAGTGGATAGGATGCACTCCTCTTCATCCTCCATCATCACAGGAACACAGCTGCCTATTGAGAAAACAGTAATATCTGAAGGAAAAGACTGCAGCTTTCTTAAAATATGAGTCACGGTTTTACAATCACTATTGCATCAACATCTGGCTCATGAGTGGGAGTCCGTTATGGCGCTGTCATCAGCGGCAGTAACTGTTACAGCCAAGTCATGGACACCAGTCACTGCTTCACCACGAAGCTCTTTGTCCACATGTTGTACTAATAGTGTACTATTAGCTTACAAAAGCCAAACATGTTCATACCATATGTTTTAAGCACAAAAACAACTTGCTACCTTTCAGGACAGCAGAATCTGGAGCTCTTGGTCATGGGTGGTCATGGGGTGCTGTGGCTGAATGTGCCACGGAGAAGCGACAGTGATTGGCACACAGCAGCAGTCCCAGAACACACACACACATCAGAGACAGCAGCATCAGATAATTCTGCCCGTCTGACACTGCGGACACATCGTTCATTACACGCTCATTAGCACAACAACAGACAGGAAGTTGTTGTTGTCCATTCAGCTGCTTCCTTTTTGTTCGGGGTCGCCCACAGCGGATAGAGCCAGATCCGCACTGTAGTCCAGGAGTCAAACCCCTAAATTTGATGAACCTTGTTTTGTCGGATAAAGTTTTTTTCTCTGTTGATTCATGTAGCCTAGGGATAGGTAAACAAGAATTAGGGGGGTGCTCAGTGATTCTCTTGGGCAACTTTGGATATTAACCCCTTTTGTTGGATACGCTCTGTTTCTGTAAAAAGTCAATTTTCTCCATTTCGCAAAAGAAGTGAGTTAATAAAGGCTTAAATATGCTTGGGTTTTTGAGTGTATCCAAATAATTTTTAATTCCTTAATTAGGTCATTACCATTTTCTAGTCATTGTGTTACTAGTAGCCTGGGTGTCATCAGCTGAGCGTACCAGTTTAATTTGGACACTCAGTCTTACTATAGACACCACTTAACTGCAGTTTTTCCTATTGAAGCACGTTTGCCATTCCATTGTTTTAAGTTTTCAATTCAGTAAAAGAGGTCCTATCTTACGTTTCGTCAGTTTCAAAGGCAACAAAGTAAGTACACACTATAGCAGAACTAGAATGATACCTTTATTTCTCTGATACCCTCATTGTGTTTTTTTAAAGCCATAATATATCAGCTTAAGCAAACACTTTAATTAGTGTGTGCTGCCATCTTTTAGCAGATCACCAAACTTACTGCATCATCTCTGTTGTGTGCTAGTTCCTCTGAGGTTTGTTCATGAATACATATAAACAAGAGTTCAATTACCTCAATTTTCAGAATAAAATTTTGCTTTGAAACCCTGAACAGATTATGCATGTAAGAAAAATATTTACAGCTGACTCTAGTGTGAATATAACACTGAAGATCAGGTGAACCTTGGTAGCTTCATGATAAGAGCAACATCCGGATAATCTAGGGACCCTGGTTAATTCCAACTTTTTTTTTTTTCGTGTTTCTATGCGTTATCATTATCACGTATGTGATGCCTTGAATGGTTAAAAGACCATTGGTAAACAATAAAGGGTTTTTCCTTTTTACAGATTTGAAAGTTGGTACTGTTGCGGACTTTGTCATGAACTTCAATAAAAGAATAGCCTCCTACTTGACCAGCAGTGATGTCTATCTCATTCTTGACAGATATGAGTACAGCATAAAGTCCACTATGAAAGATGGCAGGGAGACGGGTGTTACTAGAAAGCATCATTTGCTTCAGACAACAAAGTTGCCTGCACAGAAGGTTGTCTTGTCTTCTGTTGAAAACAAGAACAGTTGATCCATATCTCTGTGAAGAGCTGACACAAGACAGGATTTTGATCTTCAGAGTACTAACCACAAGGTGGTAGTGACTGGGGAGGATCCTTGCCCTGTTGAAATCAGAAAGAAAGAAAGAAGGCTCGATTTGATCTTGAACTCACCAGGGAGAAGCTGATGTCATAATGTCCCACAAGTGCTGAAGTGTGTCAGGGAGGTCCAGCAAATATCTGTGATTCAGATGATACTGATGTATTTGTTTTGCTACTTCATCACTACCAAATGGCAGGACTGGAACTGCCACTTACCTTGGAATCCCCTAGCAAGGAAATGGCAATACTGGATATCAAGTTGACACTGGCTAAGCATAAGGAAATAGTTAAGAACCTTCTTCCTGTCATGCTATATCAGGATGTGACACAGTGGCATGTTACTTTGGAAATGGACAAGGGAAAGTCATCAAAACCCCTGAAAGATGGATATGATCTTTCAGCATAGGGAATATGGATGCACCCTCCAGCAAGTAACTGATCAAGCAACAAGTTTCATCTCAGCATGTTATGGCACAAGGGACAGCACAGACAGTCTCACACACGACTTCTGATGTGGGGAATAAAGAATGCAAAGGCCATTCATCTTTACCAAACTTGGCTACTCTTCCCCACACAGAGAGGCCTTATAGAAAACGTGAAGCGGGCACATTTTTCAGGCAATGTTTGTGGCAAAATGTCAATGTTGACTCTACGAAATTGGACCCAGAAGCATTTGGTTGGAAGAAGGACACAGACAACAAATCATTGACCCCAATCACTTTACCGGACAACACAAAACTGCCCCAGACTACTTTTTGGAAATGATCCAATGTGGCTAACACCAAGAGATGTAGCTGCAACCCTTACCTTGTACATGTTTGTGCATGCTTCAAGGTAGGATGCTCAAGACAGCAGTAGTCTGAACTAGCCATCATGCATAGCATTGTATTACACCATTGTGTTAAATACAATACAATGTGAACAGGCCAGTAAGGCTAAAACATACATTACGTATATCCTATTCCAGAAGAGATGGCAGTTTTCGACTGTTGGTTACCTGTTGTCTGAAAATCTTGCAGATATTTTGACAATTCACTATGGAAATGGTTGAAAAGGCTAATTTCATTCAGTTTTATCAACATTTTATTCAGCACTACTGCAATTTCTGTAAAATTATGCGAATAAATATCAGAGAAGGAAAACTTGATGCATTTGATATGAGTTTTTACCAAGGAAATGTGTGAACTAGGCGTTAGGTCAGATTTGACCGTGTTGGGTATAAAGGGGTTAATATCCAGAGTTGCCCAAGGGATTTCACCAGCACCCCCCTGATTCTTATCAAGCTACCCTGAGGCTACAAAAATCAGCAGAGAAAAAACTTTATCCAACAAACCAGGTTTGACCCCATGACTCCTGGACTACTGGTACTTGGCACAAGTTTTACACCGATGCCCTTCCTGATGCAACTCCAGTGTTAGCTGGAGAAACACACAGCCGCCCACCGGTTGTTCCAAAGGGTCTCCACCCCACAAACCCATAATTACAGCCCCCTTAACCCCCTGCCACTTTAAGCTTTTTTAAAAATGTAGATGTAAATTATATTCAAACTTTTCAGCTAGTTGACAGTAGGGCTGTACAATATGGCCAAATTATCATATCTTATCATATCAACATGATATACAATATGACTATGATTTGACACAAAGTGCAGCACAGTGAAAATAAACATTCTTAAACAAAACAGTAATAATACCACACTCATTTTGCACTCATCATAAGGTTAGGATACTGTGCCCTCCAAAAGTATTGGAACAATTGGAATTTCACAGATTTTAATTTGTTTATTCCATTTTAAGTTCAAGAAATACAAAAATATAAAGAATAAAAAATTTCTAAATTATCTTCCTCAAACTCAAACCGAAAGCAAATCTCTAAAACTTGATAAAACTCCACTTCACATATTGTAAATAAGATCCCTCTTTTTTTTTTAATTCCAATCATGTTTATAATATATATATATCAATCAATCAATCAATTTTTTATATAGCGCCAAATCACAACAACAGTTGCCCCAAGGCGCTTATATTGTAAGGCAAGGCCATACAATAATTATGTAAAACCCCAACGGTCAAAACGACCCCCTGTGAGCAGCACTTGGCTACAGTGGGAAGGAAAAACTCCCTTTAACAGGAAGAAACCTCCAGCAAACCAGGCTCAGGGAGGGGCAGTCTTCTGCTGGGACTGGTTGGGCTGAGGGAGAGAACCAGAAAAGACATGCTGTGGAGGGGAGCAGAGATCGATCACTAATGATTAAATGCAGAGTGGTGCATACAGAGCAAAAAGAGAAAGAAACAGTGCATCATGGGAACCCCCCAGCAGTCTACGTCTATAGCAGCATAACTAAGGGATGGTTCAGGGTCACCTGATCCAGCCCTAACTATAAGCTTTAGCAAAGGAAAGTTTTAAAGCCTAATCTTAAAAGTAGAGAGGGGTCTGTCTCCCTGATCTGAATTGGGAGCTGGTTCCACAGGAGAGGAGCCTGAAAGCTGAAGGCTCTGCCTCCCATTCTACTCTTACAAACCCTAGGAACTACAAGTAAAGCCTGCAGTCTGAGAGCGAAGCGCTCTATTGGGGTATTGGTACTACGAGGTCCCTAAGATAAGATGGGACCTGATTATTCAAAACCTTATAAGTAAGAAGAAGAATTTTAAATTCTATTCTAGAATTAACAGGAAGCCAATGAAGAGAGGCCATATGGGTGAGATATGCTCTCTCCTTCTAGTCCCCGTCAGTACTCTAGCTGCAGCATTTTGAATTAACTGAAGGCTTTTTAGGGAACTTTTAGGAAAACCTGATATAATGAATTACAATAGTCCAGCCTAGAGGAAATAAATGCATGAATTAGTTTTTCAGCATCACTCTGAGACAAGACCTTTCTGATTTTGAGATATTGCGTAAATGCAAAAAAGCAGTCCTACATATTTGTTTAATATGCGCTTGAATGACATATCTGATCAAAAATGACTCCAAGATTTCTCACAGTATTACTAGAGGTCAGGGTAATGCCATCCAGAGTAGGATCTGGTTAGACACCATGTTTCTAAGATTTGTGGGGCCAAGTACAATAACTTCGGTTTTCTCTGAGTTTAAAAGCAGGAAATTAGAGGTCATCCATGTCTTTATGTCTGTAAGACAATCCTGCAGTTTAGCTAATTGGTGTGTGTCCTCTGGCTTCATGGATAGATAAAGCTGGGTATCATCTGCGTAACAATGAAAATTAGCAATACCGTCTAATAATACTGCCTAAGGGAAGCATGTATAAAGTGAATAAAATTGGTCCTAGCACAGAACCTTGTGGAACTCCATAATTAACTTTAGTCTGTGAAGAAGATTCCCCATTACATGAACAAATTGTAATCTATTAGACAAATATGATTCAAAACCACGCAGCGCAGTGCCTTAATACCTATGGCATGCTTAATCTCTGTAATAAAGTTTATGGTCAACAGTATCAAAAGCAGCACTGAGGTCTAACAGAACAAGCACAGAGATAGTCCACTGTCCGAGGCCATAAGAATCATTTGTAACCTTCACTAATGCTGTTTCTGTACTATGATGAATTCTAAAACCTGACTGAAACTCTTCAAATAGACCATTCCTCTGCAGATGATCAGTTAGCTGTTTTACAACTACCCTTTCAAGAATTTTTGAGAGAAAAGGAAGGTTGGAGATTGGCCTAAATTAGCTAGATAGCTGGGTCAAGTGATGGCATTTTAAGTAATGGTTTAATTACTGCCACCTAAAGCCTATGGTACATAGCAACTAACAAAGATAGATTGATCATATTTAAGATCGAAGCATTAATAATGGTAGGGCTTCCTTGAGCAGCCTGGTAGGAATGGGGTCTAATAAACAGTGATGGTTAAATAACTCAGACAGAACAATCGGAGAGAAAGAGTCTAACCAAATACCGGCATCACTGAAAGCAGCCAAAGATACGTACGTCTTTGGGTGGTTATGGTAATTTTTTCTCTAATAGTTAAAATTTTGTTAGCAAAGAAAGTCATGAAGTCATTACTAGTTAAAGTTAATGGAATACTCAGCTCAATAGAGCTCTGACTCTTTGTCAGCCTGGCTACAGTGCTGAAAAGAAACCTGGGGGTGGTTCTTATTTTTTTCAATTGTGATGAGTAGAAAAGATGTCCTAGCTTACGGAGGCTTTTTTTAATAGAGCAACAGACTCTTTTTCCAGGCTAAGTGAAGATCTTCTAAATTAGTGAGACGCCATTTCCTCTCCAACTTCGGGTTATCTGCTTTAAGCTACGAGTTTGTGAGTTATACACGGAGTCAGACACTTCTGATTTTAAGCTCTCTTTTCAGAGGAGCTACAGCATCCAAAGTTGTCTTCAATGAGGATTAAAACTATTGACGAGATACTCTATCTCCCTTACAGAGTTAGGTAGCTACTCTGCACTGTTGGTATATGGCATTAGAGAACATAAAGAAGGAATCATATCCTTAAACCTAGTTACAGCGCTTTCTGAAAGACTTAGTGTAATGAAACTTATTCCCCACTGCAGGGTAGTCCATCAGAGTAAATGTAAATGTTATTAAGAAATGATCAACAGAAGGGAGTTTTCAGGAATACTGTTAAGTCTTCTATTCCATACCATAAGTCAGAACAAGATCTAAGATATGATTAAAGTGGTGGGTGGACTCATTACTTTTTGAGCAAGCCAAGAGTCTACTAATAGATAAATGCAGTGTTGAGGCTGTCATTCTCAGCATCTGTTGTGGATGTTAAAATCGGCCACTATATTATCTTATCTGAGCTAAGCACTAGTCAGACAAAAGGTCTGAAAATTCACAGAGAAAATCACAGTAACGACCAGGTGGACGATAGATAATAACAAATAAAACTGGTTTTTGGGACTTCCAATTTGGATGGACAAGACTAAGAGACAAGCTTTCAAATGAATTAAAGCTCTGTCTGGGTTTTGATTAATTATAAGCTGGAATGGAAGATTGCTGCTAATCCTCCGCCCCGGCCCGTGCTACGAGCTTCTGACAGTTAGTGTGACTCGGGGGTGTTGACTCATTTAAACTAACTATTCATCCTGCTGTAACAGGTTTCTGTTAGGCAGAATAATCAATATGTGATCAATTATTAGATCATTTACCAGCAGGGACTTAGTAGAGAGAGACCTAATGTTTAATAGACCACATTTAACTGTTTTAGTCTGTGGTGCAGTTGAAGGTGCTATATTATTTTTTCTTTTTGAATTTTTATGCTTAAATAGATTTTTGCTGGTTATTGGTAGTCTGGGGAGCAGGCACCGTCTCTACGGGGATGGGTAATGAGGGTATGATTTTATATATATATATAATATATAAAATTTCTACCTCATTTCTTATTTTATTGTATTGTTACAAGTATTATTATTATTGCTTATCTTTGCACCACGCTGTTTGATGCCATTTTCTTCTACTCGCACTCATCTTGTGTGTTTATTAAGAACTGACGTAACATGTGAATTTCTCCACTGTGAGATCAATAAAGACTTATCTTAATAACAGAACAACATACTACTACTTTGAACAGCCATAGAGCTGCAATTACAGCGCGTACACATGGTGGCAAAGCACGTGCTACTGCATCCAATTTAGATGAGTAGTAGGCAACTGGCCTTAATTTTGAGCCATACACTTGTACCAAAACACTAGTCATGAACTTATTCTTACAATCAACTGTTTGAATGAATGGTTTACTATAATCTGGTAGTGCCAAAACTGTGGATGACACTAATGTTTGTTTTACTTTTACAAAAGCTTCCTCAGCTTCTTTGTTCCATTCCAACACGGTTGACATTGAAATATCATCTTTGTACATCAAATCAGAAAGTGGACTAGTCAATTCTGCATAGCAGGGAATCCATGCCCTGCAGTAATTAGTCAGTCCAAGAAATGACATCATCTGCTTTTTGGTTTGTGGTTTTGGAGCGTGCAAAATTGCTTCCTTCCTGTCAGACAGGATCGTGCGCCCTGTGGCTGATAATTCATGTCCTAAATATTTTACTTTATCCCTACACAACTGAACTTTGTTTTTACTCACTTTGTGGCCATTATCAAATAAGAAACACAATAATGCTACTGTGTCAGTTATGCAGTTTTCTCGTGTGTCAGAGGCAATCAAAATGTCATCAACATACACTAATAGTTGGCTATCTGCCGGTGGAACGAAATTGGCTAAACATGCTGACATGACTTGAGAATAAATAGTTGGACTCTCTGCGTAACCCTGCGGTAATCTGGTAAATGTATATCGTTGTCCTTTAAAGGTAAAAGCAAACCAAAATTGACTATCTGGATGTACTGGCACAGAGAAAAATGCATTACTTATGTCAATTACTGAGAAACTATTAGAATTTGGTCTCAGCGAATTTAACAAGGTGTGTGGATCTGGAACACATGGTGCTCTTTTAATCACAGCAGCATTTACTGCCTGCAGATCTTGAATCATTCTCCATCCCACTGAGGGCGGAGCCTTTTTTACAGGAAATATGGGTGTGTTACATGGTGAATCTGGACATGGCACTATTACTCCTGCTGTTAATAAATCCTCTATTACTGGCCTGATTCCTTCAATTGCATCAGGTTTCAATGGATACTGTCTTACACATGGTCTGTATTCTGTTTTTGGTCTTATAACTACAGGTTGTGCATTTTTAATCAGTCCTACGTCTGAAGGACCTGTTGTCCACAATCCTGATGGTACTGAAGAAAGAAGATCATCCTCTTCAGGACTCAACTGAAACACTCAGGATTGTGAAGGGACACATCAATATGTGTTCCGGCTGTCAGCACCAATGAGACATTAACTGGCACTTTATACAATTTAGTTGATGGACTGAACTCCGTTCGTGGTCCAACTCTGCTCCAATCAGTGGCTGACAAAGCTGTTATGACTGTCAGTCCCAAATCTTGCCATTCTGTCAAATATGGTTTACAAAGTGACACATGTAATGGCATACCTGTGAATCTCAATTTTAAAACATCTTCAGTGGCACCTGTCACTGTTATGACAGCTGTTGAGTTGCCATCATGAATCAAATCTGTCATTGTCAGCTTCACAGGTGAACTGTCTTTCAATTTGTTTTCATAGTCACCATCCGGACCTGGAGGATCTTTATGCCACATTGTGACATGCAGGTCAGGTGGTGACATCTTTTGTTCAGGATGTTTCAGTAGGGCTGTTGCTTGCAAAACGACATCTTTACCCCATCCTGCAGCATCTTCTTCAGAAATGTCAAATGTATAGTAATAGTGGAATGTGGGGTCATCGCTTTCTTCTCTACCATGTTAACACCACCTGTGCGCTGAAATATGGGTGTGTTTCTTCCAATGTGCCTGTAGGCAGTCCAATCCAATGTTTCTGTATCCAAGCTTTTATATCCTTGTTGGAATGCTGGATCAGAGCGGTTTTTTCAATTGTTGTTCATACACTGGTGTTCCTGGCACTATGCCACTGTGGACCTTAAATACACTCTCAAATCTGCATCTAAACTCTGTCCATGGCTCTCCTTCTTTCTGAGCTGTCCTGGTAATTTCAGTATAATTTATTTTTGGTCCTACTGCTACGTCATAATGCTGTGGTTCGTCCTCTACCTGAGGATATAATGATTTTCCAGACGGTCCCTGCCGCCTGTTTCTGAGGTTCTTGTGGTTCTTGTTGTACTATTACATCTTCCCTACTCCTTTCTTTTTCCTCATTTTTTCTAGTCTCCTTTTCTCTGCTTCCTCCTCCCAAAACGCCACTAAATCTGCCCCTCTTGCTGTTTTTTGTTTTTTTTTTTCTCATCACCTTTATGTTCCTTTTCTAACCTTTCCTTCAACTTCTGAATACTAGTCAGGTTCAGTCGTCCGTCAAAGTCATGTTTATTTATCCAGGTCTCCAATTTCTTCCATAAATTCCAGTCGTCAGTTGATAAATTTCCCTTATTTTTAGACGTCGTTCCCCCCATTTTATTATTATTCTTTGTTATAATTTGGACTTCAGACGGGGGCACACCTAGGGTGTTCTAAATCTGAAGTTTTCACTTTCTTTGGACGTGACAATTAATTTGCCGTCGTGTGGTTGATTCCTTTCACCTCCCCGTAGGAAGCGGAATCACTTGCCTCTGCATCCACACACACGGTTGTCACTTACGTTGTCCAAAGTATTACACTTTCACACTTTTATTCTCAAAACCGGTATTACTTTGTATTTAAAACAGGGGAGTCCGTACCCTCCTTCCGGAATTTAACTACGTGCGTCCCTCGCAACCGTAGAGGAGTCCGCCCTCCTCGCGGAGTTTAACTGCTTTACATTAACAGACGATTCCACGCCATCGTTTACGGAGTTTAACTGTTTATGTGATCACATTTTTATCCCCTACCGGTACGCGTATATAAACAGAGGAGTCCGCACCCTCCTTCGGAATTTAACTACGTGCGTTCCTCGCCATCGTAGAGGAGTCCGACCTCCTTACAGAGTTTAACTGTGTTTCATTAACAGACGATTCTGTATCATCGCTTGCGGAATTTAACTGTTTATGTGATCTGATCACCACTCACTCAGTACTGTTACAAAGAAATTTTACTCACTGACTCGACTTCCTGTCTGTCTTCTTCGGGAAAATCTCGTCAACCAGACGATGCCAACGGCGGTCGACAATTGCAGACACGATCAATCGATCGGACCTTGGCCAAGGATTTACGTCTGGACTTGGCGACCCCCGCCGGACACCTCCGGTGTTGTTGAGATCCCGGACGTAGCCCCCAGTCAATGTTGGGTATTTTCTCCTCCAAACATTCTTAAAACTTTTAACAAGACAGAGTCAAGAAACACCAGTGAGACAGAAAGTCAAATTTTAGCTCGCGAGGAGTGCAAACAGTCCGTACACGTAGTACCACTGAAAGCACTAAGGACTGTTGCGCCTGCTCACTCTTTTATTAGGAAAACCTACCCACAGCGTGAAACTTGTCCTAAGGGGGGGGAGAACGCATGACAAGTTTCTTCAAGTAAAACAAACACATGCGTCAATAAGTGCAGCTGCGTGGAGAAACAGTTTCTTTCCTTTAATCTTATCAAAGGTCAGCACATCCCGTTCTTGCAGGCCTCTTCTGTTGCACTTATCATCTGTTCTGCATCATAAATTCACACAGTCAAAACTGACCTCAGCATACTATCTTCACTCCCAGTTCAGACTGACCTCAGCATACTTAAGACAAAGTTGAATAACAAGTACATTATCAGGGTTATTTTAAAGACAGACAGGTACAAGCAGCACAATAACATTTTCATCAGAAAGAAGGACAAAGGTACAAATGTTTAACAGTGATAACATAATATATATATATATATATATATATATATATATATATATATATATATATATATATATATATATATATAAAATCTTTAACAATAATACATCTGGCAACACTGCACCGGAGCCACCCATCCTCTGCGCTCCGGGACCTCCCACTTTACAAATGAAGCACTGCCTGCCACGAGATGCGCTTTGTTTACGTCCATGTGAGAAGAACGTGAGCAAATGAAATTGCAACATGGGTAACCCTGTCATTCTGGCACGTCGAAAACACAAAACGTGACGACTAAAATTATAGTATCGAGTTCGCAAAAAAATAGTGAATGATTTTGTTATATAAACAAAATGCTAAATATTGGTAGGGACTATTTTGCCATCCCAAAATATTGGTTGTGACTTGTCCCTATGGTCCATATGCAAACCTACGCCCCTGGTCCTTGGCTGTGTGCTTAGAGTCATTGTCCTGCTGAAAAATGAACTGTCACCCCAGTCTGAGGTCAAGAGCGCTCTGGAGCAGGTTTCATCCAGGATGTCTCTGTGCATTGCTGCATTCATCTTTCCCTCAATCCTGATTAGTCTCCCAATGCCTGCTGCTGAAAAACATTCCCACAGCATGATGCTGCCACCACCATGCTTCACTGTAGGGATGGTGCCTGGTTCCTCCAAACATGACACCTGGCATTCACACCAAAGAGTTCAATCTTTGTCTCACCAGACCAGAGAATTTTGTTTCTCATGGTCTGAGAGTCCTTCAGGTGGGCTGCCATGTGCCTTTTACTAATGAGTGGCTTCCATCTGGCCACTCTAAGATACAGGCCTGATTGATGGATTGCTACAGTGATGGTTGTTCTTCTAGAAGGTTCTCCTCTCTCCACAGAAGAATGCTGGAAACTCTGACAGAGTGACCATCAGGTTCTAGTTCACCTCCCTGACTAAGGCCCTTCTCCAAAGATCACTCAGTATAGACTGGTGGCCAGCTCTAGGAAGAGTCCTGGTGAATCTGAAACTTCTTCCATTTACAGATGATTAGAATCAGAATACCTTTATTCACCAAGTATCTTCAGAGAATACAAACAATTGACTCTGGCTTGAACTGTACTGTCTCTGTGCAAGCATGTATAAATAAACACTAAATAAAGCAAAGGACAACCAGGACAAACAGATTGTATATGAATCAGTGAGATTTTTGGCAGCTAAATTGTTGGTCTGTGTGATGGCCTGTGGAAAGAAACTGTTCCTGTGTCTTGTTGTTTGACGTACAGAGCTCTGTAACATCAACCAGAGGGGAGGAGTTTAAACAGCCTGGTCCAGAGTGTGAAGGCTCTCCAGAGTTATTACCAGGTCGCTTACTTGTCCTGGACCAGTATAAATCATGGATGGAGGGCAGGCTGGTTCCGATGATTTTTTTTTCTGCAGACCTGACAGTTCACTGAAGTCTGTATCTGTCATGTTTTGGTGGTAGAGGGAAACCAAACAGAGATAGAGATTCACAGGACAGACTGGATGATGGATGTGTAAAGATGATGAGCAGGTTCTTGGGGCAGGTTGATCTTCCTGAGCTGTCTGAGGAAGTATATCCTCTGCTGTGCCTTTTTCCTGATGGAGTCTATGTAGGAGGTCCATTTCAGATCTTTGGAGATGGTGGACTCCAGGAACCGGAAAGTATCCACAGTAGGCCAGTGTTGTTGGATGGGGGGAGTGATGAGGAGTTTCTCTTGAAGTCCCTATTGGCAGTCTTGAGTGGGTTCAACTCCAGGTTGTTCTGACCACACCAGAGGACCAATTGTTCCCATTTCATGTCTGTATGCAGCCTCATCACCATCCTAGATGAAACCAATGAAGGTGGTGTCATCTGTAAACTTCAGGAGTTCAACAGAGCTGTTCCCTGAGTGCAGTCTTTTTCGTTTTGAGGGAGAAGCGCAATGGGGGAGAGCACACATCCCTGAGGGGTGCCATTGCTGATTGACCGGTGTGCTGGATGTGATGCTCCCCAGCCTCACCTGCTGTGTCCTGTCCATCAGGAAGTTTGAGATCCACTGACAGGTGGGAGTTGGCACAGAGAGGTTAGAGAGTTTTTCTTGGAGAATGTCAGGGATGATGGTGGTGAACACTGAGCTGAAGTCCATGAACAGACCCTCACATACATCTCTGCAGAGTCCAGGTGCTGCAGAATGTAATGCAATGTTGACTGCATTCTCACTGACCTGTTTGCCCAATAGGCAAACTGGGGGTCCAGCAGGGGTCCTGTGATGTCCTTCAGGTGGCTCAACACCAGCCATTCAAAAGACTACAGATGACTAAATGATGGGCCTGTAGTCATTTAGTCCTGTTCTGGAGTGTTTCTTTAGGACTGGGACAATCCTGGAGCATTTGAAGCAGGAGGGGACCTTGCACAGCTCCAGAGATCTGTTGACAATAAGGATGGAGATGGGGGCAGCTGATCAGCACCTGCTCTCAGACATGAGGGAGAGACATCATCAGGTCCTGGAGCCTTCTTGATCTTTTGTCTGCGACACTGCTGGCACACATCCTCTTTACAGATCGTTAGTGCGGATGGAGGCTACTGTGCTCATTTGGACCTTCAAACCAGCAGAAATCTTTTTGTACCCATCCTCAGATTTGTGCCTCAAGACAGACAATTCCTTTGACTTCATGCTTGGTTTGTGCTCTGACAAGGGGAGGTGATGGTCTAGTGGGTAAAGCTTGAGACCAGAGGATCTTTGGTTCAAATCCCAGCCTGACTGGAAAATCACTAAGGGCCATTGGGCAAGGTCCTTAATCCCCCAGATGCTCGCGGTGTTGTAGTGGGCGTGGCAGCAGCCTCACATCAGGGTGAATGTGAGGCATTTGTGTAAAGCACTTTGAGCATCTGATGCAGATGGAAAAGCGCTATATAAATGCAGACCCATTTACATGCACTGTCAACTGTGGGACCTTATTCTCAGTATCGGCCATTATCCGAGCACCCACTGGGGGCTGTTTTTGTTGATGAAAACATTACCAACTCAATAAAAATACACGTAATTTGGTCACTTTTCAAAGAGGTCAGACTAATCGATAAAGTCAATTTAATGTACACTGTTTCATGTCAGGTCATCTGTGTATAAATCTCACCGTTCCAGGCAGTGACAGCTATCAGCTGGCTGTTAGAAGCAAGTTAGAGACAAAACCAAACCAGCTGATTTCAATAGAACCAATAGAACCGCATACAGTCTGGGCGTGTTTTCACCGATGTGGCCAGTCACAGAAGTATGAATTCTCGCCTTCAGATTGCCCACTTCGCGGGAATTGATGTGGTGCCGACCTCGAGAATATGTAGACAGGTGTGTTGTGTGGGCCGCTGAAGAGGAGGTACTGCTGGCCCACCACCACCAGAGGGCGCCCTGCCTGGAGTGCTGGGCTCCAGGCACCAGAGGGCGCTGCCGCCTCACAGGAGCAGCCAAGGTGACAGCCGTCACCTATCAACTGAGACAGCTGACATCCATCAACGGAGGGGTATATCAGCTGGACGGCATCTCCACCTCATTACCGCTCTACCACGGAGGTAACAAACTCAGCCAGCCATACGGATTAATACCTTGTTGCTTGTGTGTAAAACAACTGAAGACTGAGAAGGACGTATTTGGATAAGTACTCTTATTCCTACATTACAGTGTTTGTCTGATTAGAGGTGGAGGTGGTGTTTTCCACCCCACGTGTTGTTGGGTGAAGCCGCACCCACATCTGACTGTTTCTGTTCCTCGCCAGCAGTACCGGATCCGACGAGCGGAGGCAGTGACCACCTGGGAGTTCGGGACTTGGCGGCTCCAGTATTCCCGGGGTTCGGTGGCGGAGGAAATCGGGTGGTTCCGGTTCGACTTGGGACAGACGTCTCCTATCGTCGAGCCTGCCCACACGACACCGTTGGAATTCGACTTGTGACCGAAATTGTAATTGTTGTGTTTGTTGTGCATGTTCACAACAGTAAAACTTTATTTGACTTTCTTCATTGTCCGTTCATTTGCGCCCCCTGTTGTGGGTCCGTGTTCCTCACTTTCCCCAACAGGATATCTCGGCCAGCGTCATGGATCCCGAGGGGCGTCAACCGGCTGTTGAACGGCCAATGGACGAACAGGGCGCACAGGCGTCCGCGGGAGGGGTGATCGGTGAGTTGCAGCGGATCCTCACCGCTTCACGACTCGGTTGGATTTGATGACCGAGCAGAATGTCCTCCTGAACCGCAGGGTGGAGGCTCTCGCCACGCAGGTGGAAGCGCGCCCTCCGGGCGCCGCTGCGGCTCTCCCTCCCGTCGACCCTGTGCGTAACAGTGACGTTCCACTGGTCGTTCAACGACCCCTCCCACCTTCCCCTGAAGCATACATAAGCCCCCCAGAGCCGTACGGAGGCTGTGTGGAGACGTGCGCGGATTTCCTATGCAGTGTTCGCTCGTCTTCGCACAGCGGTCCCGTCATGTACGCGACTGACGCTAGCAAGTAGCTTATGTGATAAATCTGCTTCGTGGTGAGGCACGTGCTTGGGCTACAGCGCTCTGGGAGCAAAATTCACGGCTCCTTCAGAACTATGATGGGTTTGTGAGGGAGTTCAGAACAGTGTTTCGATCACCCTATAGAGGAGAGACCGCTTCAGCCGTGCTGCTGTCAATGAGACAGGGGCGCGGGAGCGCAGCTGCCTATGCAGTCGACTTCCGCATCGCGGCTGCGAGGTCCGGCGGAATAGCACTGCCCTCCGCGCCGCCTTTGTAAACGGACTGTCGTTGGTCCTCAAGGAGCACCTGGTGGCTAAGGACGAACCGCGGGATTTAGATGGGCTCATCGATCTTGTCATACGATTAGACAATCGGTTAGAAGAGCGCCGTCGGGAACGAGACGAAGGGCGTGGCCGGGCACGCGTCGTCCCTCTCCCTTCCGGTTCCGACCGCGTTCCACCCTCCCCAGCGCATACGGCCCCTGCGCTCCGTGCGGTTACAGCCCCCCTGCTGACGAAGCTATGGACACGAGTAGGGCAACATTTAGGGCACCGGTTACACAAAGGAGGCTGGCCCACGGGGCATGTTTTGTTTGTGGCTCGATTGAGCATCAATTAAGAGACTGCCCCGAGCGGTTAAACACCAACGCCCGCCCCTAGAAACTGGGCTAGGGGTGGGCCGAGACATTCACGTGGGACACACCCACATCGCCACACGACTCCCAGTTACCATCCTGTATGAGGATTTAACCCTGAAGGCCCCAGCACTGGTGGACACGGGCTCAGAAGGGAATTTGCTCGACAGCAATGGGCCAGGGAGATAGGGTTCCTCTGGTGGCGCTTACCTCGCCTGTGCAGGTACGGGCGCTAGATGGCTCCCTACTCCCTCCAATCACTCACAAGACACCACCAGTAACTCTGGTGGTGTCGGGGAATCACCGGGAGGAGATCGAGTTTTTGTGTGACTCCGGCCACCTCCCGTTTGATTTTAGGGTTCCCTTGGATGTTGAAAACACAATCCCCGGATCGATTGGCCGTCCGGGGTAGTGGTTCAGTGGAGCGAGACCTGCCATCGGGTATGTTAGGTTCTCGGTTCCTCCCGGTTTCCCAGGCCAGGGAGGAGGTCAGAGCCCCGCCAATCTAGGGACGGTCCGGTGCAGTACCATGACCTTGCGGATGTGTTCAGCAAGGATCTGGCGCTTCAACCCTTCCCCCGCACCGCCCGTATGATTGTGCCATTGATTTGGTTCCAGGTGTTGAGTTCCCGTCCAGTAGGCTGTACAAACCCTCTCACGACCTGAACGTTGAATCAGTGGAGACCTACATCCGGGACTCTTTGGCTGCCGGGTTGATCCGGAATTTCCACCTCCCCGATGGGTGGCGGTTTCTTTTTGTGGGGGAAAAAAGGATGGCGGATTACGTCATAGCATCGATTACAGGGAGCTGAACGAAATCACGGTTCGTAACCGATAACCCCTTACCCTTGTTGGATTCGGTGTTCCACCCTGCATGGAGCTAAGATATTCACCAAGCTTGATCTTAGGAATGCGTATCATCTGGTTCGGATCCGGAAGGGAGACGAGTGGAAGACGGCATTTAACACCCCGTTAGGGTCATTTTGAGTACCTGGTCATGCCGTTCGGTCTTACAAACGCTCCCGCCGACGTTCCAAGCATTGGTTAATGATGTCTTGCGGGACTTCCTGCACCGATTCGTCTTCGTATATCTTGACGACATACTCATCTTTCTCTCCGGATCTGAGACCCATGTTCGACATGTACGTCAGGTCCTGCAGCGGTTATTGGAGAACCGGCTGTTTGTTAAGGGCGAGAAGTGTGAGTTTCACTGCACCTCTTTGTCCTTCCTGGGGTTCATCATCTCCCCCAACTCCGTCGCTCCTGATCCGGCCAAGGTGCGGCTGTGAGAGACTGGCCCCAACCCACAAGCAGTAGGAAGCTGCAACAGTTCCTCGGCTTTGCTAATTTCTACAGGAGTTCATTAAGGGCTACAGTCAGGTAGTTAGCCCCCTGACAGCCCTGACCTCACCAAAAGTCCCCTTCACCTGGTCGGATCGTTGCGATGCCGCGTTCAAGGGAGTTTGAAACGGCGCTTCTCGTCTGCACCGTTCTGGTGCAGCCCGATCCTAGTCGCCAGTTAGTGGTTGAAGTGGACGTCTCGGACTCAGGATAGGAGCCGTGCTGTCCCCGAGCGGGAAGACCGATAAGGTCCTTCAACCGTGTGCCTATTTTTCCCGCAGGTTGACCCCGGCCCGAACGGAACTATGACGTTCGGCAATCGAGAACTCCTTGCGGTGAAAGAGGCTCTTGAGGAGTGGAAGACATCTGTTGGAGGGAACGTCCGTGCCATTCACGGTTTTCACTGACCCACGGAACCCTGGAGTATATCAGGACCGCCAAGCGGCTGAATCCAGGCAAGCCCGCTGGTCACTGTTCTTCGGCCGTTTTGACTTCCGGATCATCCTACCGTCCCGGACCAAAATCAAAGATCGGATGCTTTTGTCCCGGGTACATGAAGACGAAGTCAGAACGGAGGTCGTCGGATCCCCCGGATCCCATCATCCCGGAGTCCACTATCATGGCCACCCTCACCTGGGACGTGGAGAAGACCGTCCGGGAGGCCCTGGCACGAAACCCGCACCCCGGAAACCGGGCCAAAGAATAGGCTCTACGTCCCACCAGAAGCAAGGGCTGCGGTCCTGGACTTCTGTCACGGTTCTAAGCTCTCCTGTCATCCTGGGGTGCGAAGAACCGTGGCAGTCATCCGGCAGCGCTTCTGGTGGGCATCCCTGGAGACCGACGTCCGGGATTATATCCAGGCCTGTACCACCTGCGCCAGGGGCAAAGCCGACCACCGCAAGTCCTCGGGATTGGTACAGCCGCTGCCCGTACCTCATCGCCCCTGGTCTCACATCGGCCTGGATTTTGTCACGGGCCTCCCGCCATCCCAGGGAAACACCGTCATCCTCACGATAGTGGACCGATTCTCCAAGGCGGCCCACTTCATGGCCCCTCCCGAAGCTCCCAACGGCCCAGGAGACAGCGGACCTCCTGGTCCACCACGTCTGTCCGGCTGCATGGGATAACCATCAGACATCGTCTCCGATCGCGGTCCCCAGTTCTCCTCGCATGTCTGGAGGAGCTTTTGCCGGGAACTGGTGTCAGTCTCTCGTCCGGGTATCACCCCCAAACCAAAGGGCAAGCAGAAAGGGCCAATCAAGAGATGGAGCAGACACTACGTTGTGTGACAGCCAGCGCACCCGGCGGACCTGGAGTGCTCATCTGTGCCTGGATCGAGTACGCCCACAACAGTCAAGTGTCGTCAGCCACCGGCCTCTCCCCTTTTGAGGTGTGTTTGGGTATCAGCCACCATTGTTTTCCGGTGGTTGAGGGAGAGGTTGGTGTGCCCTTGGTCCAGGCCCACCTGCGGAAGTGCCGTCGGGGTGTGGCGTGCTGCCCGTTCTGCTTTGTTGAGGGGCCCGGACGAGGGCAAAGACCCATGCAGACCGGCGGCGGACCCCGGGCCCCTACGTATCGCCCCGGGCAGGAAGTGTGGTTGTCCACCAAGGACATTCCACTGCAAGTGGCCCTCCCCGAAATTGAAAGAACGATACATGGACCGTACAAAATCCTCAAAATCATCAATCCCGCCGCAGTGAGGCTTCAGCTTCGGCCTCCCTGCGGATTCCATCCCGTGTCCAGGTCAAAAACTCAAACCGCATCACACCATCACCCCTCTGCACTTCCCGGTCCGGCGCCACCTCCTGCCCGATCATCGATGGCGAGCGGCTTGGACTGGCGCAGGCCTTATGGATGTCCGACGGATGGGCCGGGGCTTTCAATACCTGGTGGACTGGGAGGGGTACGGCCCCGAAGAACGCTCCTGGGTGAAGAGGAGCTTCATCATGGACCCGGCCCTCCTGGCCGACTTCTACCGCCGCCACAGGACAAGCCCGGTTCGGGAGCCAGAAGGCGCCCGTTGAGGGGGGGGTCTGTTGTTGGGGCCGCTGAAGAGGAGGTTACTGCTGGCCCACCACCACCAGAGGGCGCCCTGCCTGGAGTGCGGGCTCCAGGCACCAGAGGGCGCTGCCGCCTCACAGGAGCAGCCAAGGTGACAGCCTGTCACCTATCACCTGAGACAGCTGACATCCATCAACGGAGGGGTATATCAGCTGGACGGCATCTCCAACTCATTGCCGAGATATCGCTCTACCACGGAGGTAACGAACTCAGCCAGCCATACGGATTAATACCTTGTTGCTTGTGTGTAACACAACTGAAGACTGAGAAGGACGTATTTGGATAAGTACTCTTATTCCTACATTACAGTGTTGTGTCTGATTAGAGGTGGAGGTGGTGTTTTCCACCCCACGTGTTGTTGGGTGCAGCCGCACCCACATCTGACTGTTTCTGTTCCTCGCCAGCAGTACCGGATCCGACGAGCGGAGGCAGTGACCACCTGGGAGTTCGGGACTTGGCGGCTCCAGTATTCCCGGGGTTCGGTGGCGGAGGAAATCGGGTGGTTCCGTTTCGACTTGGACAGACGTCTCCTATCGTCGAGCCTGCCCACACGACACCGTTGGAATTCGACTTGTGACCGAAATTGTAATTTGTTGTGTTTGTTGTGCGTGTTCACAACAGTAAAACTTTTGTTATTTGACTTTCTTCATTGTCCGTTCATTTGCGCCCCGTTGTGGGTCCGTGTTCCTCACTTTCCCCAACAAGGTGTGTGCCTTCCAAATCATGTCCATTGTCCAATCAACTGAATTTTACCCCAGGTCGACTCCTATTAAGTTGTAGAAACATCTCAAGGATGAATAGTGGAAACAGGATGCACCTGAGATCATTTTGAGGTTCACGGGCAAAGGTTGTGAATACTTATGTATGTGTTATTCCTTATTTTATTCATTTATTTTTAATAAATTTGCACAAAAAAAAACTTTTTTCACATTGTCATTACGGGGTATTGTGTGTAGAATTTTGCAAAACAAAAAAGAAGAGAATTTCATCCATTATGGAATAAGGTTGTAACATAAAATGTTGAAAAAGTGAAGCGCTATGAATACTTCCATATGTATATAGGATGAGTATTACCACCTTTTTAAAACATTTACCTGATTTGACTGACCTGTTTGCTGCATTCCTATGCTGATTGTACGGGTCAGATGATAAAATGGGTGCTCCATTGTTTCGATCTGAGGATGGTGGGAAATTTCTCTACTGCTCCAGGTGAGCACTTTAAACTTTTTCCCATATCTGGCGACATGGACATGTTTTGAAGATGGGAAGAGGCAGCAAGAGTGGTTTTAAAGTGGCTTTACATCATGTAAACGTGAATAATTTGTGAGACATTACAGAGAAAAATTATCCTGTCTGTAACCCGAACCCGAATAAACGGCAGAAAATGAATGAATGAATATATGTATGTATGTATATATACACACACACTGTTTTACATGAGCTCTAATGTGACATCACATTTTTGTGATTGGCAAAGTCTTACTGCAATTACTGTATTGCAACCACTAAATAGAAATGACACATACACTGTAAATAGACACGATTCATTACATGGTCATGGTTTAACAAAAGCTCACTTAGATTCAAACACTGAAATAAAATAAATGAGGATTTTCAACACTGCTGCCAAAAATGAACGACTGTAACCTCTCTTATGTAAGTGTTTCTTGGATATATTCAGCAGGGGGCAGTGTAACATTTAAACATAACTTACATTTTCTGATTTTTGATAGTCCATCTTCCTCATGGTCCATGTGATGAGTCACCACTCAGAATGTTCAAGTAAATCTGACAATAAATAGTTAATATTAATATGTTCAGGTGTAGTGCTGCTCGTGTCCGTTTAGTGTCCACAGAGACAAAAAGGAGGCTCAATCATGATCTTATTTATCTTCACTAAAATGCACAAGAATGTCTGAACAGAATATGTGCTTGATGTACATTTTGTCCATTTGAGGTGACTTGTGAAACCTGTCAGTTTTACTTATATTGCACCAAATCACAAAAGCCGCATCACTGTATTGTTTAATTTACAAACACCCACTGTTCCCCCAAAAGCAAGTAATTACTGAGCTTTGATCCTGTCCTTTGATTGTAATGACTGACCTTTGTTTCTGTTGACTCATTTTTGATCCAGATTACTGAACTTCTGATATTTGATCCCATTTGAAAACTTTGATCCTCAATTTTGACGCTGATCACTTCACATCTTGTATCCTGATCCTGACCTTCGAATCTGAACACTAATCTTTGGTGGTAGTGGTTGAATTTTGTTCTCACTGGCTGAACTTTGATCCTGAATTTGACCTTGATTTCTTATATTTGATTCTGTTACTACCTTAGATCCTTATCTCCAGTCTTTGATCCTGACCTGTGAAGCTGAACACTGATCTTTAATCCCAATTGCTGAAATCAGCCTTCCACCAGGTTCCATTATAATCAGTACATTGTTTTCTCCACACGGGTAATACTATAGAGCTGCCATCACCAGCAGGCGGACCGTGGTCTGGGTCTCTGGACCCAGATGCTCTTCTATATGACCCTAGACGTCTCAATAGTTTTTGATGGACCATTTCTGTTTTACATAAGATGCCCACCTTTTCCTGCATTTATATTAGTCTTATTTTAATTTCTGTTATTTTAACACCAGCACCCACCTGACCCATCAGGAGAGCTAATCTGCAGCGATTAATGACCCAAATCCAAACCCACTCGAGCCAGGGGGTGGGAAATGGGTCCATGTAGTGATGGAATCTGTACCATTTAGGAATGTTTTCTTGCTTGATCCACATTTTAAAAAGAGTAGACCCTGGTACAAACAAGGATTTGCACCGTGAGTATGTTATATGGCTGGGGGGGCCTGGCTGCCGGTTTGTTGTCTTTTTGTTTTCCTCCCAGGTGGCGTGCATTTGGGACTGAGTGGCTGTGTTGCTGAGGCTGTCAGGACCTCACCCTGATCACCTGCGACTCGTCAGGACTCACAGCTGAGGTGCATCTGGATGGATTGGAGCATGTTGGCATTTAAGACTGGAGTGCACAGTGTGTATTTGCCAGAGACTCGACCTTGTGACCAGACGGGTGAGATCGTCGTCTCGGGAGCCATCTCATCAGCAGCGGATGCTGAGAAATGTCCAGGTTTGATGCACAGTCTGAAAGAGGAGGGGGTGAGGTCTCACGCTCGTCGGCACACTTCCTGAGGTACGTTAGATTTTGTGACTAACAGTTATACAGTCAGTAAATGTGGTGTCCCTCACACCTTATTGTATTGAGCTGTTTGTTAGTCATGTATCAGCTTCCACTGCGGTGGAGTTTTGTGAACTGGATGTTCCATGCCTGCAGGTTGGAAGCTGATCAGCAATCAAGCCAGGAAGTGTTTGCTGTTTGTACACCTTTAAGTGTTCTGTGTGTAGAGTGTGGACTCACATAATGGTTCCTTCTTTCACAGACTCGGTTGTTGCGGCCACCTGGGGGGTGTCGGCGGGGTCCTTGGGTCCGAAACAGCTTCTGGCTCCGGACCGTTAGCGCTGCTGGGAGCGCACCACGCCAGACCGCACCTTTCTGTATTATCACTGTTATGTATTAAATTCAGTTAGCCTTTGTACCGTGCTCTGCTTATTTCATACTGGGTCCTTCAAACGCTGGTCGGTTCTCCGAGCTGCGTCCGACACATAACAGAGTATAGGTTATGCTACTGATGCTGCATTCAGGTGTTGTCTGTAAGCGATAGATGGGAAACTGGGTGTTGTCTTTAATGAGGAGGACAGACAAGCACAGAGAGATGGATTATTGACTGTATGTGCAGAGAGTCACCTGGTTTTAATCAGGTAAACGTGAATAATTTACGAGATTAGACATTAGAGGATATTACAAGGACTGCTTTCTTCCACCTGTGAAATACAGCAAAGATTTGTCCCATCTTGTCTATGGCTGATGCTGAGACCCTGATCCATGTGTTTATCTGTTCTAGATTGGACTACTGCTACGTTCTATTTTCTGGCTTACCGCAGTCCAGCATTAGGGGTCTCCAATTGGTCCAAATTGCTGCTACCAGACTTTTGACAGGAAGCAGAAGGTTTGACCACATTACACCTATTTTGGCATCTCTTCACTGGCTTCCTGTCCCTGTGAGATCAGATTTTAAGGTTCTGTTACTAACCTATAAAACTGTTCACGGACTGGAACCTCCCTACTTAGCTGACCTAATTAAACCCTACGTACCGGCCCGGGCTTTGCGTTCTCAGTGTGCAGGACTACTTTGTGTCCCTAGGATGAATAAAAAGTCTGCGGGTCACAGAACTTTCTCTTCTCGTGCCCCTGTTCTGTGGAATGATCTCCCTGCATCAATAAAACAGTCAGATTCTGTAGAGACCAGACAAGTCCAGACTTAAGACGCACTTACGAGTATTTTCCCTTTCGTATGGCTAGCATACTGGAATAGTATGTTACTATGCTTTCTACCCTTTTAAATTCATTTTATTAGGAAACGGAGCAGGCTGCGGCCTCAACTTTATCTAAAGTCTGGGTCTGTTAAAGAAGCTTAGGGCTAGTGGCCGGCGATCACCTTAGTATCTTCTGTTTTTCTTGTTGCTTAATGCTGACAAATTATAACTTATTTGCAGTTTTTCTGCCACCTGATTCTGTTTTTTTCTCTCTTTCTTTCTTTCTTTCTTTCTTTCAATCTTTCTTTCTGTCTTTCTTTCTTTCTTTCTCTGTTTGAGGTGCAGCTCCATCCAGAGATGGGAGTGGGTGTCTTCTTCTGCAGGCCTCCTGTCCTGTGCATCAGCATGGACTCCCATGCTGGTTTCCTCCTCAAATCATCAGAGGGAGTTTTTTCTTAACATGTCGCCTGTGGGCTTGCTCTGGGGGATAGTAACGTTAGACTTTACTTGTGTGAAGCGCCTTGAATTGAAACTTGGATGCACACGGGACAAGTCAGCTGGTACCAAACAGACCTCGTTGGTGCTTTGGACTATTTCAGTTTGTGCCAGAATTTTGTGAGTAGCTGAAGTAACAGTTTCTCTCTGAGCCAAAATATGGTTTTATCATCAATCAATCAATCAATCAATCAATCAATCATGTCAGTGTTGCTATGGTGATCATCCCCCCCCCCCCCAAACTCTGACTACTATCACTTGTGTAATTTGGGCCTTGGAGATATAGTGAGAAATGTTAGAATGGACAGACGTTGTTGTCGACTATATCCTCTGATACTTTGTTCTGGCCCCAGGACATAATAAGAACAATCACCAGGTAATAATAACCTGTTCTGGGGTGATGGGCTGTTTCCAACTGCTCTGAAGTGTGAACTGTCAGAAACAGGTCTGTGGAGACTCTTCCAGCCTGTCCAACCAATATCTGAACAAGAGACATCTGTCCCCTTTAATATCAAAGGATTCAAATCTTGGGGGAAGAGGGTGATCAGGACACCTGCTTAGAGTGCACTTACCTTCAGTGGCAGCTACCTGGAAGGAATTCAGCAGTGGATAGGATGCACTCCTCTTCAATCCTCCATCATCACAGGAACACAGCTGCCTATTGAGAAAACAGTAATATCTGAAGGAAAAGACTGCAGCTTTCTTAAAATATGAGTCACGGTTTTACAATCACTAGTTGCATCAACAATCTGGCTCATGAGTGGGAGTCCGTTATGGCGCTGTCATCAGCGTGCAGTAACTGTTACAGCCAAGTCATGGACACCAGTCACTGCTTCACCACGAAGCTCTTTGTCCACATGTTGTACTAATAGTGTACTATTAGCTTACAAAAGCCAAACATGTTCATACCATATGTTTTTAAGCACAAAAACAACTTGCTACCTTTCAGGACAGCAGAATCTGGAGCTCTTGGTCATGGGGTGGTCATGGGGTGCTGTGGCTGAATGTGCCACGGAGAAGCGACAGTGATTGGCACACAGCAGCAGTCCCAGAAACACACACAACATCAGAGACAGCATCAGATAATTCTGACCGTCTGACACCTGCGGACACATCGTTCATTACACGCTCATTAGCACAACAGCAGACAGGAAAGTTGTTGTTGTCCATTCAGCTGCTTCCTTTTTGTTCGGGGTCGCCACAGCGGATAGAGCCAGATCCGCACTGTAGTCCAGGAGTCAAACCCCTAAATTTTGATGAACCTTGTTTTGTCGGATAAAGTTTTTTTTCTCTGTTGATTCATGTAGCCTAGGGATAGGTAAACAAGAATTAGGGGGGTGCTCAGTGATATCTCTTGGGCAACTTTGGATATTAACCCCTTTTTGTTGGATACGCTCTGTTTCTGTAAAAAGTCAATTTTCTCCATTTCGCAAAAGAAGTGAGTTAATAAAAGGCTTAAATATGCTTGGGTTTTTGAGTGTATCCAAATAATTTTTAATTCCTTAATTAGGTCAATTAACCATTTTCTAGTCATTTGTGTTACTAGTAGCCTGGGTGTCATCAGCTGAGCGTACCAGTTTAATTTGGACACTCAGTCTTACTATAGACACCACTTAACTGCAGTTTTTCCTATTGAAGCACGTTTGCCATTCCATTGTTTTAAGTTTTCAATTCAGTAAAAGAGGTCCTATCTTACGTTTCGTCAGTTTCAAAGGCAACAAATGTAAGTACATACACTATAGCAGAACTAGAATGATACCTTTATTTCTCTGATACCCTCATTGTGTTTTTTAAAGCCATAATAATAATCAGCTTAAGCAAACATCTTTAATTAGTGTGTGCTGCCATCTTTTAGCAGATCACCAAACTTACTGCATCATCTCTGTTGTGTGCTAGTTCCTCTGAGGTTTGTTCATGAATACATATAAACAAGAGTTCAATTACCTCAATTTTCAGAAATAAAATTTTGCTTTGAAACCCTGAACAGATTATGCATGTAAGAAAAATATTTCTACAGCTGACTCTAGTGTGAATATAACACAGAAGATCAGGTGAACCTTGGTAGCTTCATGATAAGAGCAACATCCGGATAATCTAGGGACCCTGGTTAATTCCAACTTTTTTTTTTTTTCGTGTTTCTATGCGTTATCATTATCACGTATGTGTGATGCCTTGAATGGTTAAAAGACCATATTGGTAAACAATAAAGGGTTTTTCCTTTTTACAGATTTGAAAGTTGGTACTGTTGCGGACTTTGTCATGAACTTCAATAAAAGAATAGCCTCCTACTTGACCAGCAGTGATGTCTATCTCATTCTTGACAGATATGAGTACAGCATAAAGTCCACTATGAAAGATGGCAGGGAGACGGGTGTTACTAGAAAGCATCATTTGCTTCAGACAACAAAGTTGCCTGCACAGAAGGTTGTCTTGTCTTCTGTTGAAAACAAGAAACAGTTGATCCATATCCTCTGTGAAGAGCTGACACAAGACAGGATTTTTGATCTTCAGAGTACTAGACCACAAGGTGGTAGTGACTGGGGAGGATCCTTGCCCTGTTGAAATCAGAAAGAAAGAAAGAAGGACTCGATTTGATCTTGAAACTCACCAGGAAGAAGCTGATGTCATAATTGTCCCACAAGTGCTGAAGTGTGTCAGGGAGGTCCAGCAAATATCTGTGATTTCAGATGATACTGATGTATTTGTTTTGCTACTTCATCACTACCAAATGGCAGGACTGGAACTGCCACTTACCTTGGAATCCCCTAGCAAGGAAATGGCAATACTGGATATCAAGTTGACACTGGCTAAGCATAAGGAAATAGTTAAGAACCTTCTTCCTGTGCATGCTATATCAGGATGTGACACAGTGGCATGTTACTTTGGAAATGGACAAGGGAAAGTCATCAAACCCCTGAAAGATGGATATGATCTTTCAGCAGTAGGGAATATGGATGCACCCCTCCAGCAAGTAACTGATCAAGCAACAAGTTTCATCTCAGCATGTTATGGCACAAGGGACAGCACAGACATGTCTCACACACGACTTCTGATGTGGGGAATAAAGAATGGCAAAGGCCATTCATCTTTACCAAACTTGGCTACTCTTCCACCAACAAGAGAGGCCTTTATAGAAAACGTGAAGCGGGCACATTTTCAGGCAATGTTGTGGCAAAATGTCAATGTTGACTCTACGAAATTGGACCCAGAAGCATTTGGTTGGAAGAAGGACACAGACAACAAATCATTGACCCCAATCACTTTACCGGACAACACAAAACCTGCCCCAGACTACTTTTTGGAAATGATCCAATGTGGCTAACACCAAGAGATGTAGCTGCAAACCCTTACCTTGTACAATGTTTTGTGCATGCTTCAAGGTAGGATGCTCAAGACAGCAGTAGTCTGAACTAGCCATCATGCATAGCATTGTATTTAACACCATTGTGTTAAATACAATACAATGGTGAACAGGCCAGTAAGGCTAAAACATACATTACGTATATCCTATTCCAGAAGAGATGGCAGTTTTCGACTGTTGGTTACCTGTTGTCTGAAAATCTTGCAGATATTTTGACAAATTCACTATTGGAAATGGTTGGAAAAGGCTTAATTCATTCAGTTTTATCAACATTTTATTCAGCACTACTGCAATTTCTGTAAAATTATGCGAATAAATATCAGAGAAGGAAAACTTGATGCATTTGATATGAGTTTTTACCAAGGAAATGTGTGAACTAGGCATTAGGTCATGATTTGACCGTGTTGGGTATAAAGGGGTTAATATCCAGAGTTGCCCAAGGGATTTCACCAAGCACCCCCCTGATTCTTATCAAGCTACCCTGAGGCTACAAAAATCAGCAGAGAAAAAAACTTTATCCAACAAAACCAGGTTTGACCCCATGACTCCTGGACTACTGGTACTTGGCACAAGTTTTACACCGGATGCCCTTCCTGATGCAACTCCAGTGTTAGCTGGAGAAACACACAGCCGCCCACCGGTGTTCCAAAGAGGTCTCCACCCCACAAACCCCATAATTACAGCCCCCTTAACCCCCTGCCACTTTAAGCTTTTTTAAAAATGTAGATGTAAATTAATATTCAAACTTTTCAGCTAGTTGACAGTAGGGCTGTACAATATGGCCAAATTATCATATCTTAGCATATCAACATGATATACAATATGACTATGATTTGACACAAAGTGCAGCAACAGTGAAAAATTAAACATTCTTAAACAAAACAGTAATAATACCACACTCATTTTGCACTCATCATAAGGTTAGGATACTGTGCCCTCCAAAAGTATTGGAACAATTGGAATTTCACAGATTTTAATTTGTTTATTCCATTTTAAGTTCAAGAAATACAAAAAATATAAAGAATAAAAATTTCTAAAATTATCTTCCTCAAACTCAAACCGAAAGCAAATCTCTAAAACTTGATAAAACTCCACTTCACATATTGTAAATAAGATGCTCCTATTTTTTTTAATTCCAATCATGTTTATATATATATATATATCAATCAATCAATCAATTTTTTTATATAGCGCCAAATCACAACAAACAGTTGCCCCAAGGCGCTTTATATTGTAAGGCAAGGCCATACAATAATTATGTAAAACCCCAACGGTCAAAACGACCCCCTGTGAGCAAGCACTTGGCTACAGTGGGAAGGAAAAACTCCCTTTTAACAGGAAGAAACCTCCAGCAGAACCAGGCTCAGGGAGGGGCAGTCTTCTGCTGGGACTGGTTGGGGCTGAGGGAGAGAACCAGGAAAAAGACATGCTGTGGAGGGGAGCAGAGATCGATCACTAATGATTAAATGCAGAGTGGTGCATACAGAGCAAAAAGAGAAAGAAACAGTGCATCATGGGAACCCCCCAGCAGTCTACGTCTATAGCAGCATAACTAAGGGATGGTTCAGGGTCACCTGATCCAGCCCTAACTATAAGCTTTAGCAAAAAGGAAAGTTTTAAGCCTAATCTTAAAAGTAGAGAGGGTGTCTGTCTCCCTGATCTGAATTGGGAGCTGGTTCCACAGGAGAGGAGCCTGAAAGCTGAAGGCTCTGCCTCCCATTCTACTCTTACAAACCCTAGGAACTACAAGTAAGCCTGCAGTCTGAGAGCGAAGCGCTCTATTGGGGTGATATGGTACTACGAGGTCCCTAAGATAAGATGGGACCTGATTATTCAAAACCTTATAAGTAAGAAGAAGAATTTTAAATTCTATTCTAGAATTAACAGGAAGCCAATGAAGAGAGGCCAATATGGGTGAGATATGCTCTCTCCTTCTAGTCCCCGTCAGTACTCTAGCTGCAGCATTTGAATTAACTGAAGGCTTTTTAGGGAACTTTTAGGACAACCTGATAATAATGAATTACAATAGTCCAGCCTAGAGGAAATAAATGCATGAATTAGTTTTTCAGCATCACTCTGAGACAAGACCTTTCTGATTTTAGAGATATTGCGTAAATGCAAAAAAGCAGTCCTACATATTTGTTTAATATGCGCTTTGAATGACATATCCTGATCAAAAATGACTCCAAGATTTCTCACAGTATTACTAGAGGTCAGGGTAATGCCATCCAGAGTAAGGATCTGGTTAGACACCATGTTTCTAAGATTTGTGGGGCCAAGTACAATAACTTCGGTTTTATCTGAGTTTAAAAGCAGGAAATTAGAGGTCATCCATGTCTTTATGTCTGTAAGACAATCCTGCAGTTTAGCTAATTGGTGTGTGTCCTCTGGCTTCATGGATAGATAAAGCTGGGTATCATCTGCGTAACAATGAAAATTTAAGCAATACCGTCTAATAATACTGCCTAAGGGAAGCATGTATAAAGTGAATAAAATTGGTCCTAGCACAGAACCTTGTGGAACTCCATAATTAACTTTAGTCTGTGAAGAAGATTCCCCATTTACATGAACAAATTGTAATCTATTAGACAAATATGATTCAAACCACCGCAGCGCAGTGCCTTTAATACCTATGGCATGCTCTAATCTCTGTAATAAAATTTTATGGTCAACAGTATCAAAAGCAGCACTGAGGTCTAACAGAACAAGCACAGAGATGAGTCCACTGTCCGAGGCCATAAGAAGATCATTTGTAACCTTCACTAATGCTGTTTCTGTACTATGATGAATTCTAAAACCTGACTGAAACTCTTCAAATAGACCATTCCTCTGCAGATGATCAGTTAGCTGTTTTACAACTACCCTTTCAAGAATTTTTGAGAGAAAAGGAAGGTTGGAGATTGGCCTATAATTAGCTAAGATAGCTGGGTCAAGTGATGGCTTTTTAAGTAATGGTTTAATTACTGCCACCTTAAAAGCCTATGGTACATAGCCAACTAACAAAGATAGATTGATCATATTTAAGATCGAAGCATTAAATAATGGTAGGGCTTCCTTGAGCAGCCTGGTAGGAATGGGGTCTAATAAACATGTTGATGGTTAAATAACTCAGACAGAACAATCGGAGAGAAAGAGTCTAACCAAATACCGGCATCACTGAAAGCAGCCAAAGATAACGATACGTCTTTGGGATGGTTATGAGTAATTTTTTCTCTAATAGTTAAAATTTTGTTAGCAAAGAAAGTCATGAAGTCATTACTAGTTAAAGTTAATGGAATACTCAGCTCAATAGAGCTCTGACTCTTTGTCAGCCTGGCTACAGTGCTGAAAAGAAACCTGGGGTTGTTCTTATTTTTTTCAATTAGTGATGAGTAGAAAGATGTCCTAGCTTTACGGAGGGCTTTTTTTAATAGAGCAACAGACTCTTTTTCCAGGCTAAGTGAAGATCTTCTAAATTAGTGAGACGCCATTTCCTCTCCAACTTACGGGTTATCTGCTTTAAGCTACGAGTTTGTGAGTTATACCACGGAGTCAGACACTTCTGATTTAAAGCTCTCTTTTTCAGAGGAGCTACAGCATCCAAAGTTGTCTTCAATGAGGATGTAAAACTATTGACGAGATACTCTATCTCCCTTACAGAGTTTAGGTAGCTACTCTGCACTGTGTTGGTATATGGCATTAGAGAACATAAAGAAGGAATCATATCCTTAAACCTAGTTACAGCGCTTTCTGAAAGACTTCTAGTGTAATGAAACTTATTCCCCACTGCAGGGTAGTCCATCAGAGTAAATGTAAATGTTATTAAGAAATGATCAGACAGAAGGGAGTTTTCAGGGAATACTGTTAAGTCTTCTATTTCCATACCATAAGTCAGAACAAGATCTAAGATATGATTAAAGTGGTGGGTGGACTCATTTACTTTTTGAGCAAAGCCAAGAGAGTCTAATAATAGATTAAATGCAGTGTTGAGGCTGTCATTCTCAGCATCTGTGTGGATGTTAAAATCGGCCACTATAATTATCTTATCTGAGCTAAGCACTAAGTCAGACAAAAGGTCTGAAAATTCACAGAGAAACTCACAGTAACGACCAGGAGGACGATAGATAATAACAAATAAAACTGGTTTTTGGGACTTCCAATTTGGATGGACAAGACTAAGAGACAAGCTTTCAAATGAATTAAAGCTCTGTCTGGGTTTTTGATTAATTAATAAGCTGGAATGGAAGATTGCTGCTAATCCTCCGCCCCGGCCCGTGCTACGAGCATTCTGACAGTTAGTGTGACTCGGGGGTGTTGACTCATTTAAACTAACATATTCATCCTGCTGTAACCAGGTTTCTGTTAGGCAGAATAAATCAATATGTTGATCAATTATTATATCATTTACCAGCAGGGACTTAGTAGAGAGAGACCTAATGTTTAATAGACCACATTTAACTGTTTTAGTCTGTGGTGCAGTTGAAGGTGCTATATTATTTTTTCTTTTTGAATTTTATGCTTAAATAGATTTTTGCTGGTTATTGGTAGTCTGGGAGCAGGCACCGTCTCTACGGGGATGGGGTAATGAGGGTAATGATTTTATATATATATATATATATATATAAAATTTCTACCTCATTTTCTTATTTTATTGTATTGTTACAAGTATTATTATTATTGCTTATCTTTGCACACGCTGTTTGATGCACATTTTCTTCTACTCGCACTCATCTTGTGTGTTTATTAAGAACTGACGTAACATGTGAATTTCTCCACTGTGAGATCAATAAAGACTTATCTTAAATAATAATCAGTTTTATTGCCAGTTTTCTCCAGACAAGTCAGGGGATGGAAACATGAACATTTCCAAGTCACTGAATATGTCTTGGACTTTATTTACATCAATTATGAAAAAATATAAAAGTTTCTTTCACCAAAACATCAAATCTTGGCTTGCATCTCAGATGTACTTTCTAAATTGTCGCTGAACTATCAGGTCTTCTTTTTAATAAAATCCTCCTCTACACCACTTCATCAGGAAGCTGGATTTTATATTTTTAATTAGTTTATATCAAGAGATTTGCTTTCAGTTTGGGTTTAAGATTTAGCTTTAGATTTATTTATCTAAAGTTGTGACACTGGTGTGTCACTCAGATAGCAAAATTAAGAGGTTATTTATAATAAGTCCTTCAGAGAGCAAAACTAAGAGGTTACACAGGTTTTATACAGAACAGAAGAGGAGTAAATTACCTTTATTTCTTTCAGCCTGAGCATCTTCACGTTATATCCAATGAATCAACAGCTGCCTGCTCATTTAAAATCACTGGAGAAACACGTATATGTAGGGCAACCTTAAGGAACCCCCCATTTAAAGTGAAAATTAATAATAGGCATTGTTCAGGTACTACTGAATTGTACTTTTTAAATTTTTATTACACAATCAGTTACTGACTATACAGACATTGAGACAACTACTGAAAAATGTATGGCACTGAAACATTGTGATGTTCCAGACCTTTGCTTGAGGGCATTTTTTTCTAACTTGACCACTTTGAATTTTACTTGAATTCCCCTCTGTTGGGGTTGGACAGGAAAAATGTCTGAATTAGTCCATTCCAGCAAGATTGTGAAGATAATCACTCAAAACAATAAATCCTACCAGCTTGTTACTCACCTAATTAAAGAGAGCACATAAAGAGAATGAACTGATTATTGTAGTCTTTGGTGAACATTTATTACCAGGTCAGTCCTAAAAGTCACTATTATATGGCAAGCAAATATGGGCAGCCCAGTCTCGCTTTTTTGTGACATTATCACTAAATGTATTACATTTTCATGACGGTCAACCTTTGCCCACTCATTTTAACCTTAACCATAATACCAACGCCCCTCGTGTTACCCAAAATTTTGTGATACCATCACAAAAACCAACTCCATTTCCTGATGGTGTCATAAACTAAAAGATTAAAACACTTTTTGTGATGCCATCACCAACTTGGTGTGAGATGGGATTAAGATTGGGATGATATGGTACAATGTATAGACCAGAATGTTATTTGTAGGAAGAAGACCATATATAGGCTGTGGATGGTGCCAAAGCTTTTTATTGTTACTGCACATTGAAACACTGCTTCAAAACATTTTTACAACTTTGTAATATCCGCATTTTGAACTGGAGTCTTGGAATTTTGTTATGGAGTCGGCATGAAAAGCAAGACGTCACAAAAATGGGCTGAAGTCGACACAGAATGGAAAACTAAAACTCAAATTAAGGAACTGATAGAATGCATGGCTGGGGATGATGCCAAAAACTTTTCATCTGTTTCTACAAATTGGTTGACTAACTGAAAACACTGCTTCAAAACATGGTTCTGGGAGTCTGCATGAAAAGGAAGATTTCAAATGCTATTCTGGGACCTGGTGAGCACTGGCATCTGCTGGACAGTTTAGGAATGTGCATCCATGTCAAATTCTGAATTTCATATCTAAAGGATGCAGTCAGCACATGGTGTGTACATGCACACGCATGTGCATTACTTGTGTAATTTTTCTTGTGTAATGTTATAAATAAATGCAGTTAGTAACATAACTACGTGGCCCTGAAGTGCAAAACACAACAGCAAATCACACAGCACAACAGCAAATCAAAAAAACACAACAGCAAATCACACAGCACAACAGCAAATCGAAAAACCACAACAGCAAATCGCACAGCACAACAGCAAATCAAAAAAACACAACAGCAAATCACACAGCACAACAGCAAATCACACAACACAACAGCAAATCACACAACACAACAGCAAATCACACAGCACAACAGCAAATCACACAGCACAACAGCAAATCACACAGCACAACAGCAAATCACACAGCACAACAGCTAATCACACAGCACAACAGCAAATCACACAACACAACAGCAAATCACACAGCACAACAGCTAATCACACAGCACAACAGCAAATCGAAAAAACACAACAGCAAATCACACAGCACAACAGCAAATCACACAGCACAACAGCAAATCACACAGCACAACAGCAAATCATACAGCACAACAGCAAATCACACAGCACAACAGCTAATCACACAGCACAACAGCAAATCACACAACACAACAGCAAATCACACAACACAACAGCAAATCACACAGCACAACAGCTAATCACACAGCACAACAGCAAATCGAAAAAACACAACAGCAAATCACACAGCACAACAGCAAATCACACAGCACAACAGCAAATCACACAACACAACAGCAAATCACACAACACAACAGCAAATCACACAACACAACAGCAAAAGAGAAACAACAACAACATTAACCAAAACAGAAAAGGTACCTGGTACCTGGTCGTCGCTGATTGGATGGTGGTCCGTCCTGTCTTGTGAACCGGAAGGTTTACATGTTTTCAAAATATGAGCGCCGCTAGTGACAACGTACGTGCTCTTAAACTTGAAGGTCGTGCGTGAGTGTCGTCTCTGTCTTCTTTTAGCCACAATCACTACAGAAGTTTGGTTTTTCCTCGAACTCTTTGCCACAGTTTTTGCAATACATCGCGGCATGTTTGTTTGTTTCTGTTCGTCTGGCGCCTGAGTATATGGTCTTCCAGTTCACAAGATAGGACGGACCACCATCCAATCAGTGATGATTTGTGTTGCCCGAAGGTACCTACCTTTTCCGTTTTGGTTAATGTTGTTGTCGTTTACCTTTGCTGTTGTGTTGTGCGATTTGTTGTTGTGCTGTGCGATTTGCTGTTGTGTTTTGCACTTCAGGGCCACCATACCCCCTGTAGAACTTGTGAATCTGGAGGTGGAAATGCCTGCAGAAGGTAAGAGGAAGAACGTGACAGACAATGATGCCTGGAACACAATGTTGATGCTCACCATCACCCACCAGCATGTATCATGTGGATAAATGTTTTAATGTGGGAAGAGTGGATTGAGTTTGTTACTTTTGCACACTGGCTCTCTGTGGAGAGGTGCAGTCAGAGCAGTGGTGCATGGGAGTAATTAGGTCAAAATCTCTTTATTCCTGCGCCCCAGTTGGGTGGCAAGAACCTTTTAGAGATAAGCGTGCCTGATGGCCTTTTGCTTTTATTTTGTTAACACAACTCTGAGCCTTCTCTTGCCGTGCCTCGTCAAAAAGATTATCTGTAAATGCAGCGGTGCAATCCTCTTTTCCCAAGCGCTGTTTTTAACACACTGGCTATTCTGAGCACCATGTCATAAACATGTTGTTATTTTGGTGTACAGGTGTCTGTTGTTGCTGATCATGCTCTTGTTTTGAATAGCGAAAGTGAAATTCATACTCTTGCACAAATTATTTGCTGATCCTTATGTGAATGTTTCAGTCAGTTCTAATATGTTTTTTTAAAATGATTTTATTATTTTTTAACATGAACCATGACAGTACTATGGTTAAACACTAAACGTTACAATGTGGTAATCACTAGGGGTGTGCATCACTTTATTATAAAATGATCCCATATGTTTCTGGATTCATGGGATACAATACAGTTCAGAAATGATATATTTTAAAAATTATTTATATGGAATGATTCTTACAATTCAATCTGAATTTTTTCCCATGAATCCAGAAACATATGGGATCATTTTATAATAAAGTGATGCCAAAAACAAACAAACAAACAAACAAACAAAAAAAGTACCATTGCTTTGCTTCGAACACATATATCATAATCTTTGGGTTTTTACTGCTGTGCTGCAGCATGTGGGCATGGCCTCTACTCGCCTGGCGGGGGCAGCACCACATACAGTAGCCCAAAGTGCAGCATAGAAGAGGCCCAGAAGAAGAAGCCATTTGTTTTTAGCTTTTTAGCATAGCATACTTCCAGTGCACTGAAAAATGGACATTTAACAAGCACTTAAATGGTCCTTCCCTTTCTGAACCTGAGAGTCTTGAGCTGACCTTTGAACATTTTGGAAAGCTTGAAGATGCAGCTGTAGCAGCATCACAGCTTCACTCCACCATTTTCATAGTGCACTTAGATCAATCCTGGGAGCCACGAATCAGTGCCGTCATATTATTTTCTAGAGCATTTTTTTGATTATGGGGGGAACCCGTGCAAACATGGGGAGAACATGCAAACTCCAAACAGAAAGGCCCAGGTGGGATGTGATCCCAGCACCTTCTTGCTATGAGGAAACCATGCTCACACTAAGCCACTGTGCCGCCCATGTTGTTTACTTTAAAATCCATTTCCGATTCATATCGGTGTATTGTTACACCCCTAGTAATCACATTATTCCATAGTCAACAGAATTTTATTTTATTTCCCCTAGTAATCACATTATTCCATAGTCAACAGAATTTTATTTTATTTTTAATTAACATAGAAATTTGGGTAGGTCCATAAAATTTGAAAAAATGTATTCAATACATTTTCTATACCCGCTTACTCCAATTAAGGGTTGGGCATTTTATTTAAATATATATACTCAACAAAAATATAAACGCAACACTTTTGGTTTTGCTCCCATTTTGTATGAGATGAACTCAAAGATCTAAAACTTTTTCCACATACATAATATCACCATTTCCCTCAAATATTGTTCACAAACCAGTCTAAATCTGTGATAGTGAGCACTTCTCCTTTGCTGAGATAATCCATCCCACCTCACAGGTGTGCCATATCAAGATGCTGATTAGACACCATGATTAGTGCACAGGTGTGCCTTAGACTGTCCACAATAAAAGGCCACTCTGAAAGGTGCAGTTTTATCACACAGCACAATGCCACAGATGTCATGAGATTTGAGGGAGCGTGCAATTGGCATGCTGACAGCAGGAATGTCAACCAGAGCTGTTGCTCGTGTATTGAATGTTCATTTCTCTACCATAAGCTGTCTCCAAAGGCGTTTCAGAGAATTTGGCAGTACATCCAACCAGCCTCACAACCACAGACCACGTGTAACCACACCAGCCCAGGACCTCCACATCCAGCATGTTCACCTCCAAGATCATTTGAGACCAGCCACTCGGACAGCTGCTGAAACAATCGGTTTGCATAATCAAAGAATTTCTGCACAAACTGTCAGAAACCCTCTCAGAGAAGTTCATCTGCATGCTCATCGTCCTCACTGGGGTCTCGACCTGACTCCAGTTCGTCGTCGTAACCGACTTGAGTGGGCAAATGCTCACATTCGCTGGCGTTTGGCACGTTGGAGAGGTGTTCTCTTCACGGATGAATCCCGGTTCACACTGTTCAGGGCAGATGGCAGACAGCGTGTGTGGCGTCGTGTGGGTGAGCGGTTTTCTGATGTCAATGTTGTGGATCGAGTGGCCCATGGTGGTGGTGGGGTTATGGTATGGGCAGGCGTCTGTTATGGACGAAGAACACAGGTACATTTTATTGATGGCATTTTGAATGCACAGAGATACCGTGACGAGATCCTGAGGCCCATTGTTGTGCCATACATCCAAGAACATCACCTCATGTTGCAGCAGGATAATGCACGGCCCCATGTTGCAAGGATCTGTACACAATTCTTGGAAGCTGAAAATGTCCCAGTTCTTGCATGGGGGGCATACTCACCGGACATGTCACCCATTGAGCATGTTTGGGATGCTCTGGTCCGGCGTATACGACAGCGTGTACCAGTTCCTGCCAATATCCAGCAACTTTGCACAGCCATTGAAGAGGAGTGGACCAACATTCCACAGGCCACAACTGACAACCTGATCAACGCTATGCGAAGGAGATGTGTTGCACTGCATGAGGCAAATGGTGGTCACACCAGATACTGACTGGTATCCCCCCCCATTAAAACAAAACTGCACCTTTCAGAGTGGCCTTTTATTGTGGGCAGTCTAAGGCACACCTGTGTACTAATCATGGTGTCTAATCAGCATCTTGGTATGGCACACCTGTGAGGTGGGATGGATTATCTCAGCAAAGGAGAAGTGCTCACTATCACAGATTTAGACTGGTTTGTGAACAATATTTGAGGGAAATGGTGATATTGTGTATGTGGAAAAAGTTTTAGATCTTTGAATTCATCTCAGACAAAATTGGAGCAAAACCAAAAGTGTTGCGTTTATATTTTTGTTGAGTGCTTAAAGCAGTATGATTAACACACACGCACATGCACATGTACAGAGACACACATATACACACACCCTGTGTGCCTGTGTAGCCTGTCAGCTTTAATTTGATGGGAATTACATCCAAATCCGGTGAATGCTCATCACTCAACCATGAAATGTGACTGGTTGAGAAAGACCCAGAAATTGTTGTTTGCACAGTCTCTCCAGTCACAGGCACTGTGAAGCTTGTAACTCTCAGATTTGTCATGCATATCCTGGTGGCTCCCCTTATGAGGGGAAAAACAGAGTTATCACAATAGGATTTCTATAGCACTTTTCTATTTGAAGCAGAAGCTCAAAGCACTTTACATTGATGCCTCACATTTGCTTCTCAAGCCAAGGTCGGTACCCATTTTTACAGCTGGGTGGACTAAGACAATGCAAATGAAATATCTTGTCCAAGGACATAGGGAGCATGAGCAAGATTCATACCCAGGTCCCATATTAGCAGACCAGCTCCGTTATCCGCTGAGCTACCTGCACACACTTTTTGGACAGACTGCTGTCACAGGGATATATAACATTTGAATGATATGCTGGACCTTTTATCCACTGACTTGTTAACAACCAATGTATGTGTTAGTGTACATACAGATCTATGCTAACTGTACCCTTGAAATATGAAATTCATGAACAATGCGATGCAAGTTTATTAACATGTGTTTTAATATGCTTCAACACCAGAGGGGGTAAGTCAACTTCAAAGTCCGTTCTGAATTGGCTGATAACTAGTGAGGTCCCGTTTAGTACAGCATGCGACATGTTCATTTTGATAGACTCTAGATCAGGGGCTCATTAAAAGCCTGCTAACGAGTCTTTCATTGGATTCAGGTGTGTTGGAGCAGGGAGACAACTAAGAGTATCAGGAAGGTAGCTCTCAAGGACCGAACTTGAGCACCCCTGCTCTAGATCAACATTTGAAACAGGTTTTGAAACATTCCTGAGCAGTACGTCATATTAAGTCAGTCTGTTATATTATATTTTGTCCAGAATTTGTCAACATACTGAGGATCACGTTTCTCCCTGTGGTTGCTAACTTGTTAGTTGAGCGATAAGAATAAGATGTGTCCATTGTTCAGGAAGCAGACAAACTACAGGTGAGACAGCAGTTTGTGATTTTTGAGAATTAATCCAACATCCACCAGCCATCTAGGAGGTGGCAAACACACCGATATCCCATCATACTCTCACACGCACCACTAGCTTAGCTTATGGCAAGCTAAAAATGGACGCTCTCATTTTGGCCGAACAACCATCCAGTTTCTGGATATTCTGTGTTAGTACGCTCCCCTGGCCGACATGCTTATGAATTCCTGTGCAAAAATTAGTTCCTAGATAATTGTGATATATTCCTGTGAGACAATGAGTATATCTCATCTAAATTAATTCTAAAAATTTACCAGTAATAAAATTATAAAGATAACTGAAGTTTTAAGAGTGGCCGTAATAAATATTTAAGAAACTTAAAAGGTTTATGAGCAACTTCACCTGTTATTGTAAACATTGACATGATGGATTTTGATGTGGAAGAGTTCAGAAAGATACGACTGGAATGTTTTGATTGCCATTTACTGTTGGCGATGAAAGACTTGGGTGTTAAGTTTGTGTTAAAGTCAGAACAAGAAGCTGCACTGAAAGAGATCTATCTGGGAAGAGACACATTCTGTGTGTTGTTGCTCCAACGAGAGCAGCACGCTGAGCAGGGTGGCGAAAGTAGTCCGGCGAGCTCAGTCTGTGGGTGCGAGCTATCCCACAATGCTAAAATAGCAGAGATATCACTCCAATGAGAGCAGCACTCTGAGCAGGGTGATCTCCCATAGGCAAAAAAACAAACAAACAAACAAAAAGCACTGTTCTTATGATGGATCTAGTGCACCAACTTTCACCAGATGTAATATGGTTTTTCCTCATTATGTGTTCATGTAAGCTGGTGAATTGCAAGGTAGTAGGAAACTGGTTACGATGGACCAACTCACTTACCTTCTTGCTGTCCAAGCCTTGCACTGGTAACAGAAGGACATAAAACAGTGAGTGAATGTTGCATTCAAGATGATGGTAAATGAGTTAAAAAAAAAAAAAGAAGAAAAGAAATTCCACTCTGAACAATCCTTTGAGTAATTTTATTTGAGATGGAATTCATAATTTTGAATTTTACGACGTCTCATGAATGCTGCAGTAAATGGACGGCATTTATACAGCGCTTTTCCATCTGAATCAGAAGCTCAAAGCGATGTACAATGATGCCTCACATTCACACTCACACACCGATGTCAGGGTGCTGCCGTGCAAGGTGCTCACCACACACCGGGAGGAACTTGGAGATTAAGGACCTTGCCCAAGGGCCCCAACTGGTTTTCCCGTTCAGGCTGGGGTTTGAACCGTGGATCCTCTGGTCTCAAGCCCAACGCTTAACCACTAGACCATCACCTCCCAGTAACACACACCCAGCTGTTACACAGCTCAACATCTAATTGTCTATTTACTTTTGGCTCCTTAAAAAAGGTCACCATGTAAAGAGTGCTTTCAGTCCCACACCGTTTGCCGGATTTGATGTAATTAACCTCAAATTAAAGCTGGCAGAGTGCACTACGACCTCATCTTGCTCATTTGCATTCAACTCCAACATGCTGTGTTAGACAGCAAAAACAAAAAGCAATGTCCAAATATATATGAACATAACCGCAAATCATATAAAGATGGAAGTTCAGATGTTGGCGTATAATGTCCTTTCAAAGCTTAAACACTCCAACCTTTGTTTTTTGTTTGTTCATCTACCTGGTTTCCACTTTAGTTCACTTTTTATCTATCCATCACATGGATCGATCCAGTTGTATTCCCTCTCTGTAATGCTCCTTGTACTCCTCACCGTCCCCACTCATACGCTGTCTCTCCCCCACTTTCTCTGACTAGAGGAGAGTAATCTTCTGAGTGCTTTGCTGCTTTAGATTTTAGTGAGTCGAGGGAGGTGGGGGTCTTTGATGTTCTGCAGATACCATTCGAGACCACGGAATTAAATGCGGATTTACAATTTCTGTCATGGATTCTCCTCACATCCCCTCACTGTGCTGCCTTTGAGCTCATTTCCTTCTTTTTGCTTTAAATTCACACCACACATTTCATCAACCAAATTTCCTGCCTTCCAGTGATGCAGATCACAATAAACACACTGGTAGTGTGATTTAAGAGCACTTAGATCTTCCTTGTGCTTCTGCCACAATCTCATTCTGACAGGACGGTCAACAAAAAGGCCACATAAGATGTTGGCAGTCACCAGAATTGATTTAGCCATGCGTTACCCCAAGAAGCCCCATTGCCACTCGTATGATTCAAGGGGAGCTATATATATATATATATATATATATATATATATATATATATATATATATATATATATATATATATATATATATATATATATTAATAATAATACATTTTATTTGTTAGGCGCCTTTCTGGGCACTCAAGGTTGCCTTACAACAATACAACATAACAACGATAATATAAAATGACATTAAAACAAAGTTTAAAACAGTTAAGGTTAAAATTAAACAGGACAAAGCAGTTATGGTTTTAGTGAGTAGGCTTGTCTAAACAGATGAGTTTTGAGTTTAGATTTGAAGTCAGTGAGTGAAGTGATATTGCAGAGGTCTGGGGGGACAGCGTTCCAGAGCTGGGGAGCAGAGCAGCTGAATGCCCTGCTCCCCACAGTGACAAGACAGGCAGAGGGGACGGAAAGCTGGAGGGAGGAAGCGGAGCGGAGGGAACGGGCAAGTGAGTTAATGTGGATGAGGTCAGTCAAGTACGGGGGGGTGAGGTTGTGGATGGCTTTAAATGTGAGGAGCAGAAGTTTGTAGTGGATGCGGTGTGAGATGGGGAGCCAGTGAAGCTGCTGGAGAACCGGGGTGATGTGATTTATGGAGGGTGTGTGTGTGATGATGCGGGCAGCAGAATTCTGGACCAGTTGAAGTTTATGAATAGTTTTGTGGGGGAGACCAAACAGGAGGGAGTTGCAGTAGTCCAGACGGGAGGTGATGAGGCTGTGGACGAGGACGGGGGTGTAGTGAGGACTGAGGAAGGGACAAAGGCGGTGGATGTTTCGGAGGTGAAAGTAAGCAGAGCGGACAATGTTATTTATATGTGCGGTGAAGGAGAGGGAGCTGTCGAGGCTGACACCCAGACTCTTTACCTGAGGGGAAGGGGAGACGGGGACGCCGTTAATGAAAATGGAGAATGGTTGGGTTTTGTTAAGGGTGGATTTGGTGCCGGTGAGTAGGAATTCAGTTTTATTGCTGTTTAATTTAAGGAGGTTTGAGGTAAACCAGGAGTTGATTTCAGAGAAGCAGCTGGTTAGGGATGATGGCGGGAGAGTGGTGTTAGGTTTACTGGAAATATAGAGCTGGGTGTCATCCGCGTAGCAGTGGAAATTTATTTGATGCTTTCTGAAGATGTGGCCAAGGGGGAGTAAGTAGATAATGAACAGGAGGGGGCCTTGGACAGAACCCTGAGGAACACCAGAAGCGAGGGGAAGGGGTGTGAGGTGAAAGTTTTTAGCTGGATAAACTGAGTGCGGTCTGAGAGGTAAGAATGGAACCAGGTAAGGGGTGTGCCAGTAATGCCAATGGAGGCAAGACGGTCCAGAAGGATGGGGTGTGAGATGGTGTCAAAGGCTGAACTGAGATCTAGCAGGAGGATGGATAGTGAACCAGAGTCAGCAGAGAGGAGCAGGTCATTGGTAATTTTAAGAAGAACAGTTTCAGTACTATGGAGGGAACAGAAGCCAGATTGAAATTTTTCATACAAGTTTTTGGAGGAAAGGTGGGTTTGTAGTTGAGCGGCAACAGATTTTTCAAGAAGTTTTGAGATGAAAGGAAGATTTGAAATGGGGCGAAAATTATTGAGGTCAGACAGATCGGAACCAGGTTTTTTGAGGACAGGAGTGACAGCGGCAGTCTTGAGTGAAGGTTGTACAGTTCCAGAGGTGAGGGAGGCATGGATTATGGTAGTGATGAGAGGGGACAACACAGGAAGAGAAACTTTAACAAAGACAGTGGGGAGTGTGTCAAGTTGACAGAAAGAAGATTTAGATTTTTGAATAAGTGTGGAGATTTGGTTGACTGTAGGGAGGGTAAATATAGAGAATAGATGGGACAGGGCAGGAGGACATGGGAGGGATATATATATATTAGGGGTGTCGGAAAAAATCGATTCACGTCTGAATCGCGATTCTTATTTATTACGATTCTGAAGCGATCCAAAATGTCCAAGAATCGATTTTTAAAAAGCATTTTTTAAAACATTTTCTTGTTTACTCGCTGCATGTACTGTTTGTCAGGCAACGGCTTCTGTACTACAGCGTCCCCACAGGAGTGGGGGGGGGGGGGGGGGGATGGTCCAGCGTGCTTCAAACGCTCGTGAGCTGTAGAGTTCAGTGGCTGTAGCTTAGCATGGCGGACAAAGAGCTAATTCAGCCAGCACTGTCTTTGCTGAAGGCAAATGTTTGGGCGCATTTTGGATTTTATTATTTGCTGCGTAAGAAGGAGCTTGACATGACTTATGCTGTGTGCAAAATCTGCAAAATGAAAGTCAAGTACATTCGGAAACACTTCAAATCCGCAAGCCCACATGTTACATCATCACCCGGAGCTAAAAGAGGGGAGCAGCGTTATCTGCCGACTACTGACCAGCGCTTCGCTAAACTGCCAGCCAACTCCGAACAAGCAAAGCAGATAAGTAAATTTACATCTAGAATCACTTGATTAACCTTGTAAAGCTGCATTTTCTTAAACATAAACATTTTTCAAGTAATATAACTATTTCTCAGAGCTCTTTGAATCGAAAATCGATTCTGAATTGAATCGTCACCCCAAGAATCGGAATCGAACTGAATCGTGAGTTGTTGAACAATATATATATATATATATATATATATATATATATATGAGGTCTGTCCAAAAAGTATCGGACCTTTTTATTTTTTGCAAAAACCATATGGATTTGTATCACGTGTGATTGCATCAGTCAAGCTTGAACCTTCGTGCACATGTGTGAGTTTTTTCATGCCTGTCGGTTGCGTCATTCACCTGTGAGCAGGCTTTGTGTGAGCAGTGGTCCACCCCTCTCGTCGGATTTTTATTGCAAATAAATGTCTGAACGATTTGGAGCTTTGCTACATCAAATTTTTCCAGAAACTGTGAGAGACCTCCAGCTGGACACCATTTGGAAAATTAATATGGCTTTTAGTGACGATTTTATGGGGATTACACAGATTAAGGAGTGGTCCAGCCGGTTTAAAGACCATCCACAGCGTGGCGCGGCACGGCACATTCCACTGTTACAGGAGTTTTTGTCATGGAAAGAGGAGCAGAGGAATTCCGCGTGTCGCGGCGGAGCCGCATGGCACAAAGCAACGCTGTGATGAAGCCTTACAGGACATGTTGGAGCATGTCCAGCTCATGCACAATTTCTCAGATACTCACACGACTGAAAAGCAACCGGAAGCCATCTGAAAGCCACCTGAAAGCCGTCCTGTGAGACCAACACGGAGGTAGCCTTACAGGACATGTTGGAGCATGTCCAGCTCATGCACAATTTCTCGGATACTCACACGACTGAAAAGCAACCGGAAGCCGTCTGAAAGCCACCTGAAAGCCATCCTGTGAGACCAACACGGAGGTGGTTTTGTCCCGCGCCATGAGCGGCATGGTGGCGTAATCCTCCGCTTCTCTTTCCATGAAAAAAACTCCTGTAACAGTAGAATGTGCAGAAAAAGTGCTGATGTCCATGCCTTCTGCCTTCACGATGGAAACAATCTGGTTGTTTCAGCGGGGTTTGAGCCAGTCGATCAGCGCTCGGAGTGCGCCGCGCTCTCAGACGCTGTGGGCAGTCTTTAAACTGGCTGGAGCACTCCTTAATCTGTGTAATCCCCATAAAATCGTCGCTGAAAGCCATCTAAATTTTCCGAATGGTGTCCAGCTGGAGGTCTCTCACAGTTTCTGGAAAAATTTGATGCAGCAAAGCTCCAAATCGTTCAGACATTTATTCGCAATAAAAATCCGACGAGAGGGGCGGACCACTGCTCACACAAAGCCTGCTCACAGGCGAATGACGCAACCGACCGACGAGAAAAAACTCACGCATGCGCACGAAGGTTCAAGCTTGGCTGATGCAATCACACGTGATTCAAATCCATATGGTTTTTGCAAAAAATAAAAAGGACCGATACTTTTTGGACAGACCTCATATATATATATATATATATATATATATATATATATATATATATATATATATATATATATATATATATGAGAGAGAGTAGTGAATTAACACTAGTAATTGAGCTTACCTCAAATCACCTGGATGATTTTATAACAGTGTTATAATATCAATATGTTTAGGATCAGCCAACAGGAAATATTTAATCAGTCTGTTATCTTCCAGTCAAAAGATTTACAGGTTAAAATCCGACGTCTCTGTTCAAACATATAAACTACAGACAACTGCATACATTTAAACATATATTTAACTCAGTCAGGGGTTTCTGTGAAGGCTCTCAGTTGTCCAGGTGGTTTCCATAGTAGAGAAGCTTGAATCTTCGACTGGACTGGGATGCTTGACGCAAGGACGTTTCGCTTGAAATCGCAGAAGCTTCCTCAGCTAAAATTCTTGCTCTGGTAGTCTGACTTCTGTCTTGACTCTTGTAGAGAAGAATAACGGAAGCCACAAAACCTGGAGTTTTAAACCTAACCAGACCCCTCCTACTGAGAGGCAGACTGCTATTGGCTAGTGACTAAACAATTGCTTTAATTAGCACCTATTGTGCTCTAGTTAGCACCCTCCTAAAGACAGGGTAGCTGTCCCTCCCTCTCCTAACGGCTCTCCTGACAAGTCTCCTGATGACGTGAATGACTCATTACCATGAACAAAAGACTGAAACTGCTTTGACCTGAGTACCCCATTGTAAACAGGGGACAAAGCGTGTCTCAGACCCCCTCCCCAGTTAAGGCTGGGTTTCAACTGTTTCACATACAATTCCGTTATTCTTCTCTACAAGAGTCAAGACAGAAGTCAGACCACCAGAGCAAGAATTTTAGCTGAGGAAGCTTCTGTGATTTGAAGCGAAACATCCTCGCTTCAAGCAACCCAGTCCAGTCGAAGATTCAAGCTTCTCTACTCAGTCAGGGGTTAAACAGAACAGGACACATCACAGTAATGGATTCTTAGGATAACACTGAGGTTCAGTAGACAATTATTATATAACAGGAGTGTAATCTTGAGCGTTCTGTGGCAAATTTAAGAATGGATTACTCCATGTTTAGTAGGGAATTTATTGTGGTGTTTGTTAATGTGAGATATTAGTGAGGAAATTGAATAGAATTTAAATAAAGCCACTTCTGTTTAAATTCTGACAGAACCAAACACCTTACTTTGCAGCTGCGTTGGGTGTTTCAGGGGTTATGTGCTGGCAGCTGCTCGTTTCTAACGTTGCTTGTCCGTACGTCTCAAACAGCTCACTGTGGTGGACCTTGACACTACCAGCACTACCCAGTCTAGAGCCCCAAGGCCAGCCAAAGGCACACCTGTGCAATAATCTTAATCAGCATCTTGATATGCCACACCTGTGAGGTGGGATGGATTATCTCAGCAAAGGAGAAGTGCTCACGAACACAGATTTAGACCGATTTGTGAACAATATTTGAGAGAAATAGGCCTTTTGTGTATATAGAAAATGTTGTAGATCTTTGAGTTCAGCTCATGAAAAATAGGAACAAAAACAGACGTGTGTGTTTTTGTTGTTGTGTATATATACATACATACATACATACATACATACATATATACACTCAACAAAAATATAAACGCAACACTTTTGGTTTTGCTCCCATTTTGTATGAGATGAACTCAAAGATCTAAAACTTTTTCCACATACACAATATCACTATTTCCCTCAAATATTGTTCACAAACCAGTCTAAATCTGTGATAGTGAGCACTTCTCCTTTGCTGAGATAATCCATCCCACCTCACAGGTGTGCCATATCAAGATGCTGATTAGACACCATGATTAGTGAACAGGTGTGCCTTAGACTGTCCACAATAAAAGGCCACTCTGAAAGGTGCAGTTTTATCACACAGCACAATGCCACAGATGTCGCAAGATTTGAGGGAGCGTGCAATTGTCATGCTGACAGCAGGAATGTCATCCAGAGCTGTTGCTCGCGTATTGAATGTTCATTTCTCTACCATAAGCCGTCTCCAAAGGCGTTTCAGAGAATTTGGCAGTACATCCAACCAGCCTCACAACTGCAGACCATGTGTAACCACACCAGCCCAGGACCTCCACATCCAGCATGTTCACCTCCAAGATCGTCTGAGACCAGCCACTCGGGCAGCTGCTGGAACAATCGGTTTGCATAACCAAAGAATTTCTGCACAAACTGTCAGAAACCGTCTCAGGGAAGCTCATCTGCATGCTCGTCGTCCTCATCGGAGTCTCGACCTGACTCCAGTTCATCGTCGTAACCGACTTGAGTGGGCAAATGCTCACATTCGCTGGTGTTTGGCACGTTGGAGAGGTGTTCTCGTCACGGATGAGGCAAATGGTGGTTACACCAGATACTGACTGGTATCCCCCCCCCAATAAAACAAAACTGCACTTTTCAGAGTGGCCTTTTATTGTGGACAGTCTAAGGCACACCTGTGCACTAATCATGGTGTCTAATCAGCATCTTGATATGGCACACCTGTGAGGTGGGATGGATTATCTCAGCAAAGGAGAAGTGCTCACTATTACAGATTTAGACTGTTTTGTGAACAATATTTGAGGGAAATGGTGATATTGTGTATGTGGAAAAAGTTTTAGATCTTTGAGTTCATCTCGTACAAAATGGGAGCAAAACCAAAAGTGTTGCGTTTATATTTTTGTTGAGTATATATATGTCCCTAGTCGCACACACATAAAGCATTTTGTTTTTTCCGTATTCTGGTGTAAGCAGGTGAACCACAATAACAACATTTAAAACCCCAAAATCCCGAACTCCCATGGTGCATTCCAGCACAATGTCCATTGTTTACAGGTTAGCTAAAATGGCTAATTTCTCCAAAATTATTAGTCCTATCAACTTTCCATCTTCACAGCATTCATCCTTGGCTGAAAATACATTAGCATTCCAAACGGCAAATGTCAGCTGTCCCGCGTCCCTCGCACACACGCACGCACGCACGCACTCAGAACCTTTTGTTTTTTATGCATTCTGCTACAAGCAGGTGCTTTTAATTTTTACAGAAATGGGAGCGGAAGACATTAAAAGCGATACTTATTTCACTCACGGTAAAGACAATGTGACACTTAACTAAACTGAATAAACCAAATGAACTACAAAAACAAGAATTAATAACACTAACAACCCTGTTAAACAAACAAAATAAATCATAACACTAACAATACTGTTAAACTAACATGAACCACAATAACAACATTTAAAACCCTGAAATCCCATGGTGCATTGCAGCACAATGTCCATTGTTTGCTGGTTAGCTAAAATTGCTAATTTCTCCAAAAATATTAGTCCTATCAACTTTCCATTTTTGCAGAGGTCATCCTTGACCCAAAATACATAAGTATACCAAGCGGCAAATGTCAGCTCTCCCCAGTTTTTTCATGATCAAAGGCGTACGTACCCACACACACACACATGCACACAGAGGCCACTTTACTATATATATATATATATATATATATATATATATATATATATATATATATATATATATATATATATATAATAATCTCCACCTGTGTCATGGACTTGTTCTTTCACTGCCGCTGTGTCACCTGAGATTTATTGCTGTCAGTTATGATATGAAGCCAGTGATCATGTCTTTTCTGAAGCCTGAGGCATGTTAGGAGTAATAATGCCGCTGTCACGTATAACCAGCATGTATCCATGAATGCAGATGTGGATGTACAATCGTGAGCTCTCATTGGCTGGACACACATGGCTGACACACATGCACATGAGGTGTGACATGTTGACTAAACACAGTACAGGGTGGGCACCGTTCAGCCGAGAGTAAGAGGGATCATGCTTGATGTGCACTTGTACAGAAGCGTGCAGAACCTTTATCCTGATCCTGAGTCATCGCACATGTGAAAAATTCTATAGTTGCTTTCCTCCAAGATAACTGTAGTGGGCATGACTTTACTAACTCTTTAGTTTAAAACATTCTAACCCATAAAATGATGCATAATTAGGGGCGTGGTCACTTTGAGTGACAGCTGGCTGAGAGGAGACTTCACAATCCCAGTGTCACTCGCTTGTAGGCCACTAAGTGCTGCTAGCTGTTGTGGATACAGTGATCAGTCAGGGGAAACCTGACGCAGAGAAGCACTCAGGGCTTTAAAAGATCACAGTTGATTGCAGAGGTCAAAGGTCAGGTTCAGGCAGCAATCATTACACAGATAATAAGTTCTCTCAGCAACAGTGTCATTTATCGGCAGGCAGTCTCATGGATCAAAGAGCGTAATCCCTAAGGCATTACTAATCAATTGCAGATCAACCCACACTTAAAAGAAACGATGAGCAATAAACCCCCACTTATAACACTCTATATGACTCTTTTCCATAACTGGCTGCATCTTTAAAATATCCTGTATTCATGTACAGTCTACAATAGTGGTTCTGAGAACAGAATTTTCAGTTTAGCTTTACAGATTGAGCTTTTTATGCCTATTTCCACAAGTCACACGTAGCATGTGCATGTTTTGGGATTAAGATAATTTGTTGACAACAGAAACTGTTTTTAACCTCACAAACAGAGCAGCTTTTAGACACAGTGGCATTGCAAATATCCCGATGTGCCAACAATATAATCAAACACTGTTTAGCCTTGTGTGCCAAAATGATGTGATAATTAGTGTTATGAATCTGACTCTGTATCTGGTGTGAACACTTTTAAAATCATTACTCATAAAATATTCAGCACAAATTGTTGGTGCACCAATCATAATTGCTTCATAATTGCATCTTCTCCAGAGATGTTAAACCAGATTCAGGTCTGGGCTCTGGCTGGGCCACTAAAGTTGCCCTGAACCCACTCCTTTGATATCTTGGCTGTGTGCTCAGGGTCATTGTCAATGCTGAAGAATGAACTGTCACCCCAATCTGAGGTCAAGAGCGCTCTGCAGCAGGTTTTCATCCAGGATGTCTCTGTGCATTGCTACATTTATGTTTTCCTCAATCCTGACTAGTCTCCCAGTTCCTGCTGCTGAAAAACATCCCCACAGCATGATGCTGCCACCACCATGCTTCATTGTAGGGATGATGTCTGGTTTCCTCCAAACATAACACCTGACATTCATGTGATAGAGTTCAATCTTTATCTCATCAGACTAGAGAATTTTGTTTCTCATGGTCTAAGAGTCCTTCAGGTGCCTTTTGGCAAACTCCACACAGGCTGCCATGTGCCGTTTTCTAAGGAGTGACTTCTGTCTGGCCACTCTTACCATACAGGCTTGACTGGTGGATTGCTGCAGAGATGGCTGTACTCCTGGAAGGTTCTCCTCTCTCCACAGAGAAATAGTAGCGCTCTGACAGAGTGACCATCAGGTTCTTGGTCACCTCCCTGACTAAGGACCTTCTGCCGCGATCACTCAGTTTAGATGGGCAGCCAGTTCTAGGAAGAGTCCTGGTAGATTCAAACTTCTTCCATTTGCAGATGATGGTGGCCACTGTGCTCATTGGGACCTTCAAAGCAGCAGATATGGTTCTGTACCCTTTCCCAGATTTGTGCCTTGAGACAATCCTGTCTTGGAGGTCTACAGACAATTCTTTTGACTTCATGCTTAATTTGTGCTCTGACATGCACTGTCAGCTGTGGGACCTTATATGTAGACAGGTGTGTGCCTTTACAAATCATGTCCATTCAACTGAATTTACACTAGGTGGACTCTAATTAAGCTGTAGAAATATCTCAAGGATGATCAGTGGAAACAAGATGCCTGATCTCACCTGATCTCAATTTTGAGTTCCATGGCAAATGCTGTGAATACTTACGTACATGAGATTTCTTAGCTTCTTATTTTTAATAAATTTACAAAAATCTAAAAAAAAAACTTTTTCACATTGTCATTATGGGGTATTGTGTGTATATGTTTGAGGGAAAAAATAATAATTTCATCCATTTTGGAATAAGGCTGTAACATAACAAAATATGGAACGAGTGAAGCGCTGTGAATACTTTCTGGATGCACCGTAAACAAATGAAAAGTAAAGCATATATCGAGTTGCACAGTAAATTCGTGTCAATGGGAGTGACAAGAGATGTAATCCATTTCATAAATGTTTAATGAAAAAAGAAAGTTTGTATTTGTACTTTGTCTGACAGTGCTGAAATGGCTGACGGCAGCTCTCTGCTGCTCACAAATGAAAACTACCGTACCAAACATGTATCGAACAATCACTTGTGTGTACCATGACACCCCTAAACAATAGTGATTTTTTTTTCTTCACTAAAATTAGATAATACCATTATTTTCATGAAATGAAATGTTTCAGTCACTTCTATCTATCACTTTTTGATTTGAATGGACAGCTATTTTTAAATGAAATGGCACACTACACAAAAGTCCATGTACTTTTCATATATTCCCAGACCAGAAATTACATTTTCTTCAGTGTTCCTGACCAGATACTGAGTATATAGGATGCCAGTTTATGAATAACACCAACATAAAGAACAGTTTAGTCACTATTATTATCAAAACACAACCATCTCTTTTCAATTCATTGCTTTGTTTGAAGAACTTATGCATATTTTCATAAAGTGCAATGGGATTACTGAATGAATTAGTCCATGCCTGAACATAAAACAGTGTTTTCCACAACATCCATTTGGTTGTTAAGCAAACGAAGGCCCAGTACACCAGAAGGGCTACAAGTTTTATGATACATGGATGGAACATGAGGAAACACAAAGTAAGTTCAGAATATGTAAACAAACCCCAGATCGGTCATAACTTCACCACTTGGATCCAAAACAAACATAAACATCAGTTACAATAAGTTCCTGAAATTATATGGACAAAAGAGTCTTGTGGGATGCAAAAGTAAACAGTCTGTGCTTGAACATGGGTACTAAGAGTTTATTCCATCTCCTCAATTTTTAAAAAATATACCTTTCTTGATTTTCAAAAAACATAATTACATCAAAGCACAAAATCCACAGCAGTGGCAATTATTATTATTATTATTAAGTAGTAGTAGTAGTAGTATTAGAAGTATTAACATATCCTTACATGTCACTGTTTACAGTGCGTCCAGAAAGTATTCACGACGCTTCACTTTTTCCACATTTTGTTATGTTACAGCCTTATTCCAAATGGAGTAAATTATTTTTCCCCTCAAAATTCTACTCACAACACCTCACAATGACAACATGAAAAAGTGTTTTTGAAATTTTTGCAAAAAAACAAAAAAACAAAAAAAAAAAACAACTAAACTTAGAAATCACATGTAAATAAGTATTCACATCCTTTGCTCAATACTTTGTTGATGCATCTTTGGCAGCAATTCAAGTCTTCATGAATATGATGCCACAAGCTTGGTGCACCTATCTTTGGGCAGTTTTGTCCATTCCTCTTTGCCGCACCTCTCAAGCTCCATCAGGCTGGATGGGGAGTGTCGGTGCACAGCCATTTTCAGATCTTTCCAGAGATGTTCAATCAGATTCAGGTCTGGGCTTGGGCTTGGTCACTCAAGGACATTCACAGAGTTGTGCTGAAGCCACTACTTTGATATCCTGGTTGTGTGCTTAGGGTCACTGTCCTGCTGAAAGACGAACCGTCACCACAGTCTGAGGTCAAGATCACTCTGGAGCAGGTTTTTATCCAGGATGTCTCTGTACATTGCTGTGTTCATCTTTCCCTCAATCCTGATGAGTCCCCAGTTCCTGCTACTGAAAAACATCCCCACAGCATAATGCTGCCACCACTATGCTTCACTGTAGGGATGGTGCCTGGTTTCCTCCAAACACAACTCTTGGCATTCATGCAAAAGACTTTTGTTTGAATTTTGTTTCGCATGGTCTGAGAGTCCTTCAGGCCTGATTGATGCAGAGATGGTTGCCGTTCGGGAAGTGTTATATAAAATGTAATGTACAAACATGATTCATTTATTATCTTATTATTACATCTGCTCTTTTAAATTCTGCAAGCTGTTTCTCTCAGATAATCCCAGATAGATAGCACAGCTGCAGGAGCCAAGTCAGCCTGTTTACAGTTTGACATTTAGCAAGCTTCAGCAAAATCGCTCACTCTGTACCTAAGATTGGAATGATTCAGTTGTCACTCTGTACCTAAGATTGGAATGATTCAGTGGTTTGCAAATGTATCTGCACATGACTAATAGCACACGTTGGACTCATGTAGCCACTCTTATCTTTGTTTTCTTTACACAATAAAAGGGCCTTGCAAGGATGACACAGTTAGAGAACTGCACGAAGCTGCCAGCCTCTGCTGTGCTCCTTTGCAAAGCTCACTAAAGACATCTCAACTCTCTGTCTGAGTTCTTTCTGGTATGTCTATGTCACACCATGTCCACTCAACTGAATTTACCCCTGGTGGACTCAAATTAAGCTGTAGATTCATTTCAAGGATGATCAGTGGAAACAGGACACAGGAACCCACACAAACTCTAAGAGAACATGCAAACTCCACACAGAAAGGACCATATCAGATACCAATATGTGACCTTCTCGCTGGGAGGCAACAATGCTTACCTCTCACACTTAACATCACTTTGAGCAGTTAATCAGTGAAATCACCTGGTGGAGTGGGTGGTTGCAAATAAAACCTGCACCCTCTTGGCCCTTTCTGGAATCAGTTTGAGACCTCTGAGTAAGATACTATGCTACCCCCAGAGGTGTCATGAGATTTCTTGAGTGACATGCTGTTGGATTGTTTCAAAAAAGTAGTTGTGAAGGTTCATTGTAGACTATGAAATTATGATAGCTTGTGGAGTATTATGTATTTGAGGGGAAAATATAGAAATTTGTGATTTGGCATACCTTCAAGCTGCCATCTTGAGAGCCCACCATCACTTAAATTGAGACTGTGGACAAAGGCTGCCACTATTCAGGCCTGCCAGTACCTTGCAACTGCCTCCGGAGTCCTCTGAGGTAACATATCCCGGAAACACTCCTTCGGATGGCTTCACTGACCTCTGTTGCCCATCACGGTGTTTGAGGTTTACTGCCCCTTGAGGCACTTTCAGTGCACAGCTCCCTGCTGCAGCTTCAACAATGGAAGCTTTGAACATTCCCCATTCTGGTTCAATGCCCCAGCCTCGACAAGGATGCAAGAAAAGCTCTGCCGGAGGTGTGAGTTTAAGATCTCTTGGACAGTGGGCTCCTCCAGATAGTCCCAGTTCAGTCACACTATCAGTTTGGGCTTCCCAGATCTGTCCAGAGTCCTCCCTCACCATCTGATCCAGCTCACCACCAGATGGTGATTAGTTGACAGCTCTGCCCTTCCCGCAACCCGAAGGCGCAGGGAGGTGACCCTTTCGTCTACCAGGGTAAACTCCAAGACAGCGGTGCTCAGTCGGGTGCTCGTGAGTATTCCCACACCTGCCCAGCACCTCACACCCTGGGCAACTCCAGAGAAGAATAAGGTCCAACCCCTATCAAGGAGAGTGGTTCCAGAGCTGAGGCTGTGCATGGAGGCGAGGCCCACCAAATCTAACTGGTAGTGCTCCACCTCCTGCACAAACTCCAGCTCCTTCCCCACAGTGAGTTGACGTTCCACTCCCCCAAAGCTACCTTCTACTGCCTGGGTCTGGTCCGTTGAGTCCCTTGACTTTCACTGTCACCCATGGGACAGTGCACCCAATGCTAGTGGTTCCCCCTGCAGGTGGTGAGCCCACAGAGTGGAGATGGAAAGTTCATGTTGCCTTTTCTAGCTGAGCCGGGCTTGGCTCCGTAGCAAGCCCAGCCACCAGGCGCTTGCTAATGTGCCCTCTGTCCAGGCCTGGCTCCAGACGGGGGCCCAGGCTTTCTCCAGGTGGGTTATATTTGTCCGTGGAGTCTTTGAGAACCATTCTTAGTCTGGCCCCTTGCCTGAGACCAGTTTACGGGCTCCAGACAACACAACTCTCAGGTTCATAGGAACACACCTCTCCACCATGATAAGGTGATGGTTCCCGAGGTGGGTTCATGATTGTCTGCGATCAAATTAAGATACAGGCCATTAATGACTTTCATGTCTCTGGGTCCTTAGTTTTTACGATTGAGAGTGCCTAGGGAGAGCTTATGGAGTCATGAGATCATTGGACAAAGGTGTTTGGCGATACTGAAGCCTTTGCATGAGAGTGAAGGATCACATCTCAGGTCTTGGTGCTTCCTTAATGTATAGTTCAGTGGTGTCCAAAGTATTCCAGAAATGGCCAAGAGGGTGCAAGTTTTCTTTGCAGCCATTGACTCCAGCAGGTGATTTCACTGATGAACTCATCCCATCTGCTCAAAGGGATGGTAATCAATGAAATTACCTGCTGGAGTCAGTGGCTACAAAGAAAACCTGCACCCTCTTGGGCATTTCTGGAATACTTTGGACACCACTGGTATAGTGAGTGAGTGTGACTTGGATGCTAACCAGTGAGTCTCTTCGGAGGATCCTGGGGTACTGCTAGAAGAACTTTGTGTTAAATGAATGGTGTCTTTGGTGAGACATAGATGAGGTGTATCACTATCACTTGCATTGTGAGGGAGTATCAGCTACAACATTTTGGCCATGTGGGACATGCAGGTGCCACAGATTTGAGGACCTCTGTGCTTGGACAAAACGGGAGTTGCCTGATGACACTCACATGTCACCTGGCTACGGCAGATAGATGGTTTATATAATGGCTGAGTGGATCCTTGTCATTTGATTGGTGCTTTGTATGTCACGTGACATGGATTATTTGTCCCATTTGTGTTGCGTCGCATTTAGCGTGCAAATTTGGTTCCATACATTTCGTATCAATGCACGCTGCGAACACCACCCACCCACACACTAGTGGGGGTGGCATTTAGCTGAACGTGGCGGAGTTTGTTTTGCTGATGGACGACGATTTGAACGAGCTAATTGACGGTACTAATTCTTCTAACACACACACAAACAAATCCACTACGCCATAAGCCATCTGGAGGCATGAAGAGCTGTTAGGATGAAAACCTAGACAAATTTCTGACACAATTTATCGCTGGACTGAGGAAGTACACAAAGTCTTTTTGGGAGTGGGGGTGGGGACGACATGAAGTCAGTGCACAGCATCACAGAAGACATCATCAGAATCATTTTTGAACTATCCAATTGCTTTTCCAAGTTGACTGAGAACAATTTTGGACTCATTAAAAGTTTATAAGTCCCTTTTCTGTTTAGAAATTAATAAAATATCAAATGACAAGAGTCTATTTTAGCTGTTATATCAAATAATGAATGTTTTTACATTCTTTCAATGGAACGAATATTTAATTCGGTGAAAGCTGGAATGTACCATTCAGCTCGGCTTTGCCTCGTGGAATGGTACATTCCATCTTTCACCTCATGAAATATTCGTACCATTGAACTCATAAACATATATTATTTGTATAACATTCAAGAGCTGGTGATGGACCAGAAGCCTGCCTGGGTGGGACCCAAGGTGGTTCTGTATTCTGCTGATGCACAGCAGTAGCACATGCTTCCAGATGAGACCTGACCTGCTGTTAACAAATAGGCAGTTTGGGAAGAATTTCTCCACTGTTTTTCATTTCATTTTCTGACCACTTCACTATGGTTATGTAAAATTTAAATGATTTGCAAGGTTGTATTGAACACTTTTTTTTTTTTTTTGCAGTGGTCATGATCATGCACAAATTCCACAGCAGTTTATTGAATATACTGGATAACATGAAATTCCATATTAAACAGCTGGCAGAGGAATAAAGCACTTTGAACAAACACCACCATGCTGACCCTGACGTCGCGCCAACCACAAAGGTCATACTGATTGCTGCACAGTGGGGCTTTTACAAATGAAGATGTGAAGATTATGATCATGGTGGTGCTGTTGGTTGTTACAACTTAGCTTTGGGCCATCATCCTCTGTTCGTGACCTCTGTCACCTGCCCTGGAGAGTGCCAGGCCAGGTGAGAAAGCACGCAACAGGAATTAGAAGGACTGGGCCGACGGAATGTTTACCCCAGAGCAAGGTTGAGTTTGTCTGATATGTCTGTTATTTGTGCTCATTTTTGAAAATACAGAAGAGAATTTTCCACATACAAAACAAAACCATCACTGACAAAGCTCCAGCTGATACACAGAGAGGAAGACCACTACAACCCCCAATCAGCTAAATTGAGACTATATGGAAAATGAATAAATAAAAAGGCAGTGTTGCTTACATTTGTTTTGACTTTTATTTTTTGGAAACAGTATGAACCCAAGATATTTCATACTTGGGGTGTTCAAGTACATTTCTTTTGTTAATAGGAGCACGCGCTGCGCACGAGAGGCTGCTGGATTCGTCCTGTTGTTCCTGGACCGTCCTTTCCGATGACCGGACCGGCTCCGCTAAAGCTGTGCCCGTTTTTGCCGCAGCTTCCTGCTGCTGCCTCTCGCCGGGCTGCGGAGTTTTTACGCCAGTGCTGTCATCTGCAGGCTCGCAGACGCGGTGTTTCACCTGAGCTCCTCCGGCCGCTGAAACCCGCTGCGTCACTGGCTGCTGAGGAGCTGAACTTCCACATGACTTCATTAAAATCTGCTGATCCCACCAAGATCCTTAGTTTGGGTCTCATTAACATCAGATCATTGACTCTGAAGTCATTGCTGGTGAATGACTTAATTGTGGATCATCGCCTGGACATGATTGGGTTATGTGAAACCTGACTTAAATCCACAGCTGTCCTTCCTCTGAATGAGGCCTGTCCACCGGCGTATACTTTTAGTCACGTTTCATGTGATGTGAGGAAAGGCGGGGTGTTGCTTTTATTTATAAATCCAGGTTTACTTTATTAACTGTTGGGGGTCATAAATATAATTCATTTGAGCATCTGATTCTCCGTTATGCCCATGATGCTAAGTACTGTCAAGGTCATAAAACTGGAAATCAGCTATGTTATATTGTCACTGTCTACAGGCCTCCTGGCCCATACTCTGATTTTTTTAGATGACTTTGGCGCATTCATCTCTAGTCTTTCAACTAGTGCAGACAACATTTTGATTATTGGTGACTTTAACATTCACATAAATAAGCCTTCTGATCCCCTCGGTAAATCATTTATGGAAATCATGGATGCATTAGGATTTCAGCAGTTCATTCATGGTTCAACGCATATCAGTGGTAATACTCTGGATTTGGTTCTTGCACGTGGCCTTGCTGTCACAGATATCGACATCCTGCCTCTTGCATCAGCGGTCTCTGACCACTCGCTTATTAGGTTTACAATTACGCTGCCGTGTTTAGTGGAGCAACAACCTTGCCTATCATTGCGGCGACGTAAAAACCTTCAACTTTGACTGAACTCGAAGCGAGACTACCAGAAATCTTAACTTCAAGCTTGATGAATTTTCAGTCGGTAGACAGTCTTGCGGATAGCCTGAATTTAGTGCTAAAAACCACACTTGATAAGATTGCGCCTCCTCCATTAAGGCCATGCCTTCCCAAGGCACAGACACCTTGGTTCAACAGTTATTTGCGTGACCTTAGGCAGAAGGCTAGAGGGTTGGAACGGAAATGGCGTAGTTCCAAACTAGAGGTGTTCCACCTTGCGTGGCATGAAGCTATTTTAGATTATAAGCATGCTTTATTGGCTATGAAGCAGGCCTATTACTCTGAATTGATAAACAAAAACAAGCATAATTCAAAGTTTTTGTTTGATACGGTGTCATTTCTTATTCATGGACAGCCACCTGTTGGTCGTTCTTCTTTTTCAGCACAGGACTTTCTGTACTATTTCGAAAAGAAAATAGAAGATATTAGGTTGAGCACATCTCAGCATACTTTGGTCCAGTCATTGTATCCAGCTACTGAGCTAGGGACTACCACTGAGGTGCTACCTAGATTCACGTAATTTGATAGTATCTCACTAGGTGTGCTGACGAAACTCGTGATGTCTACTAAAAGCACAACTTGTTTATTTGATCCTATACCACCAAAATTGTTTAAGGATCTTTGGCCCATTCTTGGGCAGACTGTGCTGGAAATTGTTAATCTTTCTCTAAACTCTGGATCTGTTCCAAATTGTTTTAAATCTGCAGTGGTTAAACCACTACTCAAGAAATCTAATCTTGATCCTGGTGTATTGAAAAATTATAGGCCGATATCAAATCTATCATTCTGCTCTAAAATTCTGGAAAAGGTGGTTTCACGGCAGCTTGTGGACTGTCTTACTGAGAATGACCTTTTTGTGCCACTGCAGTCTGCTTTTAGAAAACATCACTCCACAGAAACAGCACTTATTAAAGTAGTTAATGATCTTCTGCAAGCAATGGACTCGGATACTGCTACAGTATTGGTGTTGCTGGATCTCAGTGCTGCGTTTGACACCGTTGATCATCATATTTTACTTGATAGGCTGGAAAACTGTTTTGGGATTATTGGAACTGCTCTTGCGTGGTTGACGTCTTATCTGTCTGGTCGTTCCCACTGTGTTTTGTGCAACGACACTACCTCTGATTTTAGGGGCATGAAGTTCAGGGTTCCGCAGGGATCCGTTCTGGGTCCCTTGCTTTTTTCCCTTTATATGGCACCTCTTGGGAATATTTTGCAGCGTTTTGGGGTTGCTTTTCATTGCTATGCTGATGACACTCAGTTGTATGCCGATAGCTGCTGGAAATCCTGTCCACATAAAATCTTTACAGGACTGTCTCACAGCAGTGAGAAGTTGGATGTCTAACAACTTTCTACTTTTGAACTCTGATAAGACTGAAATGATGGTTCTTGGTCCAGCAAGACATCGGCATCAATATGATCAGCTAACGCTTAGCCTAGGTTCATGTGTTATACATCATACTGACAAAGTGAGGAACCTTGGGGTAATTTTTGATCCTACGTTGTCCTTTGACCTCCACATTAGGGACATTACAAGTACTGCTTTCTTTCATCTAAGAAATATAGCAAAGATTCGTCCCATCCTGTCTATGGCTGATGCTGAGACTCTGATTCATGCTTTTGTTTCTTCTAGATTGGACTATTGTAATGCTTTGTTTTCTGGTTTACCACAGTCCAGCATCAGGGGTCTTCAACTGGTTCAAAATGCTGCTGCCAGACTTTTGACACGAAGCAGAAGGTTTGACCATATTACGCCTGTTCTGGAATCCCTTCATTGGCTTCCAGTCTCTTTGAGATTGGATTTTAAAGTATTACTATTGGCCTATAAAATTGTTCACGGACTGGCACCCTCCTATCTGGCCGGCCTGGTTGAGTCCTATGTGCCGGCAAGGGCTCTGCGTTCACAGGGTGCAGGACTATTGTGTGTCCCGAGGGTGAAGAAAAAGACAGCGGGTTACAGAGCTTTTTATCACCGCGCCCCAGCTCTGTGGAATGATCTGCCTGCGCTCATACGACAGTCGGACTCTGTGGAGACTTTTAAAGCTAGGCTGAAGACACATTTGTTCTCCGTGTTTTATCATTAGTATTTTATATGATTGTGTGTCTTTTTTATTCGTTTTATTTATTTTATTTCTTTTACCTTTTTATGGTTAAATTTTTTTTATTGTGTTTCAATCTTATTTCATTTTATTCTGCTTTTAAATGTTGGGACTGTTTACACAGAGACTGCTACCTGCTGCTTTGGACTTGAATTAACAGTCTTTTTCAAGACTTTTTTACTTTTTTACCTTTTTAATTTTTTTTTTTTTTACTTTTTTACTGTGCTCCAACGCCTAAGGAAGACCTCTAACGGTCGAAACATCGCGACGGAGCACTTTTATCAGCTAACTTTCATCAGCGTTGGCAAGCTAACTAGCTTGCTAACGCTTTCGTTTTTATTTTTTTTATTTTTTATTTTATTTTATTTATTTATTTTTTTATTATTTTTTTTTTCTCTTTTAGCACTGTTGTTGTGCGTTATCTGTGCTGCTCCACAGCGTGTTTAGTTGATTTTTATTTTATTTTAGCACCGTTGTCGTGCGTTCGCTGTTGTCGTGCCTTACCTGTGCTGCTTCATGGCCTGTTTGGTGCCTTGATTGGGGCACTCCTTCTGCTGAATCACCTTTAAATTATTTACACATTATTCACTTTGTGTGTTTTTAGGAATCCGCTAGGTTGCGTAGCTACTAGCTCTTAGCCGGTTTAGCATGGCGGCTTCTCCTGTCTCTCCCGTACTTTTCTGCTCTGGGTGTGAAATGTTTAGTTGTTCCTCGGCCTCCTTTAGCAGTAACAGTACTTGTAATAAGTGTAGCTTATTCGTAGCTTTGGAGGCCAGGCTGGGCGAATTGGAGACTCGGCTCCGCACCGTGGAAAATTCTACAGCTAGCCAGGCCCCTGTAGTCGGTGCGGACCAAGGTAGCTTAGCCGCCGCTAGTTCCCCCCTGGCAGATCCCGGGCAGTCGGGAAAGCAGGCTGACTGGGTGACTGTGAGGAGGAAGCGTAGCCCTAAACAGAAGCCCCGTGTACACCGTCAACCCGTTCACATCTCTAACCGTTTTTCCCCACTCGACGATACACTCGCCGAGGATCAAACTCTGGTTATTGGCGACTCTGTTTTGAGAAATGTGAAGTTAGCGACACCAGCAACCATTGTCAATTGTCTTCCGGGGGCCAGAGCAGGCGACATCGAAGGACATTTGAAATTGCTGGCTAAGGCTAAGCGTAAATTTGGTAAGATTGTAATTCACGTCGGCAGTAATGACACTCGGTTACGCCAATTGGAGGTCACTAAAATTAACATTAAATCGGTGTGTAACTTTGCAAAAACAATGTCGGACTCTGTTGTTTTCTCTGGGCCCCTCCCCAATCGGACCGGGAGTGACATGTTTAGCCGCATGTTCTCCTTGAATTGCTGGCTGTCTGAGTGGTGTCCAAAAAATGAGGTGGGCTTCATAGATAATTGGCAAAGCTTCTGGGTAAAACCTGGTCTTGTTAGGAGAGACGGCATCCATCCCACTTTAGATGGAGCAGCTCTCATTTCTAGAAATCTGGCCAATTTTCTTGGATCCTCCAAACTGTGACTGTCCAGCGTTGGGACCAGGAGACAGAGCTGTGGTCTTATACACCTCTCTGCAGCTTCTCTCCCCCTGCCATCCCCTATTACCCCATCCCCGTAGAGACGGTGCCTGCTCCCAGACCACCAATAACTAGCAAAAATCTATTTAAGCATAAAAATTCAAAAAGAAAAAATAATATAGCACCTTCAATTGCACCACAGACTAAAACAGTTAAATGTGGTCTATTAAACATTAGGTCTCTTTCTTCTAAGTCCCTGTTGGTAAATGATATAATAATTTATTCAACGTATTGATTTATTCTGCCTAACAGAAACTTGGTTACAGCAGGATGAATATGTTAGTTTAAATGAGTCAACACCCCCGAGTCACACTAACTGTCAGAATGCTCGTAGCACGGGCCGGGGCGGAGGATTAGCAGCAATCTTCCATTCCAGCTTATTAATTAATCAAAAACCTAGACAGAGCTTTAATTCATTTGAAAGCTTGTCTCTTAGTCTTGTCCATCCAAATTGGAAGTCCCAAAAACCAGTTTTATTTGTTATTATCTATCGTCCACCTGGTCGTTACTGTGAGTTTCTCTGTGAATTTTCAGACCTTTTGTCTGACTTAGTGCTTAGCTCAGATAAGATAATTATAGTGGGCGATTTTAACATCCACACAGATGCTGAGAATGACAGCCTCAACACTGCATTTAATCTATTATTAGACTCTATCGGCTTTGCTCAAAAAGTAAATGAGTCCACCCACCACTTTAATCATATTTTAGATCTTGTTCTGACTTATGGTATGGAAATAGAAGACTTAACAGTATTCCCTGAAAACTCCCTTTTGTCTGATCATTTTTTAATAACATTTACATTTACCCTGATGGACTACCCTGCAGTGGGGAATAAGTTTCATTACACTAGAAGTCTTTCAGAAAGCGCTGTAACTAGGTTTAAGGATATGATTCCTTCTTTATGTTCTCTAATGTCATATACCAACACAGAGCAGAGTAGCTACCTAAACTCTGTAAGGGAGTTAGAGTATCTTGTCAATAGTTTTACATCCTCATTGAAGACAACTTTGGATGCTGTAGCTCCTCTGAAAAAGAGAGCTTTAAATCAGAAGTGTCTGACTCCGTGGTATAACTCACAAACTCGTAGCTTAAAGCTGATAACCCGTAAGTTGGAGAGGAAATGGCGTCTCACTAATTTAGAAGATCTTCACTTAGCCTGGAAAAAGAGTTTGTTGCTCTATAAGAAAGCCCTTCGTGAAGCTAGGACATCTTTCTACTCATCACTAATTGAAGAAAATAAGAACAACCCCAGGTTTCTTTTCAGCACTGTAGCCAGGCTGACAAAGAGTCAGAGCTCTATTGAGCTGAGTATTCCATTAACTTTAACTAGTAATGACTTCATGACTTTCTTTGCTAACAAAATTTTGACTATTAGAGAAAAAATTACTCATAACCATCCCAAAGATGTATCCTTATCTTTGGCTGCTTTCAGTGATGCCGGTATTTGGTTAGACTCTTTCTCTCCGATTGTTCTGTCTGAGTTATTTTCATTAGTTACTTCATCCAAACCATCAACATGCTTATTAGACCCCATTCCTGCCAGGCTGCTCAAGGAAGTCCTACCATTATTTAATGCTTCAATCTTAAATATGATCAATCTATCTTTGTTAGTTGGTTATGTACCACAGGCCTTTAAGGTGGCAGTAATTAAACCATTACTTAAAAAGCCATCACTTGACCCAGCTATCTTAGCTAATTATAGGCCAATCTCCAACCTTCCTTTTCTCTCAAAGATTCTTGAGAGGGTAGTTGTAAAACAGCTAACTGATCACCTGCAGAGGAATGGTCTATTTGAAGAGTTTCAGTCAGGTTTTAGAATTCATCATAGTACAGAAACAGCATTAGTGAAGGTTACAAATGATCTTCTTATGGCTTCGGACAGTGGACTTATCTCTGTGCTTGTTCTGTTGGACCTCAGTGCTGCTTTTGATACTGTTGACCATAAAATTTTATTACAGAGATTAGAGCATGTCATAGGTATTAAAGGCATTGCGCTGCGGTGGTTTGAATCATATTTGTCTAATAGATTACAGTTTGTTCATGTAAATGGGGAATCTTCTTCACAGACTAAAGTTAATTATGGAGTTCCACAAGGTTCTGTGCTAGGACCAATTTTATTCACTTTATACATGCTTCCCTTGGGCAGTATTATTAGACGGTATTGCTTAAATTTTCATTGTTACGCAGATGATACCCAGCTTTATCTATCCATGAAGCCAGAGGATACGCACCAATTAGCTAAACTGCAGGATTGTCTTACAGACATAAAGACATGGATGACCTCTAATTTCCTGCTTTTAAAACTCAGATAAAACTGAAGTTATTGTACTTGGCCCCACAAATCTTAGAAGCATGGTGTCTAACCAGATCGTTACTCTGGATGGCATTTCCCTGATCTCTAGTAATACTGTGAGAAATCTTGGAGTTATTTTTGATCAGGATATGTCATTCAAAGCGCATATTAAACAAATATGTAGGACTGCCTTTTTGCATTTACGCAATATCTCTAAAATCAGAAAGGTCTTGTCTCAGAGTGATGCTGAAAAACTAATTCATGCATTTATTTCCTCTAGGCTGGACTATTGTAATTCATTATTATCAGGTTGTCCTAAAAGTTCCCTAAAAAGCCTTCAGTTGGTTCAGAATGCTGCAGCTAGAGTACTGACGGGGACTAGCAGGAGAGAGCATATCTCACCCGTGTTGGCCTCCCTTCATTGGCTTCCTGTTAATGCTAGAATAGAATTTAAAATTCTTCTTCTTACTTATAAGGTTTTGAATAATCAGGTCCCATCTTATCTTAGGGACCTCGTAGTACCATATTACCCCATTAGAGCGCTTCGCTCTCAGACTGCGGGCTTACTTGTAGTTCCTAGGGTTTGTAAGAGTAGAATGGGAGGCAGAGCCTTCAGCTTTCAGGCTCCTCTCCTGTGGAACCAGCTCCCAATTCAGATCAGGGAGACAGATACCCTCTCTACTTTTAAGATTAGGCTTAAAACTTTCCTTTTCGCTAAGGCTTATAGTTAGGGCTGGATCGGGTGACCCTGGACCATCCCTTGGTTATGTTGCTTAGACGTAGACTGTGTTTCATAATTATTGTATGGCCTTGCCTTGCAATGTGGAGCGCCTTGGGGCAACTGTTTGTTGTGATTTGGCGCTATACAAGAAAAAAGTTGATTGATTGATTGATAGTGGGCGATTTTAATATCCACACAGATGCTGAGAATGACAGCCTCAACACTGCATTTAATCTATTATTAGACTCTATCGGCTTTGCTCAAAAAGTAAATGAGTCCACCCACCACTTTAATCATATCTTAGATCTTGTTCTGACTTATGGTATGGAAATAGAAGACTTAACAGTATTCCCTGAAAACTCCCTTCTGTCTGATCATTTTTTAATAACATTTACATTTACCCTGATGGACTACCCTGCAGTGGGGAATAAGTTTCATTACACTAGAAGTCTTTCAGAAAGCGCTGTAACTAGGTTTAAGGATATGATTCCTTCGTTATGTTCTCTAATGTCATATACCAACACAGAGCAGAGTAGCTACCTAAACTCTGTAAGGGAGTTAGAGTTTCAGTCAGGTTTTAGAATTCATCATAGTACAGAAACAGCATTAGTGAAGGTTACAAATGATCTTCTTATGGCTTCGGACAGTGGACTTATCTCTGTGCTTGTTCTGTTGGACCTCAGTGCTGCTTTTGATACTGTTGACCATAAAATTTTATTACAGAGATTAGAGCATGTCATAGGTATTAAAGGCACTGCGCTGCGGTGGTTTGAATCATATTTGTCTAATAGATTACAGTTTGTTCATGTAAATGGGGAATCTTCTTCACAGACTAAAGTTAATTATGGAGTTCAACAAGGTTCTGTGCTAGGACCAATTTTATTCACTTTATACATGCTTCCCTTAGGCAGTATTATTAGACGGTATTGCTTAAATTTTCATTGTTACGCAGATGATACCCAGCTTTATCTATCCATGAAGCCAGAGGATACACACCAATTAGCTAAACTGCAGGATTGTCTTACAGACATAAAGACATGGATGACCTCTAATTTCCTGCTTTTAAACTCAGATAAAACTGAAGTTATTGTACTTGGCCCCACAAATCTTAGAAGCATGGTGTCTAACCAGATCGTTACTCTGGATGGCATTTCCCTGACCTCTAGTAATACTGTGAGAAATCTTGGAGTCATTTTTGATCAGGATATGTCATTCAAAGCGCATATTAAACAAATATGTAGGACTGCCTTTTTGCATTTACGCAATATCTCTAAAATCAGAAAGGTCTTGTCTCAGAGTGATGCTGAAAAACTAATTCATGCATTTATTTCCTCTAGGCTGGACTATTGTAATTCATTATTATCAGGTTGTCCTAAAAGTTCCCTAAAAAGCCTTCAGTTGGTTCAGAATGCTGCAGCTAGAGTACTGACGGGGACTAGCAGGAGAGAGCATAGCTCACCCGTGTTGGCCTCTCTTCATTGGCTTCCTGTTAATTGTAGAATAGAATTTAAAATTCTTCTTCTTACTTATAAGGTTTTGAATAATCAGGTCCCATCTTATCTTAGGGACCTCGTAGTACCATATTACCCCATTAGAGCGCTTCGCTCTCAGACTGCGGGCTTACTTGTAGTTCCTAGGGTTTGTATGAGTAGAATGGGAGGCAGAGCCTTCAGCTTTCAGGCTCCTCTCCTGTGGAACCAGCTCCCAATTCAGATCAGGGAGACAGACACCCTCTCTACTTTTAAGATTAGGCTTAAAACTTTCCTTTTCGCTAAGGCTTATAGTTAGGGCTGGATCGGGTGACCCTGGACCATCCCTTGGTTATGCTGCTTTAGACGTAGATTGTGGGGGGGTTCCCATGATGCACTGTTTCTTTCTCTTTTTGCTCCGTATGCATCACTCTGCATTTAATCATTAGTGATCGATCTCTGCCCCCCTTCACGGCATGTCTTTTTCCTGTTTTTTTCCCTCAGCCCCAACCAGTCTCAGCAGAAGACTGCCCCTCCCTGAGCCTGGTTCTGCTGGAGGTTTCTTCCTGTTAAAAGGGAGTTTTTCCTTCCCACTGTTGCCAAGTGCTTGCTCATAGGGGGTCGTTTTGACCGTTGGGGTTTTTCATAATTATTGTATGGCCTTGCCTTACAATATGGAGCGCCTTGGGGCAACTTTTTGTTGTGATTTGGCGCTATATAAGAAAAAAGTTGATTGATTGATTGAAATGTTTGTGAAGTGCCTTGAGGCGATTACTCATGATTTGGCGCTATATAAATTAATAAATTATTATTATTATTATAATATACATCCACTCCTGCATTTAAGACCTGCAGCACATTCCAATAAAAGTTGGGACGGAGGCAATTTATTGCAAATATAAGGATTAAAGCATGACTTTCACAAGTAGATTTCTTGAGACAAGTCAGGGGATGGATACATGAACATTTCCAGCTCACTGAATATCTCTTGGACTTCATTTACATCAAGCATTCAGAAATACAAACAGTATTGTAGTTGACAACATTGAATTCATACTGTGTGCAAAGAAACTGGAGTTGCAGCTACATTACAGCCATCAAATTTTGTTTAAATGGTTCATATTACAAATTATTTTATTTCAAACAATTTGTTTTACCACTTCTCATCAATACAGCTGCTTTAAGGCTTTTTCAGAAGTGTCCCACCACAATTTTATCCCCTTCAATAAGAGATTCTTAAAATTTCCAATATCACGAAAAAAGTAAGTCCCTTCGGCTGCTCCCTTGTTTTCACTCGGGGCCGCCACAGCAGATTCAAGGTGGAGCTGCATTTTGATTTGGCACAAGTTTTACACCAGATGCTCATCCTAACGCAACTCTGCATTATACCCCCGTCACACTAGAGCACGAATGCTGTATGAAGTGACATTCAAATGAAATTCATGCAATTCGTACTGCATTCGAACTGCACTCGAACGCCTCATACAGTGTTCCTTATAGCAATTGGGCAGCGGAGTCTCGTTTGTGGGCGGGCGCTAAAGGAGTAAAATATGATACATATGACGTAATTTCTCTACTTCTGGGGACAGAAACACGGCACTTTCTCTGAGTTTTTGGGCAAATTACATGCAAACAAAGTGACATTCCAAAGTGACGATGTGGTGGAAAGTGGACATGTGTTGTAGTTTGTTTATGACCCGGAGCTCAAACGTATCAACACAATTGTGCAGGCGAGAAAACGCAGCTGTTCTGGTTAGCTGTGTAGGCTAACACTTACCGACATGACGTCTCCCATTTGCCTCATCGTCCCTTCTCCACTGGGAATCCACTGCACTTTTCACGACTGCTTCAGTGATTGCAGCCGAAAACAAAACAGTACACCATTTTCCATTAGAACTGAAGCTGTTTGTGGAAAGAGACTAATACCCGGGCGGAGTGTGGGGGTTTCAGCCCAAACCATTTTAAACCGACACGTCTTAAACTGTCACATCCGCAAGGTTACAGCAAGCGTGCTTGTAAGTTTACCAAGTCGGGCTGAATGGGTTCTGCTGAAACACTCCACCCGGGGATTCTCCGCTGTGTTTGTGCTGGCTGTCCCCATATGTGGTCAAATCCCGCAATATCACATACGGGTTCAAACGAGACTGCGCTGCCCTGTTGGCACATTTGTGTGTCCCTCATGCTGGGAAACATCTGAAGAGCAGTGGAGTCAGTCACACCGCATTCATACTGCCATAGGAATGGACATTCCAACATCATTCATGGAATTTGCTTTCCACCCAGACCTCAGGTCCCGGTGTTGCCGACCGAACGGTCCCCCTAACAATCGGTCCCCCCTAATGACGCGGTTCACGGATTAACACCTCATTTCTGCTTCAAACTGCACTCCAGTCACCATCTATCTCAGCGACAGATATCTGAAGCTTTTGTACAACAATCATTTCCACGTAAATTCAGCATTATTTCATCATAAAAGGCAGCAGAAGCGATCAGAGCACCGCGGTTAAACGAGCTGCTAGCTGATGCGTTCACTGTGCATTGGACATTTCAAAACGTCACGGAATTTTGCCTTGTTTCTGCTTAAAACTGACTTTAGAATAATTTAAGAAGTTTTACCTTTATCATCTGATGGTTATAATCCCATTAATCCATTTGATTGCTTTGAATAAAGAGACTCCATCTCAGATGTGCTGCTGTGGTCTGAAATGACGCATGCGCAGATGCAAAAGGAGGACCGATTTTTAGGGACGGACCGTTCAGTCTGCAACACCGGTATTGTGGGGTTTTGTGCTGTGTTGTTTTTATTACTTGTCTTTTTTATTTTATTTTGTTTTTATTTTTAGTGGGGGATGGTTTATGTCCACAATCAACCTGCACTCTGGGTAGTTCGGGTGATGCGGTGCTCCTAATTGCGTGAATCATTCGTGCTGGCTTCGTACCACATTCTGGGTATTCCTACACAACTGTGCGAATGTCTGTCCCGTACAAATGTAGCTTGAATTCTGTTTGTTTTTCCAATTAGTGTGATTCGTACAGCATTCGTGCTGTAGTGTGATGGGGCCCTTACATGGAGAACTGAGGCAGGGGTGGTGTTTGAACTGGGAACCTTCCATACTGAAACCAATCACACTAACCACATGGCCACCACCCCTGCTGAAAACACTTTTTTTTTTTTTTGTTATTTCATTCTTTTTTATTGCTATTTTATGTTATTTTAGTGTGTGTTTATTTGTGTGTTGGTGTGTTTGGTCAACAATTAAACCTTTAAGGTCTGTCATACAGCTTTTGTCCATTAACGTCTGGGGTGGTGTGTGTGTGGGGGGGGGGGGGGGGGGGGGGGGGGCACCAAAATGTCTAGAGCTGGCTCTGCATAACCCATAAGCAATTTAATTCCTCTCGAGTTACTCTGCACTCCAGTCCTATGCACGTGGGAGCCTTGACATCATTAATCCATTGCACTTTAAATTCCAGAGGATTTTTAACCCTCCTGCTCCCAGATTAACAGTTCACTGCATTTCTGTGTCAGTTCACTGGGTTGAAATTAATTTTTCGACTAATTTAGTGATTGCATGCCAGAGCTTCTGATCTGTGCAGAGGATCGGCTGCATCAAGCTGCTGCTGTGCTGCGGGCAGGTTAGATGTTTGAAAGACTGCAACAAGGCTTTATTGTAGCACTTTTGGCAACAGCGCTCGTCGGTGCATAACAGCTTATGAATGGCTGAAGTGATCAAAGAGAGCAGAAAATAGGCATTTTGTATTCAAATCCAAATTGTAGCATCGTGCACGCTGTGAGCTGTCACTGTGAGAAAGCCCACATCAGGATGTAGACACTGAAACATCATCATTTTAACCTCTCTGTGAGGCTGCGTTAATTGTGATGACTGTTATAAAGGATGCCTCCTCTGGATAAATGCTTCATTCGGTGCTCCAGTCGGCCTTTGCCATTTGGAATAAGTCCGTCTGACACAGTTCTGTAGAGGCTTCATCCAGCGTAGGAGAGTGTGAGAGTGTGTTTGCAAATATTCACTAAGTGCAGTGGGCGGCGCTGGCTGGAAGATGTCAGTGATGATGAGTGACTTATGAACTCTGTCAACAGGAAACAGTTTTCATTAAAAAAAAAAAAAGAAAAAAAAAAATGCACGATTTGCTTTACAAGCTGATGTTTTTTCACTCATGGAAACAGAGATTTTGGAAAAAAAAAATAATAATAATAATAATAACAACTTCCACAGGAGCTAAATCTGAAACACTGAGGAGGTCTGAGGACAACTCCCTGCAGGTCTGATTTTGTAGGAGAACTCATTATCTAAACCCAGAAGAGTGATGAGTGATCAAGATCAGGATCACAGGTCAATAATTAGGATCAAAAGTTCCCAGTCAGGATCAAGGGTGAATAATGAAGATCTGAATCCCAGCTCAGAAATCAGGTTCAAAGGTTCATCAGATCTTATTACAGTTAAAGGTCAGAGGTGGGCTGGAGCCCATCCCAGCAGTCACTGGGCGAAAGGCTGGGTACACCCTGGACAGGCCCACACACAGGCAAACACAGTCAGACTTTCAGTCACAGCTAGAGTCAAATTAGAGCCATCAGATCACCGAACCTCCTGGGCGCCTCCCTTGGGAGATGTTCCAGGCATGTCCATCTGGGAGGAGACCCCGGGGAAGACCTAGGACTAGGTGGAGAGTTTATATCTCCACACTGGCCTCAGGATCCCCCAGTCAGAGGTGGTCAGTGTGGCATGGGAAAGGAAAGTCTGGGGTCCCCTGCTGGAGCTGTTTCCCCCACGACCCAAACCCGGATAAGAGGTTGAAGATGACTGAGTGATGAGTGAGATCACTGAACCTGCATGTCTTTGGAAGTGGGAGGAAGTACCTGGAGGGAACCCATCAAAAACATGGGAGAAGATGCAAACTCCACACAGAAAGGCCCATGTCAGAGGAAAACCTAAACCTGGGACGTTCCTCGCTGTGAGGCAGCAGTGCTCAACACGAAAGCACCATGCTGCCCTCTACTACTACTACTACTACTACTAACAATAATAATAATAATGTACTCTGCTGTATTTGTGACAGTACAGTAATCAAATTAAACTCACTAGCCTATGAAAATGTGTTTTGTTCCACCGGATCCAAATGTTCATCTAGATCTGTACTAAATCCTCCATATTTATAAATATTGTCACTGTACCAGTGACTTTTTTTATTACCTCTGCCAAGGACGTGATAAAATCATCAGCGTTTATTTGTATATTTATTTATTTATTTGTCTGCCTGTCTGTTTGTTAGCCAAGGTACGTCAAAACTAGTGCACGGATTTTGATGAAAGTTTCACCACAGATAGATATTAGACCAAGGAAGACTCCATTAAATTTTGTAGGTGATCTGGATCTGGATTCTTGATCAAGTTTCACTTTATATAGGCTTTGAAGGATTACTGTTAGTGGGATTACGTCAAAACTACTGCATGGATTTTTGTTATATGGCTGGGGGGGCCTGGCTGCCTTTTTGTTTCTGTCCTTTGCTTCTCCTTCCAGGTGGCTTGCATTTGGAACTGAGTGGCTGTGTTGCTGAGTTATCAGGACCTCACCCTGATCACCTGAGGCTGATCACCTGCGGCTCATCAGGACTCACAGCTGTGGTGCATCTGCATGGATTGGAACATGGTGGCATTTAAGACTGGAGTGCACAGTGTGTATTTGCCAGAGACTCGACCTTGTGACCAGACGGGTGAGATCGTCGTCTCGGGAGCCATCTCATCATCAATGGATGCAGAGAACATCCAGGTTTGATGCACGGTCTGTGAAAGAGGAGGGGGTGAGGTCTCACGCTCGTCAGCACACTTCCTGAGGTACGTTAGATTTTGTGACTAACATTTATACAGTCAGTAAATGTGGTGTCCCTCACACCTTTATTATATTGAGCTGTATGTTAGTCATGTATCGGCTTCCACTGCAGTGGAGTTTTGTGAACTGGATGTTCCATGCCTGCAGGTTGGGAAGTTGATTAGTAATCAAGCCAGGAAGTGTTTGCTGTTTGTACACCTTAAGTGTTCTCTCTGTGTGTAGAGTGTGGACTCACATAATGGTTCCTTCTTTCACAGACTCGGTTTGTTGCGGCCACCTGGGGGGTGTCGGCGGGGTCCTTGAGTCCGAACAGCTTCTGGCTCCGGACCGTTAGCGCTGCTGGGAGCGCACCACGCCAGACCGCACTTTGTTTTTTATGTATCACTGTTATGTATTAAATTCAGTTAGCCTTTGTACCGTGCTCTGCTTATTTCATACTGGGTCTTTCAAACGCTGGTCGGTTCTCCGAGCTGCGTCCGACACATAACAGATTTTGATGAAATTTTCAAAATAGATACATATTGGGCCATGGAATATGCCATTAAATTTTGGAGGTGATCTGTGTCCGGATCTGGTGACCCCTAAAAATTGGTCCGCTCTACCTTCACTGTGCATACATCATTTGGGACCACAGCAGCACATCTGAGTCTGACTCTCTACACTCAAAGCGATCAAAGGGAATAATGTGATTATTAACCATCAGATAATAAAGTAAAACCTCTTAAATCATTCTAAAGTCAGTTTTAAGCAGAAACGAGGCCGTTGTAAGCAGAAAATGAGGTGATAATCAGTGAGTCGTTACTGACGCACCAAAATGACGTAGGCGCAGCACAGCTTGCTGCTGTGGTGCTCTGATTGGTCCACCGTCTTTTATTAAAAAATAATGCTGAATTTATGTGGAAATGATTGTTGTACAAAAGCTTCAGATATCTATCGCTGAGATAGATGATGACTGGAGTGCAATTTGAAGCAGAAATGAGGTGATAATCGGTGAATCGCTGGTGACGCCCAGAAATGATGCATGTGCAGTGAAGGCAGGGTGGACCGATTTTTAGGGGGGACTTTTTGGTCTGCGACACCGGACTCTTTTCACTTTGAAGGATTACGTCAAAACTACTTCACGGATTTGCACCAAATTTTCACCACGGATGCATATTAGGCCATGGAAGACTCCATTAAATTCTGGATGTGATCCAGATCCAGATTCTGGATCCAGATTTCCCTTTATACAGGCTTTGAAGGATTACATCAAAACTACTTCATGGATTCTCACCAAATTTGCACCACAGATAGATATAGGCCATTTGGAGGTAATCCGGATCTGGATTGGCAGACATCAGAAATCTCTGGTTGCTCTTGTTTTTTAGAAAGTTTCATTTAGCATTTCTTGAGTAATTAATGAAAATATTTTGAAAGTCTCTCATGCTGAAGGAAACTGTGATAAGGAAACGTGAATAGTAAAATTCACTGCAATAGACTGGGACCTTATCTAGTGTGTACCACGCCTCTTCCCTAATGACAGATGGAATAGGCTCTATCCCCACCCCAGGATCCTTAATTAGACGAAAATTCAACTTCCCTTTTATTGAGCAGCACAGTCTCTTTGAGGGTGGGCACTAAAGGGTTAAAATAGGACGCATATGGCGCAATAATCCTACATCCAGGGACAGCCATCTTGGAGTTTTTGGGCAAATCTCACCACAAACAATGTGAAAATGCAAAGAAAAAGTGACGATGTGGTGGATAGCAGACATGTATTGTGGTTTATTTATGACCCGGAGCTCAAAGGTGTCGAAGCGGTTGTGCAGGCGAGAGAACAAAGCTACTCTGGTTCGCTGTGTAGACTAACACTTACCGACACGTCCTCCCCCATTTTCCCCGTCTTCCCTTCTCCACTGGCAATCCCAAAAACTGCACTTTTCGTGACTGCATCAGTGATTGCATGTTAAAAACAAAACAGCATGCCAGTTTTCCATGTGAAGTGATACTGTGTTAGTATTGTGTACCGGGAGGCTGACCCCGGAAGTGGTCAAATCCGGCGATATCACGCAGAGGTTCAAACGACACTGCGCTGCCCTATTTTGATCTACTCCAAAAATGAATGGATTCTTCACTGGGCTGTGCTCCCCCTCTCTGTGAAAATCAGCATGGTAGAGTTTGTGTAATCCTGCTGATAGATGGACGGGTGGATGGACGGGCGGACGGCGTTGTCAGCATTCGTGATATTTCTTGTGCTCAGTTTTGATCGCATTCAGTATGTTTGGGTTTGAAGTGTGCAGTGTAATTGGCAGGTAGGAATTGATGTCAGCTTTGTTCATTTTCATCAGCATTAGACTGAAATATTCCTGTGAGCCGAATCGTGACCAAATTTGAATCACATGATGCCGGTGATGTATTGTTGGCACATTATGGAAAATAAGCCAGAAGTGTTCATGTGGAAACGCATCTTCTTCACATGGAAATGGCTTTTCTAAAATATCCCAGCTTCATGTGGATCCTGCGCCTCTCTCTCTCTCTCTCTCTTTTGTGCACTTCTACCCACAAGGCCAGCAGGATCCATTGTGAGTCCCTGGGTGCTGACACCCCCCCCACCAACTCCCTTTCAGCAGAGAACACAGACACAACAGTGACAGTGTTGTGTTGGCACGGGACAGCTGGACGCTGTTCCCGCTGATCGTGCTCCATATTTGACATCTCTGCCTCTCAGCCAAGCTTACGTTCGCAGGGGTCGGACATGATACCAGCCAATCAACACCCCCACCCCGGCCGAAAAACCCCACTGTGTGCAGACCTGTGCATCAGCTCCTTTCAGCCTGTAAAAGACGTGGCAGCATTTAAAATGTACATTGATGTTATTGTGACACTGCCTGGAATCACAATAAATTACCAGTTTATAGTGAGGTGTAATCACAGCACTGCTCGTCACGGTTCCCATGATGCCAGCTACGCCGCTTCACTTGCATGAGGCCCGTCTGCCAGCAGAGACATGCATCAATGTTTTACAATGCACACGGGAATATGAGGTGCACCTTGTAATCATGTTTTGCTCACACACATGCACATCTGAGGTGAGAGAGTGCTGTTAATGGTGTGATTTTCACATTCAGTCACCACGTGTCACTTCTGACTGTTACTGCTGTCATGTTCTGCTCACATGTGCTAATGTGCATGCCCACACAGATGCAAATACGTGTCACGTAGAGAGAAACAAGGATTCTGACGGGTTGCAATCACGCAATATTTTGTTATTGCACATTCTGCAAAAGGCAGACTCACATATCATTCTGATGTTCAGGACATTCCAATATTAGGCCTGTACTACCACTGTTATGCTGTAAAAGAGACATGATATTTATCAGTTTCTTATGAAACTTTGCAGAATCAACAGAGGTGAAAGTAAGATTAGATTTCCCTTCACACACAGTGTGACGTTTGGTCAAATATGGCGAAACAGTGCGAAACAGTTCGAATTAGCCCACCACGAAACACTGCGCTGACGGGCAGGCGTGCACCATCCTGGTGTGAGAGTTCCTGCACACGATGGTGTCTTTCATGCAGGAACAGTGTGAGGTGCACCACATTGCACCACTTATGTTGAATAAAGAAAAAAAAAGAAAAAAACATACCAACCACAGGATTCGAACCCGCACCTTCCAAAAGCTCTGATTGCTAGTCAGAAACTTTACCACTGAGCTACAGAGGTGTCCTTTAAAAGCTCCGGGAATCTGCCTCATATCAGGAATGACATGGAAGTATTACAAAAAAAAAAAAATTAAAATCACACGCCATATAAATACACCGCATTTATCAAGCGAGCAATACAAATATGATCTGTCTGTTCCTCTGTAGATGACCCATGGTCACAGACATACAGTCATGAAATGACATGAATGAGAAGCAGTGTGCTCTGATCACATCTACTGGTCTGGTGTGTCCAGTAGCCCCGCACGTGTGTTCTGCCCGACACGCGTGTCTTGTTGACAGCGTGCTGCAGCACAGACACCGCGTCATGTGGAACAGAGCTCACATGGGTGACGTGACGGTCAGGTTGCCCGCTGTGTGTTCTGATCTCATGGTCTGTTTCAATCTGGCAGGCTGTCAATGCTGATGACGGTGTGCAGAGGGTGACTGGCATTGTCCATAATGTCCAGCGGTTTTTCCAAATATACTATGTGCACAAAACAAAAAGGGATTCTAAAAATGATCACATAAAGTAGCAAGATCAGATATTTTTGTAACTTCGATGCACAAGATGTTAACATGTTTACACACACACACACACACACACACACACACACACACACACACACACACACACACACACACACACACACACACACACACACACACACACACACACACACACACACACACACACACACACACAGAGTCTATGTGTGCTCTGTAGTTTTCCGTACTTGCTGATATTTTTTCCAAACACATGCTGTACCTCACACCTATACTATCATCTGGTGGTAATGCTCACAGTGTGATCTCAGGTCTTGTGGGCGGTTTTCCAAGCTGGTGATTGTGTAGCCAAATCCTGCCGTTGTGCAGTTGGATAAAATAGTGTTTTCTCTGCCATCATCCCCAGTCATCCCTAATCCTGTGACTGCAGCTGTATACACAACAGCTAATCCCATCATGGCTCAATTGTGTGGAAATAAAGACACACTTTGCCAATGAAGAAGAGTTATTTGTAAGAGCTCAAAGAGGTGGTGTCGGACAGTTGTCTTGCGTTCACTGGGGAATGGTGTGTCGTATTAAATGTTCACCTGCCAAAGTGCCCACCTTGGGTGGAGTCCAAGATTTTCCCAGTTGCTACTCGAGTTGTTTTTTATTTTCTGGAAAGATGGTGTCAACATTTAAAAAGAACACACCTTAGCATTCATAGTACTGGAGCCTCGCGCTCGGAGGAGATCACAAACCTCTGCCAACACTAGTTTCCAATTCCACAAATTTTTACCTTGGAAAAAATTTTCAAGGTCAAAGTCCTGTTAGAAGTGGCTTTTCATAACCGCCTCCCCCCCCCCAAAAAAAAACAATCAAAAAAGAGATCAAAAGGGCTTTTCAATGTTAAAAGGAATCAAATATCCGCTAAATCCGCAATGCGGATCACATGCAGATCAAACTTATGCCTGGTTCACATGGCAAGATAATTATGCCAATTTCGGACCCGATCTTTGCCTTCCGACAGCAGAATCCAAAATCAAAATGGCTGTTATGGTGCAAAAGCAAATGCGATGCGTGATCTGTCTCCTTTAACAAATGCCTTTTCTTTATCTTTTTTTTAATATTGTTTTTTTTTTTAGTCCACAAACTATGCTTGTTGCTTCTTCCTCATCCTCCATGTTTGTTTACTCTGAAGTCACGTTTGATCTTGAGAGGTTTTGTGAGATTTACCGTCTGACCTGGGAATGTTCGTGTGTGAAATCTGTTCGTGTGTGGTGTGATGTACTGTATGACCAAAACTGTTTTTATCTCTGTGTGCGGTCTCTTAGGTATTGGAAACCTACAGACAATTTAAAAATCTTTCCATGTGCACCAGGCATTAATCTGTTCATTGAGAGTGCCAGTTTGCACCTCATTGTCACAAATAAGAGTAATTGAGGCACTTTTGATTGAGATATAATGCAAAATGTACACCAAATGGGCTTTTCAATGTTAAATTCAAATGTCCACAAAATCACAATCTGGATCAGATCTGGATCAAACTTTGTCAGGCGATAGTGAGTGCCAGTCTGCACCTCACTTTCAAATATGTGAGTGAATGGGGCATGTTTGATTAAGATATAATGTAAAATATGCACTAAATGGGGTTTTCAATGTTAAATTTAAATGTTAAAAAAAAATCCCCAATCTGGAGCAGACCCGGATCAAACTTTGTCAGGTGATAGTGAGTACCAGTCTGCACCTCACTTTCAAATATGTAAGTGATTGGGGCATGTTTGATTAAGATATAATGTAAAATATACACTAAATGGGGTTTTCAATTGTAACATTTAATTAATAAAATAATTTATATTGAATCACACTCACACAGAGCACCAAAAATGTAGCATTTATTTATGGAATAAAACGCGATCGGCTCACACCGGGGAACCATTAGATGTAGCAATTTATAGTGAATAAGTAATTAAACTCCCAAATTGAATTAGATTGGAATAGGCCCAATATAACGAGTCACCAAAATAATTACTTTCAGGTTTAATACTTATTATTTAAATCAGTAATCTGGGGCACCACCTATTATTTTTTATAGCATAGGTGCTATAATTTAAACATTAATTCATCAGTCTCAAATGAATGAATCCCTCTCGACTTAATTTCATCGATCTCTGACCTGAAGTCTGAATTCTCACAATATGGTTGAACAAGAGTTTCCTTCTGAGCACAAATGACCACAGCAGAAATATTTACAATTTAGTTACAATTTCTACAAGAAATGAACATTTTACTGGCATTTTCGGGACAGTGATAGAAATTAAGTTCATTCATGGAAACAATTTTCTTGCTCACTCATGAGACGGAAGAAAGGGAGATAAAGCTTCAAACTTTAAGTAGATAAATCTGATTGGAATTTAGTGATGAATTTTGAAGCCAGTTATTAAGAAAAATATTAAACTAGCATGAATATGTTTAACAACCTGTATCCATTGACAACAAACCTCTTTCATGGAGCCTGGACTGGGTCAATTAGCTGCTGTTGGAGGGTTGGTTCCATCCATCCGTCATCGATATTTCTGCTGTGGGCAGCGTGAGCTCACTTGGATCGGAGGGGTTAACCAAGCGGTGTCACCGAGTGATCCCAGGGCTTGTGTCGGCTGGCTTTGCTGATGGTTATAGCTGCCTGCAGTCAGGTTTGAAATCAGCTCCGTTGTCAGCTTGCAGGAACCCAGAGGTAGAAGGTGTTTGTTGAAAATGGTTCCTAGTAGCTTTTCTTTTAAAAAAAAAAGTTTGTTTGAACCAGATTAAAAATCTTTGTGAATTTAGCAAAAAGGTAAACTTTAAAAGTGTTGGAAAAAGTTATGAAAAGGAAAAGTCACTTTTCTGTAAATTCACTCTTAATTTGAAAAGCTCAGCTCGGACGTTCTCTTAAAAATTCAAAAGACTTGACGCACCTTAAAGCGTCAGGTTAAAACTTTAAATTTGTCCAGAAGTAAAGAATAAATGAATACCATGTGGTAGCTTAGCTTGGCTTAGCTTAGCAATGGGGCCTGGTCCCCCCCCCCCCCCCCAAAAAAAATTAAGCATTAAGGAAGAGAGAGAAGAAAGACTTGCCGGCGGAGAAGAGAGGAGGAGCAAGACTCTGTTCTAACTTTTAAAGGGGACTGACGTCACCAAACTCCACCCATTTAGGGTATGTGTAATCGCACAGAAACTTTATGTTCTCAGAGCAGACTCAAATGATTCAACTATTTAAACACATTAATTAATTTGAAATACTATTTGTTCTAAGACACTCAAATGGACACATCATTCATCGTCACTTAAGCACATCCTTTGGATAAACAGAATACTTCAATCTCAACATTTTGGATACTGCAGAAAGGTTACTTACACACATCAGTGGCAAGAACACATATCAATAAATGGAATGACTACATGCAACGCATTTTGTTTGAAAAATCAATACAAACATTATAAGTCTTTAGATATAAATGAAAGAAATACTCATCTAAATTTTTTTATTTCTAACCAAAAGTCTTTTCCTTTGCTTTAAACAAAGATAAAAGCTGATTGTCAGTACAAAGTTATTGTACGTGTTATCATGGGGGAAGTGCCCCCCGATGAGGAGAGGTCCTGTCTTAGCTGTTGTGTGGGCCGCCAGAAGAGGAGGTACTGCTGGCCCACCACCAGAGGGCGCCCTGCCTGAAGTGCGGGCTTCAGGCACGAGAGGGCGCTGCCGCCACGGACACAGCCGGGGGTGACAGCTGTCACTCATTAGCTCTTGACAGCTGTCACCCATCTACTCTACAGCATCTCACTCCATAAAGACCAGACGTCATCTCCACCTCGTTGCCGAGATATCGTACTTCTATGGAGGTAACTTTCTCTGCCTGTATTAATTGATTCCAAGAGCTATTGTTTTGCAGCTGTCAACCAGAGGACCGGCGTGGGTCGCGACTGTTTCGTCCTACGTCCGTCAGATAAGTGGTTAAACAGACGCTGCACGAGTGTGTGTTAGAGGTGGAGGTGGCATTCCCACCGTTGTTGTTACTGGGTGTACACACACCCACACTTGACTGTCTTTGTTCTTCGCCAGCAGTACCAGATCCGACAGTCGGGGACGGTGATCACCTGGGAATTCGGGACTTGGCGGCTCCAGTATTCACTAGGTTCGGTGGTGGCGGAAATCGTGTGGTTCCGGCTCTTCTCAGGACAGACGTCTTCTATCCTCGAGCCTGCCCACATGTCACCTTTGTGGATTGACTGTTCTGAGATTGTCTGTGTATTCGTTGTGCACCTTCACAACATTAAATTGTTACTTTTTGGCTCATCTATTGACCGTTCATTTGCGCCCCCTGTTATGGGTCCGTGTCACTACACTTTCACAACAGGATATCTCGGCCAGCGTCATGGATCCCGAGGGGCGTCACCCATCTGTTGGACAGCCAATGGAAGAGCAGGGTGCACAGGCGTCTGCAGGAGGCGTGCTCGGTGAGTTGCAGCAAATCCTCACCGCCTTTACCGCTCGGCTGGATTTGATGTCCGAGCAAAACGTCATCCTTAATCGCAGGATGGAGGCTCTCACCGCACAGTTGGAAGCGCGCGATTAGAGCGCTGCTGCGGCTCCTCCTCCTGCCGACCCGGTGCCGGGTATTAACATTCCACTGGTCGTTCAACAAACCCCCCCACCATCCCCTGAAGCATACATAAGTCCCCCTGAGCCGTACGGGGGTTGTGTGGAGACGTGCGCGGACGTTCTGATGCAGTGTTCGCTCGTCTTTGCACAACGACCCATGATGTACGCGTCTGATGCCAGCAAGGTGGCTTATGTTATTAATTTGCTTCGGAGTAAGGCACACGCCTGGGCTACGGCGCTCTGGGAACAGAACTCACGGTTGTTATCAGCATACACTGGGTTTGTGGGGGAGTTCAGAACAGTGTTTGATCACCCTAACAGAGGAGAGACCGCTTCAACAATGCTGCTGTCAATGCGACAGGGGCGCCGGTGCGCAGCCGAATATGCAGTCGACTTCCGCATCGCAGCTGCGAGGTCCGGCTGGAATAACGTTGCGCTCCGCGCCGCCTTCATAAACGGACTGTCATCGGTCCTGAAGGAGCATCTGGTAGCTAAGGAGGAACCGCGGGATTTAGATGGGCTTATCGATCTCGTTATACGGTTAGACAATCGGTTGAAGGAACGCCGTTGGGAGCGAGGCGAAGGACGTGGCCGGATACGTGCCGTCCCTCTCCCTTCCGGGTTCGAAAAGGGGCCGCCCTCCCCACGCTCCACAGCCGCAGCGCTCCGTGGGGCAACAGCTCCCCCTGCTGGCGTTGTTAGGGAGACGCACAGGACCAAAATGAGGAGGCTGGTCCGCGGAGAGTGTTTTCTCTGCAGCTCAAAGGAGCACATACAGAAAAACTGCCCCAAACGGCCACAACAACAACCGCCCTTAGAGACTGGGCTAAGGGGGGGTCAAAACATTCATGTGGGACACACACAGATTGCCACACGACTCCCAGTTACAATCCTGAGCGGGGATTTAACCCTTCAAGCCCCAGCACTGGTGGACACGGGGTCAGAAGGGAATTTGCTAGACAGCAGATGGGCAAGGGAGGTAGGGCTCCCTCTGGTGGTGCTTCCTTCGCCATTGCAGGTGCGGGCACTAGATGGCACCCTCCTCCCTTTAATCACACACAAGACACAACCAGTAACTCTGGTGGTGTCTGGAAACCATCGGGAGGAGATTGAGTTTTTTGTAACTCCTTCTACCTCCCGCGTGATTTTGGGCTTCCCATGGATGTTGAAGCACAATCCCCGGATTGATTGGCTGTCTGGGGTGGTGGTTCAGTGGAGCGAAACCTGCCATCGGGTGTGTTTAGGATCCTCGGTTCCTGCCGGTTTACATGCTAAGGAGGAGGTCAAAGTCCCTCCCAATCTGACGGCAGTGCCGGTTGAGTACCACAATCTTGCTGACGTCTTCAGCAAGGATCTGGCACTCACCCTTCCCCCGCACCGTCCGTACGATTGTGCCATTGATTTGGTTCCAGGCGCTGAGTTCCCGTCCAGCAGGTTGTACAACCTCTCACGACCTGAGCACGAATCAATGGAGACCTACATCCGGGACTCATTAGCTGCCGGGCTGATCCGGAACTCCACCTCCCCGATGGGGGCAGGTTTCTTTTTTGTGGGCAAGAAAGATGGCGGACTCCGTCCATGCATTGATTACAGGGGGCTGAATGAGATTACGGTTCGCAACCGATACCCGTTGCCATTGTTGGATTCCGTGTTCACCCCCCTGCATGGAGCCAAAATCTTTACTAAGCTGGATCTTAGAAATGCGTATCACCTGGTTCGGATCCGGAAGGGAGACGAATGGAAGACGGCATTTAACACCCCATTAGGTCACTTTGAGTACCTGGTCATGCCGTTCGGCCTCACCAACGCCCCCGCGACGTTCCAAGCCTTGGTTAACGACGTCTTGCGGGACTTCCTGCACCGATTCGTCTTCGTATATCTGGACGATAGTCTCATCTTTTCTCCAGATCCTGAGACCCATGTCCAGCATGTTCGTCAGGTCCTGCAGCGGTTGTTAGAGAACCGACTGTTTGTGAAGGGCAAGAAGTGCGAGTTTCACCGCACGTCTTTGTCCTTCCTGGGGTTTATCATCTCCTCTAACTCCGTCGCCCCTGATCCGGCCAAGGTTGCGGCAGTGAGAGATTGGCCCCAACCAACAAGCCGTAGGAAGCTGCAACAGTTCCTCGGCTTCGCTAATTTCTATAGGAGGTTCATTAAGGGCTACAGTCAGGTAGTTAGCCCCCTGACAGCCCTGACCTCTCCAAAAGTCCCCTTCACCTGGTCGGATCGGTGCGAAGCCGCGTTCAAGGAGTTGAAACGACGGTTCTCTACTGCACCAGTTTTGGTGCAGCCCGACCCTAGCCGCCAGTTCGTGGTTGAAGTGGACGCCTCTGACTCAGGGATAGGAGCCGTGCTATCCCAGAGTGGAGAGACCGATAAGGTTCTTCACCCGTGTGCCTACTTTTCCCGCAGGTTGACCCCGGCTGAACGGAACTATGATGTCGGCAATCGAGAACTCCTTGCGGTGAAAGAGGCTCTTGAGGAGTGGAGACACCTGTTGGAGGGAGCGTCTGTGCTGTTCACGGTTTTCACTGACCATCGGAACCTGGAGTATATCAGGACTGCCAAGCGGCTGAACCCCAGGCAAGCCCGCTGGTCACTGTTCTTCGGGCGTTTTGACTTCCGGATCACCTATCGCCCCGGGACCAAGAACCAGAGGTCGGATGCCTTGTCCCGGGTACACGAAGAGGAGGTCAAAACTGCACTGTCGGATCCACCGGAGCCCATCCTGACTGAGTCCACTATCGTGGCCACCCTCACCTGGGACGTGGAGAAGATCGTCCGGGAGGCCCTGGCACGGAGCCCGGACCCCGGAACTGGTCCGAAGAACCGTTTGTACGTCCCACCAGAGGCCAGAGCTGCAGTCTTGGACTTCTGTCACGGTTCCAAGCTCTCCTGTCATCCAGGGGTGCGAAGGACCGTGGCAGTTGTCCGGCAGCGCTTCTGGTGGGCGTCTATGGAGGCCGACGTCCGGGAGTACATCCAGGCCTGCAGCACCTGTGCCAGGGGCAAGGCAGACCATAAAAGGTCCCAAGGACTTCTCCAGCCGCTACCTGTGCCTCATCACCCCTGGTCCCACATCGGCCTGGATTTCGTCACGGGCCTCCCGCCGTCCCAGGGCAACACCACCATCTTCACGATAGTGGACCGATTCTCCAAGGCGACCCACTTCGTGGCCCTCCCGAAGCTCCCAACAGCCCAGGAGACAGCAGACCTCCTGGTCCACCACGTCGTCCGTCTGCATGGGATACCCACCGACATCGTCTCTGATCGTGGTCCCCAGTTCTCTTCACACATCTGGAGGAGCTTCTGCCGGGAACTGGGGGCCACTGTGAGCCTCTCGTCTGGGTATCACCCGCAGACCAATGGACAGGCAGAACGGGCCAATCAGGACTTGGAGCAAGCCCTGCGCTGTGTGACGTCCGCACACCCGACGGCCTGGAGTGAACATCTGGCCTGGATCGAGTATGCGCATAACAGCCAGGTGTCCTCTGCCACCGGCCTCTCCCCATTTGAGGTGTGTTTGGGGTATCAGCCCCCGTTGTTTCCCGTGGTGGAGGGAGAGGTCGGTGTGCCCTCGGTCCAGGCCCACCTGCGGAAGTGCCGTCGGGTGTGGCGCTCCGCCCATTCTGCCTTGTTGAAGGCCCGGACGAGGGCGAAGACCCATGCAGACCGCCGGCGATCCCCGGCCCCTGCTTACCAGCCCGGGCAGGAGGTGTGGCTATCCACGAAGGACATCCCCCTCCAGGTGGACTCCCCGAAACTCAAGGACAGATATATCGGACCATACAAGATCCTCAAAGTCCTCATTCCTGCCGCAGTGAGGCTCCAACTCCCGGCTTCACTGCGGATCCACCCAGTCTTTCATGTTTCAAGGATCAAACCTCACCACAACTCACCCCTCTTTGCTCCCGGACCGGCGCCGCCTCCTGCTCGGATCATCGACGGGGAGCCGGCTTGGACGGTGCGCCGGCTCCTGGACGTCCGTCGGATGGGCCGGGGGTTCCAGTATTTGGTGGACTGGGAGGGGTATGGACCCGAAGAACGCTCCTGGGTGAAGAGGAGCTTCATCCTGGATCCGGCCCTCCTGGCCGACTTCTACCACCGTCACCCGAACAAGCCTGGTCGGGCGCCAGGAGGCGCCCGTTGAGGGGGGGGTCCTGTTGTGTGGGCCGCCAGAAGAGGAGGTACTGTTGGCCCACCACCAGAGGGCGCCCTGCCTGAAGTGCGGGCTTCAGGCACGAGAGGGCGCTGCCGCCACGGACACAGCCGGGGGTGACAGCTGTCACTCATTAGCTCTTGACAGCTGTCACCCATCTACTCTACAGCATCTCACTCCATATAGACCAGACGTCATCTCCACCTCGTTGCTGAGATATCGTACTTCTATGGAGGTAACTTTCTCTGCCTGTATTAATTGATTTCAAGAGCTATTGTTTTGCAGCTGTCAACCAGAGGACCGGCGTGGGTCGCGACTGTTTCGTCCTACGTCCATCAGATAAGTGGTTAAACAGACGCTGCACGAGTGTGTGTTAGAGGTGGAGGTGGCATTCCCACCGTTGTTGTTACGGGGTGTACACACACCCACACTTGACTGTCTTTGTTCTTCGCCAGCAGTACCAGATCCGACAGTCGGGGACGGTGATCACCTGGGAATTCGGGACTTGGAGGCTCCAGTATTCACCAGGTTCGGTGGCGGCGGAAATCGTGTGGTTCCGGCTCTTCTCAGGACAGACGTCTTCTATCCTCGAGCCTGCCCACACGTCACCTTTGTGGATTGACTGTTATCAGATTCTGAGATTGTCTGTGTACTCGTTGTGCACCTTCACAACATTAAATTGTTACTTTTTGGCTCATCTATTGACCATTCATTTGCGCCCCCTGTTGTGGGTCTGTGTCACTACACTTTCACAACATTAGCTTGATCATAAAAGTTTGGGTTCTCCTGGCCTGGAGAAGCTCAGATTCTGATGTGAAGCCATTATAATGTCATGTAATTCATAATGACTGGAGTTTACCCGATAAAAGACGAGGGCTTCCCTTTGAAGAACTTTGAATTACAGCTTTGTTTTTCCTCTGCAAAGCAGTGTTGGACCATTGGGGGACAATGTTAAAATTAAATGACCACAAAAATTCCCAATCTGGATCAGATTCAGATCATAATTTGTCAGGTGATAGTGAGTGCCAGTCTGCACCTCACTTTCAAATATGAGAGTGATTGGGGTGTGTTTGATACAGATATAATGTAAAATATACACTAAAATCCCCAATCTGGATCACAACTGGATCAAACTTTGTCAGGCGATAGTGAGTGCCAGTCTGCACCTCACTTTCAAATATGTGAGTGAATGGGGCATGTTTGATTAAGCTATAATATAAAATATACAGTAAATGGGGTTTTCAAAGTTAAATTCAAATGTCCACAAAATCCACAATCGGGATCAGATCCAGATCAAACTTTGTCAGGCAATAGTCAGTGCCAGTCTGCACCTCACTTTCAAATATGAGAGTGATTAGGGTGCGTTTTTATACAGATATAATGTTAAATATACAACCCCTGGCAAAAATTATGGAATCACCGGCCTTGGAGAATGTTCATTCATTTGTTTAATTTTGTAAAAAAAAAAAAAGCAGATCACAGACATGACACAAAACTAAGGTCATTTCAAATGGCAACTTTCTGGCTTTAAGAAACACTATAAGAAATCAGGAAAAAAATTGTGGAAGTCAGTAATGGTTACTTTTTTTAGACCAAGCAGAGGGGAAAAAAAATGGAATCACTCAATTCTGATGAAAAAATTATGGAATCATGAAAAACAAAAGAACGCTCCAACACATCACTAGTATTTTGTTGCACCACCTCTGGCTTTTATAACAGCTTGCAGTGTCTGAGGCATGGACTTAATGAGTGACAAACAGTACTCTTCATCAATCTGGCTCCAACTTTCTCTGATTGCTGTTGCCAGATCAGCTTTGCAGGTTGGAGCCTTGTCATGGACCATTTTCTTCAACTTCCACCAAAGATTTTCAATTGGATTAAGATCCGGACTATTTGCAGGCCATGACATTGACCCTATGTGTCTTTTTGCAAGGAATGTTTTCACAGTTTTTGCTCTATGGCAAGATGTATTATCATCTTGAAAAATAATTTCATCATCCCCAAACATCCTTCCAATTGATGGGATAAGAAAAGTGTCCAAAATATCAACGTAAACTTGTGCATTTATTGATGATGTAATGACAGCCATCTCCCCAGTGCCTTTACCTGACATGCAGCCCCATATCATCAATGACTGTGGACATTTACATGTTCTCTTCAGGCAGTCATCTTTCTAAATCTCAACGGCACCAAACAAAAGTTCCAGCATCATCACCTTGCCCAATGCAGATTCGAGATTCATCACTGAATATGACTTTCATCCAGTCATCCACAGTCCACGATTGCTTTTCCTTAGCCCATTGTAACCTTGTTTTTTTCTGTTTAGGTGTTAATGATGGCTTTCGTTTAGCTTTTCTGTATGTAAATCCCATTTCCCTTAGGCGGTTTCTTACAGTTGGGTCACAGACGTTGACTCCAGTTTCCTCCCATTCGTTCCTCATTTGTTTTGTTGTGCATTTTCGATTTTTGAGACATATTGCTTTAAGTTTTCTGTCTTGACGCTTTGATGTCTTCCTTGGTCTACCAGTATGTTTGCCTTTAACAACCTTCCCATGTTGTTTGTATTTAGTCCAGAGTTTAGACACAGCTGACTGTGAACAACCAACATCTTTTGCAACATTGCGTGATGATTTACCCTCTTTTAAGAGTTTGATAATCCTCTCCTTTGTTTCAATTGACATCTCTCGTGTTGGAGCCATGATTCATGTCAGTCCACTTGGTGCAACAGCTCTCCAAGGTGTGATCACTCCTTTTTAGATGCAAACTAATGAGCAGATCTGATTTGATGCGGGTGTTAGTTTTGGGGATGAAAATTTACAGGGTGATTCCATAATTTTTTCCTCAGAATTGAGTGAGTCCATATTTTTTTCCCTCTGCTTGGTCTAAAAAAGTATCCGTTACTGACTGCCACAATTTTTTTTTCCTGATTTCTTATAGTGTTCCTTAAAGCCAGAAAGATGCCATTTGAAATGACTTTAGTTTTGTGTCATGTCTGTGATCTGCTTTTTTTCTACAAAATTAAACAACTGAATGAACATCCTCCGAGGCCGGTGATTCCATAATTTTTGCCAGGGGTTGTACATTAATGGGGTTTTCAATGTAAAATTTAAATGCCCACAAAATCTTTTCTTGACTTTGACCTTGGAAGTATGACCTTGAAAATTGAATCAGTTCTTTGCTATCAGGATATGAATGCTCTGTAAAAAAAAAAAAAAAAAAAATCATGAAGATATATGAAAAATTGTGTGTTCCAGGCTGTTCAAAAACAAACAAACAAACAGGTGAAACATAACTTTGTTGGTGGAGGTAATAATGTGAAGAGATCCTGGTTCTTTTATACCAAGGAAAATTTCTTTCGTCTCTGCAGGTCATGTGCAGGCATAATGGCATCAATCAGAGTCACCAAAACTGGTGAACATTCAGCTTTGAAAGTTTGAATTGTGATAGATACCGGTGAATCTCCTAGTTTATATTATTATTATATTATTATATATATTATATATATTATATTATTATTATATTATTATTTATATATTATATTAGACCGGTTATATCACAGTGTTGTCGACCGCTGGATTTTAAAATTATGTGTAGGTTTCCAAAACTTGAGAGACCCCACACGTGAAGATAAAAAAAAAAAAAAAAAAAATCATAGATCTGACAGGTTTAGTTGTACAGTGTGTGGTGTCAGCCACATGGTAAAAACACAGCCCAGTCTCATGTTTTTTTTTTTTTCGTGCTCCCGTGGCGAAATGAGTCAAATTTTTGTGACGAGGCTTTTTTTAACTCACTATTATTAACCCTACTCCTCCCCCCAACCCTAACCTTAACCATAATGTAATCTTACTCCCCCCCCCCAACCATAACGCTTCACTTTTAATTTTGTGCAACCATCACGCAATGAAAGAGAATGAATTTGTGCTGCCGTGGCGAAAATGAGGCGCTTTTCGTCACAATATCACAAACCAGTTGTTGTGAAAGTGTAGTGACACGGACCCACAACAGGGGGCGTAAATGAATGGACAATGGATCAGCCGAAATACAACGATTTAATGTTGTAAATGTGCACAATGGAAAAACAGACAAATGCAATTTAGAACAACAGTCAATAATACGAGGTGACGTGTGGGCAGGCTCGAGGATAGAAGACGTCCATCCAGAGAAGAGACGGGTCCCACACGATTTCCACTGCCCACGGATCTGGAACACACCGGAGCCGCCAAGTCCTGAATCCCCAGGTGGTCACCGTCTCCAGCTGTCAGATCGGTACTGCTGGCAGGAAGCAAAAACAGTTTATGGTGGGTGTGTACACACCCAGCAAAACAATCAGCAAACAGTTCTATTCCACTTGGAGGGAACACGTCCACCTCCGACACAGGAACAATGTAACGGCAGAGCCTGAACCACTACTTATCGTATGTGGAGCGAGGAGTGAAAGTTGTCACTCCTCCACCGTCCACAAAACCCAGCTCCCAGCTGTAAATAGAGGTACAGGAACTCCTGAAAATAGTTCAGAAAAGGATTACATGCATTTGGCACAACAGCGGCTGAGAATTTTACCTTCTAGGTAGACTGATATCTCGGCAGGGAGGTGGAGTTGCTGCCCTGCTTTTATGGAGATGGTGATGATGGGGAACAGCTGTCATTTCCAGCTGCTCCGGTGAGGCGGCGGCGCCCTCTTGTGCCTGAAGCCCGCCATTCAGGCAGGATGCCCTCTGGTGGTGGGCCAGCAGTACCTCCTCTTCAGCGGCCCACACAACAGGACCCCCCCCCCAACGGGCGCCTCACCAGGTTTGTCGGGATGACGGCGGTAGAAATCGGCCAGGAGGGCCGGGTCCAGGATGAAGCTCCTCTTCACCCAGGAGCGCTCTTCGGGTGTATAACCCTCCCAGTCCACCAGATACTGAAACCCCTGGCCCTTTCGATGGGGCCTGCGCACGGTCCAGGCAGGCTCTCCATCTCGTCTATGATCCGGGCAGGAGGCAGCGCTGGTCCGGGGGTCCAGAGTGTTGATGTGTGGTAGGGTTTGATACGGGAAACATGGAACACAGGATGAATCCGCAGTGAAGCTGAAGCTACCAGCTTCACTGCGGCCGGACTGAGGACTTTGAGTATGGAGAATGGTCCAATGAATCAGTCTTTCAGTTTCTCGGATTCTACTTGAAGGGGGATGTCCTTGGTAGATAGCCAAACTTCCTGCCCAGGCTGGTAAGCAGGGGCCGGGGAACGCCGGAGGTCTGCATGGGCCTTGGCCCTCGTCCGGGCTTTATGCAGGGCAGAGCGGGCAGTGCACCACACCCGATGGCACCTCCTTAGGTGGGCCTGGACCGAGGGCACCCCAACCTCCCCCTCCATGAGCGGAAACAATGGGGGCTGGTACCCCAAACATACTTCAAACAGGGAGAGGCCAGTGGCAGATGAAACTTGGCTATTGTGAGCGTACTCGATCCAGGATAGATGGTCACTCCAGGGCGTCGGGTGTGCGGAGGTCACGCAGCGGAGGGCCTGCTCCAAATCCTGATTCGCCCGCTCTGCCTGTCTGTTCGTCTGGGGATGGTACCCGGACAAGAGGCTTGCGGTGGCCCCCAGTTCCCTATAGAAACTCCCCCAGACTTGTGAAGAGAACTGGGGACCACGGTCTGAGACGATGTTGGCTGGAATCCCATGCAGACACACGACATGGTGGAACAGGAGGTCTGCAGTCTCCTGGGCCGTTGGGAGCTTCGGTAGGGCCACAGAGTGGGTCGCCTTGGAGAACCGGTCCACTATCGTGAGAATGGTGGTCATGCCCTGGGATGGCGGGAGGCCTGTGACGAAGTCCAGGCCGATGTGGGACCAGGGGCAATGAGGCACAGGTAACGGATGGAGGAGTCCTTGTGCTCTTTGATGGTCTGCCTTACCCCTGGTGCAGGTGGTACAGGCCTGGACGTACTCCCTAGACGTCAGCTTCCATGGACGCCCACCAGAAGCGCTGCCGGACCACTGCCACGGTTCTTCGCACCCCTGGGTGACAGGAGAGCTTGGAACCGTGACAGAAGTCCAGGACTGCAGCTCTGGCTTCTGGTGGGATGTAAAGTCTGTTCTTAGGGCCTGTCCCTGGGTCCGGGTTCTGTGCCAGGGCCTCCCGGACGGTCTTCTCCATGTCACAGGTGAGGGTGGCCACGATAGTGGACTCAGTGATGATAGGATTCGGTGGATCTGACAGCTCGGTTTTGACTTCCTCTTCGTGGACCCGGGACAGGGCGTCAGACCGTTGATTCTTGATCCCGAGGCGGTAGGTGATCTGGAAGTCAAAATGCCCGAAGAACAGTGACCAGCAGGCTTGCCTGGGGTTCAGACGCTTGGCGGTCTGGATGTATTCCAGGTTCCAATGGTCCGTGAAAACCATGAATGGCACTGCAGCTCCCTCCAACAAGTGTCTCCACTCCTCGAGAGCCTCTTTCACTGCTAGGAGTTCCCGATTGCCGACGTCATAGTTCCTCTCTGCCGGGGTCAACCTGCGGGAAAAATAGGCACAAGGGTGGAGGACCTTATCGGACTCCCTGCTCTGGGACAGCACGGCTCCTATCCCTGAGTCAGAGGCATCCACTTCAATGATAAACTGGCGGCTAGGATCGGGCTGCACCAGAACTGGCGCAGTCAAGAACCGGCGTTTCAACTCCCTAAACGTGGCGTCGCACCGATCTGACCAGGTGAAGGGGACTTTAGTGGAGGTAAGGGCCGTCAGGGGGCTAACTACCTGGCTGTAACCCTTGATGAACCTCCGGTAGAAATTTGCGAAGCCGAGGAACTGCTGTAATTTCCTACGGCTCATCGGTTTGGGCCAATCTCTCACCGCCGCAACCTTGGCCGGATCAGGGGCGACGGAATTGGAGGAGATTATGAACCCCAAGAAGGACAAAGAAGTGCGGTGGAACTCGCACTTCTCACCCTTCACAAACAACCAGTTCTCCAACAACCGCTGCAGGACCTGACGTACATGCTTGACATGGGTCTCAGGATCCGGGGAGAAGATGAGGATGTCGTCCAGGTATACGAAGACGAACCGATGCAGGAAGTCCCGCAAGACGTCACTAACCAAGGCTTGGAACGTCGTGGGCGCATTGGTGAGGCCGAACGGCATGACCAGGTACTCAAAGTGACCTAATGGGGTGTTAAATGCCATGTTCCACTCATCTCCCTTCCGGATCCGAACCAGGTGATACGCATTCCTAAGATCCAATTTAGTGAATATTTGGGCTCCATGCAAGGGCGTGAACACCGAATCCAACAGAGGTAATGGGTATCGGTTGCGAACCGTGATTTCGTTCAGCCCTCTGTAATCGATGCATGGACGGAGTCCGCCGTCTTTCTTGCCCACAAAAAAGAAACCTGCACCCATCGGGGAGGTGGAGTTCCGGATCAACCCGGCAGCTAAAGAGTCTCGGATATAGGGCTCCATTGATTCGTGCTCTGGACGTGAGAGGTTGTACAGCCTGCTGGACGGGTACTCAACGCCCGGGATCAAATCAATGGCGCAATCGTACGGCCGGTGCGGGGGGAGAGTGAGTGCCAGATCTTTGCTGAAAATGTCAACAAGATCATGTTACACCTCAGGCACCGCCGTCACATTGCGGGGGACTTTGACCTCCTCGTTAGCGGTCATACCGGGGGGAACCGAGGATCCTAAACACTCCCGGTGGCAGGTTTCGCTCCACTAAGCCACAACCCCAGACGGCCAATCAATCCGGGGATTGTGTTTTATCATCCATGGGAAGCCCAAAATAACGCGGGAGGTAGAAGGTGTTACAAAAAACACAATCTCCTCCCGATGATTCCCAGACACAACCAATGGGGCATGAAGGGTTAGATCCCCACTCAGGATCATAACTGGGAGTCGTGCAGATTTACGTGCGCACCCCTCGTACGTTATGACCCACCCTTAGCCCAGTCTCTAAGGGCGAGTGTTGCCGTTTTGGCCGTTTGGGGCAGTTTTTCTGTATATGCTCTTTTGAGCTGCAGAGAAAACACTCCCCGCGGCCAGCCTCCTCCATCTGTCATCTGATCTAATTTTGGCCCTTCTCGTTTCCCTAACAACGTCAGCAGGGGGAGCTGTTGCCACACGGAGCCCTCTGGCTGTGGAGCGTGGGGAAGACGGCTCCCTTTCGGACCCGGAAGGAAGAGGGACGGCTCGTGCCTGACCACGCCCTTCGCCCCGCTCCCGTCGACGTTCTGCTAATCGGTTGTCTAACCGTACTACCAGGTCGATAAGCCCGTCTAAATCCCGCAGCTCGTCCTTAGCCACCAGGTGCTCCTTAAGGACCTGGGCGGTGAGAGCCTCCACCCTCCGATTGAGAATAACATTCTGCTCGGTCACCAAGTCCAACCAAGCAGTGAAGGCGGTTAAGATTTGCTGCAGCTCACCTAATATGCCTCCTTCCGGCGCCTGTGCACCCTGCGTTTCCATTGGTGGTTCACTCGATGGTTGACGCCCCTCGGGATCGATGACGTTGGCCGAGATATCCTGTTGTGAAAGCACAGTGACACGGATCCACAACAGGGGGCGTAAATGAACGGACAATGGATCAGCCGAAATACAACGATTTAATGTTGTGAATGTGCACAACGGAAAAACAGACAAATGCAATTTAGAACAACAATCAATAATACGAGGTGACGTGTGGGCAGGCTCGAGGATAGAAGACGTCCGTCCAGAGAGGAGCCGGGTCCCACACGATTTCCACTGCCCATGGATCTGGAACACACCAGAGCCGCCAAGTCCTGAATCTCCAGGTGGCCACCGTCTCCAGCTGTCAGATCGGTACTGCTGGCAGGAAGCAAAAACAGTTTATGGTGGGTGTGTGCACACCCAGCAAAACAATCAGCAAACAGTTCTATTCCACTTGGAGGGAACACCTCCACCTCCGACACAGGAACAATGTAATGGCAGAGCCTGAACCACTACTTATCGTATGTGGAGCGAGGAGTGAAGGTCGTCACTCCTCCACCATCCACAAAACCCAGCTCCCAGCTGCAAATAGAGGTACAGGAACTCCTGCAAATAGTTCAGAAAAGGATTACGTGCATTCGGCACAACAGCGGCTGAGAATTTTACCTTCTAGGTAGACTGATATCTCGGCAGGGAGGTGGAGTTGCTGCCCGGCTTTTATGGAGATGGTGATGATGGGGAACAGCTGTCAGGTGGTGATGAGGGACAGCTGTCATTTCCAGCTGCTCCCGTGAGGCGGCGGCGCCCTCTCGTGCCTGAAGCCCGCCATTCAGGCAGGACGCCCTCTGGTGGTGGGCCAGCACTACCTCCTCTTCAGCGGCCCACACAACACCAATAGATTAATGTATATTTCGTGCTGCTGAATCACGACTTGCCGTGAGACCAGGTTGTAAAAACAACACACGTGAACAGATTTCACACATGAACATTCCCAGGTCAAACACCTCGCTTTGTGATTGGCTGCATGTCGCATTTAACTCCTCACGTCCATCTGAGCAGATCAGAGCGCTCTTACAAACCACATATGGCAGGAATATCTGATAAGATTATATTTTGCATCATCACGATTGTGGGGGCGTCCTTAAGATTGTCAGAAGGGGGAGATCGGGTCCGATATTGGCCTTATTATCTTGCCATGTGAACCAGGCTTGATGTTATGGCGCCTCACGGAGCAACTGATTGACTGATTCGTTGTTATGACACTGCACGGAGCCACTAACCGATCGGATGTTATGACACCACACGGAGCGACTGACTGATTGATTCATTGTTATGACACCGCACGGAGCCACTAACTGATTGGATATTATGACACCACACGGAGCGACTGATCAATGCATTATTGACACCGCACCAAGTTCAACGACCAAAATACCAACATTCTGGGCGCAATGAACATGTTTTCACTATTATTTGATTTCTTTGTGTGACTGACATCATTATTCAAGCATTCAAAAGGTGATTCCTATCACCACACAACTCCAACCACACACGAGAAAGTTTTTTGACAGTTCTTGTTATTGAAAGAAACCTCATCTCCCTAATCGGATAGAGTTGTGATGTCATCACATGTGCGCTTAGGTGCTGTCTAGCGGGATCTTGAAAATTTCTTTCTTTTTTGTTATACAAATGAAAAAACGACATTTTACAAAAGCACAGTTATTTGTAAACACCAACACGTTACATTGATTCACTTGTGTTGGTTTTTACATAGAATGAATGAATCAACCAGTCAGTATGAGCGGAGGCTTAGTTACTCATAATCCCTTTGGGCTTCTGTTAATGTTCAAATCTTCAGAATTAGTGCATTATTTTAAAATTAACAGATATGTGTTATATATCACTTTGTACATTTTAAGAGTTTACATTAATGTAGTTATTCATCCTGAATAATTTTATTTTTAAAGCAAAACCATAATTCAAACCTGTAAATGATGCTTTCCTACAGCAGGGGGCAGAGCGCACAAAGACAAGTTCTGGCTCATTGGCTGTTTGGGTATGTGATCGCTGTTGGTTCTATTAGAAACTTTAACGGTGTTTAAACTCAAAATCAGCTTTTTAGTAACTAAGAGTGTATGGGAGGCAAAGTTAAAAGTTATCGATTATCTGTAGCTTCCGATAAGTTTTTAGGCAGTTTATCGGTTTAGCATTAAAAAGATAACTTTCAGTTAGCTGATTACCAGTTATCGAAGCTAACCTTTTGGTTAGCTGTGCCCACCACTACCTGTGCCTCTGAGTTCCACAAGAAACATGAACCCATGATGCATTTAGTATTGGCTGTCTGAAGAATATTACACACTGTGCCTCTTAGCTTTTTCACTGCACCTAATGCATAGAGTTGGCAATTGCCTGAAGGAGCTGAAGCCCGTTGCTTGAACAGGCTTTCTCTAGAAATCCCTTGACATTGCAATCAGGCGAAGAGGCAGGGCAGCCACTTGGAATTTTAATCGGAAAGAGAATATTGAATTTGTAGGATTTGAAAATGTGCCTCTCCAACAAAATGCTCCAAACCTTCTTTGATATGGAAACTTACTTCTCTCTCCTCTACTCCTTTGTGAATTAAATAATTCCTGCTGTCTGTAGAGTGGAGTAGCTCAGGGCACTATGACCCTCATTACACGAGTTGTACATAGGAGAGTAATGCTGCCCCATTCCCACCCACCCACTTTTGCTTTTCCCTTATTTCTGTTTTTTGTACATTTATTTCTGTGTGCTGTAGACTGACTCCCAGGTGGAGCAGTGATAAGGTGTTTAATAGATTGTTAAAAATTCAGGGAAATAAATTACTAACAGTCTGACTCTGGCAGAACATAAAACAACTGCACTTTGCAAGGTCTAATGTTGTGAGGTTAAATCTTCTTCATTCCTACGATAACATTAAAATGTTTTAAGATTAAATTGATCTGGATTCATTTTGCGTCAAAATGTCCAATGATGCGATTTACGCAGATGTTGACCCAGCTAATTATTTTTATCGTTTGTTTTGTCAAGTCACTTTTCGCTCTGTTTATTCTCGATATAATGTCAGAATATCTCACGGGGGAGTATTGTCCTTATTATAATGTTCTGCAGAGTGTTGTTACTGGCTTCAATGTGCTTTTTTCATATGTTAAGGTTCTGATTTTATTGTAGATGAAAAAAGCTACAAACCCCTCCAGGGATATAAGTACAGTTTTAGTAGACCCCAAGACAATTTTGCAATATTTTTGGAACATGCAGCAAAATGCTTGCTGGATCCTGCAAATGTTTTGATGGATAAGATGAAAATGATTGCTGTAATATATATACGAGGTCTGTTAGAAAAGTATCAGACCTTTTTATTTTTTGCAAAAACCAGATGGATTTGAATCACGTGTGCTTGCATGAGCCAACCTTGAACCTTCGTGTGCATGTGTGAACTTTTTCACGCCTGTTGTTTGCATAATTTTCTGGTAAGCAGCCTTTGTGTGAGGACGTGTGCTGTGTGCTCGGCAGATTTTCATTGCAAGGATAAAGACGGAACGACTGGAGCAGCGCTGCATCAAATTTGCCAGAAACTAGGCGACAGCCAGGTAGAAACCATTCAGAAGATTCAGACGGCTTTCGGTGACTTTTCAGTCGTGTGACTATCCGAGAAATTGTGGAAGAGGTGGGCATGTCACAGCATGTCCTGTGAGACGTCAACACGGAGGCGCTTTTGCTCCGCCGTCAGCAGCGGCATGAATTTCACTGCCACTCTTTTCATGGCCAAATCTTCTGTCACAGTGGAATGTACCGAAAAAGTGCTGATGTCCACCTCTTCTGCAATTTCTCGGATAGTCACATGACGGTCCCGCATCACCACAGCATTCACTTTGGAATGATCTGGTCATTTCAGCGTGTTGATGGCGATCGGAGCGTGGCTCGCTCTCCACCGTTGTGCGGCCGTTTAAACTGGTTGTACCGCTCCTTAATCTGTGTGATGCCCATAGGATCGTCACCGAAAGCTGTCTGAATCTTCAAAATAGTTTCCACCTGGCTGTCGGCCAGTTTCTGGCAAAATTTGATGCAGCGCTGCTCCATTCGTTCCGTCTTTTTTCTTGCAATGAAAATCTGCCGAGCGCACGACACACACCTCACACAAAGGCTGCTTACCAGAAAATGATGCAATCGACAGGCGTTAAAAAGTTCACGCATGCGCATGAAGGTTCAAGGTTTGCTCTTGCAAGCACACGTTATTCAAATCCATCAGGTTTTTGCAAAAAATTAAAAGGTCCAATACTTTTCTAACAGACCTCGCATGCATATATATATATATATATATATATATATATATATATGAGACATGAGCAAACATTTCTAGTTTCTATATTATCAAGTGAGGATTTGATATTTTCTAGCAGACAAGAGACAGTATCTAGTACTCACAAATACATATCTGGTGCTTACTGGGTACTACCTACTGTACAATGAACAATACTTGATGAACACAAAAGAATATATGATGCACACTAATGCGAAGTTAACTCAAGGTGTCGAATCAACGACCAGACAGAAAGCAGCACACAGCGCAATGCAAGTGTCATTGCTAATTTCCAACCAACGCAGTTGTCATCATTGTGGCCGGCAGTCACATGTAACAGCACCTTGACACTTGGACAAATTTGATTCCCGCACTACCGCACTCATCCGTATTCATCGTGCCAATGCATCCCGCTTTGTCCCGCTTGATGCTTGTCCCACTTGACGACACGCTATATAAAATAGTTATTTCCTAGCTGATGATACATTTGCTCTCAGAACTTGATTGGTGAAACCAGTCTCTCATCGCTCCCAGAATCAGAGAGACATTATCTACAGTTACAGGTTGTCTCATGCACGTGGCAGAACAAAATAAAAGTAAACGCTACTGCAAAAACACAAATCTTCACCTGACTACTTCACCTCAGGCAGCTTTGGTGGCTGCTCTCCACTGGCTAACTTTGACACTTTGGCAGAGAGTGGTAATTTCCCAGAAACTCTCACTGAGTTTACCATCAAGTAGTCTGGTCCACACAGGGGATGAGGGATGACAATCTGATTGGTTTAGTTCATCTTATGTCCTAAACACATCCATGATAAAGTAAATGACCCAAGCACTATACTTTGCACTCAGACTACTGTATTTCCTTAATTAAAAGCCCGGGTGTTTATTTTTTTCAAAATGTGCTCAGACCCGGTGCCTAAATGAGGCAGGCCTTTATACAAGGCCGAGGAATATTAACAAAATGTTGCTTGCTGCCTGCACTGTAATATGGTGTTAAGTTCCATATATCCCTGGGGGTGGCAAACCAAAGATAACCGTTTTAGATCAGAGCCTTCTGCATCACTGCGAGCCCTCTCCATAACCTGATGTGCACCTACCAATCAAAGGAGACCACAAGGGCTATGATTGGTCACTTTTCCAGTTTCACTCCTTCCTCTCCCATCATATTTGAAGGTTTTGCAGTATGCACACTGATTACATTTCGATCATTGATCAAATAAGGGAACGTTTGGCAGAAAAGTCCACAAATATGACTAACTTTAAAAGGCTGAGTCAAAAACCTACAAAGACACTCAAATGACCTGTTATTTCATGGAGGGAAATTGTACATACCGTAAGGTTGGTTTGCAGACTGATGATTGTATAAAGAAGTGGAGCTCGTTGAGAGAAAAACTGGTCCAGAAAAAGCCACTGGTCTTGCAGTAAATTACATTACGACACCCACCAATACCACAGAGAACTTTAAAAGGGTCATGTCCATGTTGACGTCATTGTGTGGCCGCTGGTTACGGAGTTGTAGAAGCATAAATCAGGTTTTAGGATTTTAAGGTACCAATCCGCAGCAAACTTAGAAAAAAGAGTGACTTGACCAAATGTAATGCTTTTAAATGCACATAATGCCCAGCGCTTATTTAAGGCAGGCATTTTTTTTTTTTCAGATGAAGATTTGACCCGGTCATTAAATGAGACAGTTTCCGATTCAAGGTCAGGCATTTAATCAAAGAAATATGGTATGACTCTTCTAAATTATAAAGCCAAGTTGGACAAAATAACTAACATTTGATAAACATGACCCCTTTCTCTTAATACTCATGTTTTTATATGAGCATTTTAAGTAGATATGCAAATAATAAACAGAGTATCTTCAGACTCATTTTAAAGAGCCCCATGAATACAGAAAGCATTCTGCATCCTGTTGGTTTCACTCACTGGCAGCTGGCCCATAGGGGGTGCTCAGGCGCTGCCCTCCCAGATGTAGAGGGAAAAAATTATAATATATATATATATATATATATATATATATATATATATATATATATAAACTATTATTAATGTTAGTTAGTTTTACTTAAGAGCATGTGCCTACATGCAGTCTGAATTATTAAAACAACATTTCCACCAACTGACTCTCATTTAACAGTGCATTTCCATGGACAGAATGTATCATTTCTCTTCTTGGGTGATTTCTCAAAGAGCCCTTTGAAGTGCAGCAAAATAACCAGTTGTGTATGGTTGCTAAGAAAAAATAATAAATATTTGGACAATCAGCATCGCCAAATTTAATGATTTGGGGCGATCAGAATTTTCGCCCCTGGACCAATTGTGTATGGTTGCTAAGGGAAAATAATAAATATTTGGCCAATCAGCATCGCCAAATTTGGGCGGGGACAATACAGTTTTCGCCCCTGGATTTATCAAAGTGCTGCTGTTTTTGGTGGAAACAAAACCTGACGATTGGGTTATTTATTTATTTATTTTTGGTCTCCGTGTGTTTTGTTGGAGTAAGTTGAAGAACTTTGGAATGCAGATTTGGGTGGTGAGTGGGGAACCTGGGATAAAGGAGTGACCACAAACTGCCACACACTGGCTGCGCTCATGTGGCTCAGAGTTTGTTAGGTGGAAAAGAAGCAGCATGATGCCAACTATATTTTGAAAGAGTCTAAATTTGGTGAGATTTTCTGTACTGTTCAGGGGGCATCATTGTGAAACCCAGGATCTGTTTGGCTGAAGATAATGGCAGTGCAGTACAGTTTGGTGTACTATGTGTGTAATTGGTGTCAAATGGTGAAATGTTTGTTGATCAAGAACTTGAGTGTTGTTTTGTATTTGATACTGTTCCTTTCCAAAGTATAAATGAGGACTAATATACAGTAGTGTTCAGAATAATAGTAGTGCTATGTGACTAAAAAGATTAATCCAGGTTTTGAGTATATTTCTTATTGTTACATGGGAAACAAGGTACTAGTAGATTCAGTAGATTCCCACAAATCCAACAAGACCAAGCATTCATGATATGCACACTCTTAAGGCTATGAAATTGGGCTATTAGTAAAAAAAAGTAGAAAAGGGGGTGTTCACAATAATAGTAGCATCTACTGTTGACGCTACAAACTCAAAACTATTATGTTCAAACTGCTTTTTTAGCAATCCTGTGAATCACAGGTTTGGTTTGGAACCAAGATTTTGCATGTTTACTAGTGTGCTTGGGGTCATTGTCTTGTTGAAACACCCATTTCAAGGGCATGTCCTCTTCAGCATAAGGCAACATGACCTCTTCAAGTATTTTGACATATCCAAACTGATCCATGATACCTGGTATGCGATATATAGGCCCAACACCATAGTAGGAGAAACATGCCCATATCATGATGCTTGCACCACCATGCTTCACTGTCTTCACTGTGAACTGTGGCTTGAATTCAGAGTTTGGGGGTTGTCTCACAAACTGTCTGCGGCCCTTGGACCCAAAAAGAACAATTTTACTCTCATCAGTCCACAAAATATTCCTCCATTTTTCTTTAGGCCAGTTGTGTTCTTTGGCAAATTGTAACCTCTTCTGCACATGTCTTTTATTTAACAGAGGGACTTTGTGGGGATTCTTGCAAATACATTAGCTTCACACAGGGGTCTTCTAACTGTCACAGCACTTACAGGTAACTCCAGACTGTCTTTGATCATCCTGGAGCTGATCAATGGATGAGCCTTTGCCATTCTGGTTATTCTTCTATCCATTTTGATGGTTGTTTTCCATTTTCTTCCACATGTCTCTGTTTTTTTGTGCATTTTAAAGCATTGTAGATCATTGTAGATGAACAGTCTATAATTTTTTGCACCTGCGTATAGGTTTTCCCCTCTCCAATCAACTTTTTAATCAAATCACGCTGTTCTTCTGAAAAGTGTCTTGAACGTCCCATTTTCCTCAGGCTTTCAAAGAGAAAAGCATGTTCAACAGGTGCTGGCTTCATCCTTACATAGGGGACACCTGATTCACACCTGTTTGTTCCACAAAATTGACAAACTCACTGACTGAATGCCACATTACTATTATTGTGAACACCCCCTTTTATACTTTTTTTACTAATAGCCCAATTTCATAGCCTTAAGAGTGTGCATATCACGAATGCTTGGTCTTGTTGGATTTGTGGGAATCTACTGAATCTACTGGTACCTTGTTTCCCATGTAACAATAAGAAATATACTCAAAACCCGGATTAATCTTTTTAGTCACATAGCACTACTATTATTCTGAACACTACTGTAGCTGTAAATGGTTAATTTCATCTGTGAAACTGCTGATTTTGAGAAGACATTAAATGGTTATTGTGGAACTGTAATAATTTTCGACTGTTCATTTGAACCTTTGTACTGGACTAGGCAGGGAAATCTATTGGCACACCAGCCCCACCAAGATTTTTTTTTTTTACCAGCTGCCACTGATTTCACTCATGAGAGTCATTGATTCAGTGTTTTACTTACTTAATGCAGCTGTATTTATTGTATCAGTGTTGAAGTCAGGAGTTGAAGAATATAACTTTGCACCTGCAGGGAGTGGCTTTTATGCTTGTGCACAGTCAAAAATGCACCATTTGGAAATCAAATGAGAGTGTGGTGTTTGATAATCTGGAAAAACTACGGAAATCCAGATGGTCTGTAGTTCAGTGTCGGAACATGTCAACAGTGTGATTAATGTTTTGATTGTGCTGTCAAAATCTGGAGTCCAGAAAAAGGCAAAGAGGCCACGTCATCTCATATTTTAGATATTTTTTCATGCATTTGAAGAATTTATCTCTTCATTTGACTCTTTGAAGCCTGAACATTAGTTTTTCTTGTGTTTTCTTTGCTCACAAACCTGTAATAGTCATACAGTTCTCATCTGAGTCTCATTTGGGTTTTTCCTAATCGAGACTAAGGATTAAAGGTGACCCGTATGTGTGCCATCAGGGTGGCTGTAGGAGGGAGTGATCCTGTGCAGCGATGGGTAACCAGTGAATGGGGGAGGAGGAGGGGATTAGCATGCTTCTGTGCCAAGGTGTACAACACGGCTCATTGCTCTAGGAGAAGCGCCACAGCGGTTGGTGCAAAGGCTGTGTGGAGTATTTGTCGCATAGATGGATTGGTACCAGACCACACGCACAAAATGTCTGCTTTATTTTTAAATGTGGATTAGGCAGCTCAGATATTTTGGTGATGCCAGGCTACAATGTGGACTAAAATTTAAATACAGTGCAGATTACATTATTTGTAAAGAGGGTGGTGGATGATTTGTTCCCAGCTCAGTTGAAATGTTGATCAGTGGTTAGTGTGCGTGCAGTACAAATACTCAATATTCGCTGACCTCTTTAAATCTCCTCTGTATCTATAATATACATCCATCATGGTATGAAATGCATGCCACAAAGTTTTTAGATGGGAACAGATGCATGATTGTAATTGGCAGTGATCTGGTGCATAATCATGTATGACATTATCACACAGAACTTTAGACTGCTGTTGGGGACAATTGGGCCTGATTACCCCATATTTGAAATGTGACCATCGATTGAGTCTGAAAATCAGGAATTGGCTTAACACAAGTGAAATGTCACAATCAGAGAATGCCTAAAAATCACCACAAACGACTCTGAGAAAATAACCAGAAATAACTCAGAACAACATATAACATTTGACCAAAACAGCATAACAGAACTATAGCCTAAACCAGGGGTAGGCAACCTGTTCCAGAAAGAGCCATGAGGGTGCAGGTTTTCTTTGCAGCCACTGACTCCACCAGGTGATTTCACTGATTAACTGATTCCATCTGCTCAAAGTGATATTAATCAGTAAAATCACCTGGTGGAGTCAGTGGCTGCAAAGAAAACCTGCACCCTCATGGCTCTTTCTGGAATAGGTTGCCTACCCCTGGCCTAAACGATCCATGACAGTACTCCTCATTTGAGTCTCCCTTAGTAACACTTTGTTTGACACAAACTACCCAAGGATTCTCCAAAGAGATCTCGTACAAAAGACATCCAGTTGTAGCTTTAGGTTGCAGATTAGCATCAAAGTCTCACAACCATACAGTACGTAAGTCAGATAGCACCATGGCCCTCGTGTGCAAAGACTTGCATGGATTTCCTTCTGAAACATGGTGTACATTAACACCCAGACACTGTCGTACGCACAAAAAATCAGATGTATCAAACTGTGCAAAGGCATGGATGCAAGCATGTTCCTTGTGTATATCCCAATCAAAGTGTAATTGAGCGCATGTGCAGAAGTACCAAACTCCTCCTTCTCCATGCCCCCATTTAAGTATGTAAACTTACTGAATTGAGTCCCGGTACCCGGGACTCCCCCTCTGTCTGATCATTCAATAGGAACAGAGGTAAGAAAAGGAATTTTACCGAGTGTGAGCTGGCGATACTCGGAAATGAAGTCGAGACACGCAGGGATGTTTTATTTGGCACCCTGTCAACCGGAATAAACATGAAACAGAAAAGAAGTGAGTGGGAGTGTGTGTGTGTGACACTGTAAACACTGTGGGCTCAGAGCAGCGCGCACACACTGAAGTTAAAAACAATGAGGTGCGTTGTAGCTGATAATGTGTGACATTCACAACTTTAGCACACATGTATTGACAAATACTGAACACAGGGAGACATTCGGGGCTTTGTTAAGAAGCTCTGCAGCTCTAGTTTCACCATCAAAAAACAAATACAAAAAATAATAACAAAAAACATATTTGAATGCACAAATGCCCTAATGTGCTCACGCTGGTTTCCATTTGGAACAATTACACAAATAAACTATTTACTCATCAAGTAGCCACCCACTGCGCACTGTGACAGAATCTAGCCTGTTCCCAACCATGTTGTTCGTAAGGATGAATGAGTCATGCGTTGAACCAGGCCACCTAGACACAATGTTAGTTAGATGCATTTACATATCTCATATGATCTGAGCATTGATGGAGTAAAAATGTTTCCTATTAACAAAAACAAATTCATCACATGATGGTGCCTTTATAGCAATATGTGTGTAGCTAATACCTCTGATTATATTAGGGCAGAGGTCTCAAACTCGTTGCAGAAATCACCAACTCCACCAGGTGATTTCACTGTTTAACTGTCTCCACCTGCTCAAAGTGATGTTAGTCAGTGAAATCATCTGGTGGAGTAGGTGGTTGCAAAGAAAACCTGCACCCTCTCAGCCCTTTTTGGAACAAGTTTGAGACCTCTGCATTAGGGAAACCACCTCTCACTGCAAATTGCGCTTTAATGTTGGCCTGTTCAACAGCATTGTATAGAAATGTGATGTACCTGGATGACATTCAGATGATTGCGTTCCACACAGCTGGCATGGCTCTGCTCAAGGTTGACTGGCATACACCTGACCGATCGGCCAGCTCCCGCTTGAGTGCCCCTGTTGCCAGGAAGCACAGCGTGGTCAGCACCGGTGTGGGCACAGACAACCCCTGCCTCCTTGCCGTATTGCGCTCTAGGGCTGGCCGCAGTTCTGTGCACAACTCCAGTAACAATGGCCTTGGTAAAGAAATCAGTTTATGAACCAATTATTATCATTTGCAAGTAAATCCTCATGTTCCCTGAATCCTTGCTCACATTGGATTGCACCATTTGCAAGGTCCTCTAACAACGCTAATGCAGCCATTGTTAATACCATTTTCTTCATCACTTTGTGCATGCTGTTATATACACCCATTTATATGCAAATAACATATAATTGTGTTAACTGTTCATACCCCGGCCCCGGCTCGGAGTATAGGTCTTACCTCTTGGCATATTTCCTCTGATTTTCTGGTTTTGCTTTTCTGAAGTTTTTACTTTGTCATGTAAATCTCATTTTGGTTCTGTTTATTGCTTTTCTTTCTTTTGCATTTTCATCATGGTTCACTCTTTAGTTATCATTTATTCTGTAGTTGATTATTGTTTTTTCACTCATGGTCCATTAAGTTACTTTAGTCTTAGTTTAGTTCTGTTAAGCACATTTATTGTATTATGCTTTAGTCACAGGTTTTTGTTATTATTTATCTTCAGTGTTGCTTATCTGATTATGTTCCATTTGTTATTCATTGCATTTTCTGTTTATCAGTTATCTTGTTTTATTTATTGCATTATTCTGTATTCACCGGGTTTTGTTTATTTGCAGTTTAACCAATAGTTTGTTTTGCCTTCATCAGTTATTGTATTCTCTTTTATCTCAGCCAGTATCTGTTTCATCCTAGTTTGGTTTAATATTAGGTTCCTTGTTTTTTTCCCTCTTTCGACTAGTCACAGTATTTCTTAGTTCTGCCCCTTTTTGTTTTGCTCACGCATTATTGTTTGTCAAGAACACATCACGTTATTCAGCTAGTTTTTCTGTCACTTACTTATCTTGCTTTGCACTGCTTTGTTTTGCCTTCCCGCACTCTCTTACCTTTCTTCCCTCATCTTTGATTTGCAAAACCACACCCCTTTCCTTGCCGTATCCTGAACTCCACCTGTATTTTCACTCTGCCTTTGTTTTGCCTGCTTTATACCTCAACACCTTGTGAAGGAACCCTGCCTGGTTTATGGACCACGTCACAGCCTGTACCATGTCTACAGCCTGTACCTCTGCTCCCATGTCTGACTACCTATGTACTGAACCCAATACCTGGTTTCTAGATAAAGCCTTTTATTCATCTAAACCAACCATGCCTGTGAGTCTGCATGTGTCTCCTACTGCTTCCGGTTTCAGCCCACCAGGAGTCCTGACAGTTTTTACGTTATTAACAGTTTCCCAGCATCATCTCTATGTGTTGCCAGAGGAACAATAGCTGTAGAAATGGGATTGCGCCAGTCATGAACTTGGTGTCAGGTACCGCACATTTCCATGGTCATTTCACTTTTGATACATCGCAATGTTAGAGTGGAGATGGACATACGTCACGTTTTTGTGCGTACGCAACCTTTGTACATGAGGCCCTAGGATTTTAGAGACTTGGACCTTTGTTCTCTTGGAAAGAAATCAGCATCACCAAACACCTCTCTGCAGCGAACTCATGTCTCCATTAGAGCTTTTCAGGTGTTTCTTGATCTTAAGGGATGAACATCACTGCTGTTGAATCTCTCTGCAAGTTCAACACTTTCACTGCACACAGATACACATCTGTTGGCTGTGTCCAGGAAGTCACGACACAGATCACAGCGTTGTCCATGAAGATGAAGGTGGTAAAACTTTCCTCACCAACAAGGGCACATAAGATGCTGTTTTCCCCAACCTTCTCTTCTATATTGTCTTCCCTATTGTTTATTCCAGCACTCACTTTATGCACATGATTTTAATGTTTTCAGTTACACATAATATAAAAGCAGCAGATGTTCTCGCAGGTGTTGCCACATTCATAACACAGGATGCAGATCGGCTCAGTTATCTTTGTATATCATAACGACACAAAATTAGCAGATGTTGGTTAATGAGAGCCAAATATTTTAATGCTTTTCCTGTAATAAAAATCTGTATTTTAATTCTGCTTGACCAGTGTCAGTGTGGCTCATGTATCCAGAGTAATGTTGGCCACAGCATATGGGGGGCTCTTATTGCTGGTCCATGGACCTTTTAATTAGACCATCAGTCCAAATGAGGTTACTGCAGGGAAGGAAAGAAAAGTCGGCTGAAAATAGAAGAAGAGTAGAGAAATAAATTGCACAGGTTTTCGGGAATATGACGGTGCAGTGGCATGGAGACTGCTTCCATGAGAGCAAAGATGTGAGGTAATACAGAGATAATTATGTGCAGGATCGACATTGTCACTGGAAGAAGACTCATGTTCACCTGTATGTGTGTGCACACGTGGTAATCATTGTTAACTGTGAGGTTCATGGCTAATTGTTTCTCGGGAGAGCTGCCTGACATGTCTCCAGCTCCAGCTGTCTTGTGTTATTTGTGCTGTCAGCCATGGGCAGGAACAGCAGGACGGCTTTATTAGGGAGGATTTCCTCCAGCGCAAGACAACAGCAACAAGGTGGGTCACCCGTTTGTTGTGATAATGTTTAAGATGTAGGAACTGCAGCAGTGTGATGTCACATGAAATCAATATTTCATTCAAGGCATCACAGGGGTCTGTCTCCCCAGAAACTTGGAGTGTGATGGTGCTGTACCTCTGGGGTGGGTGTGGTGATGTGGGGACAGAGGGATCTCCCCCCCCCGCCGCCACCTTAAGGAAGAAGCTCTAACATTTTACTTATGTTTAAGACCCAATAACTGGGGCAACGTGGCCTCAGATGAAGTCAGTATTCCATTCAAGAGATGCTGTCAGGGCAGCGTGGTGGTATAGTGGTTTGAACTGTTGCCTCATCGCATGAATCAGAATCAGATAGCTTTTATTCACCAATTATCAAAGCACGAGTATACAAGGAATTTCACTTTGGTTTGAGCTGCACTCTCTGTACGGTGTGTAGAAAAATACACCAAACACTGAATAATTTGCAGTAATAAAACGTGCAAATGAAATGTGCGAGTAAAATAAAATGTGCAATAAGAGAAAAAATGTGTGAAACAGACAAAGAGATTGAAGTTGTACTTGAGGTATGTGAGTTAGTGAGTTTTTTGGCAGGTTAAATTGTTGATCAATGTGATGGCCTGTGGAAAGAAACTGTTCCTGTGTCTGGTTATTTTGACGTACACAGCTGTGTAATGTCGACCAGAGGGGAGGAGTTTAAACAGTGTGTGGCAGGGGGCTGCAGAGATGTTACCATTTCACTTTCTGGTCCAGGACTAGAAAGTGAGATGGTCCTGGATGAAGGGCAGGCTGGTTCCAGTGATTTTTTTTTTTCTGCAGACCTGACAGTTTGTTGAAGTCTGTAACTGTCATGTTTGCAGGCAGAGGGAACCCAAAAGGAGATGGAGATGCACAGGACAGACTGGATGATGGATGAGTAAAAGATGATGAGCAGTTCCTGTGGCAGGTTCCACTTCCTGAGCTGTCTGCGGAAGTACATCCTCTGCTCTGCCTTTATCCTTATGAAGTCTATGTTATACAGTAGGCACAGTGCTGTTGAAGTGATGGTGGGTTCCTCCTGAAGTCTACTATCATCTCCACAGTCTTGAGCGGGTTCAGTTCCAGGTTGTTCTGAGCACACCAGAGGACCAGCTGTTCCACCTCCTGTCTGTTTGCAGCCTCTTCACCATCCTGGATGAGACCAATGAAGGTGGTGTCATCTGCAAACTTCAGGAGTTTAACAGAGGGGTTCCCTGAGATGCAGTTATTTGTGTAGAAGGAGAAGAGCAGTGGGGAGAGCACACACCCCTGAGGGGCGCCACGCCAGTGCTGATTGTCCGTGTGCTGGATGCGATGCTCCCCACCCTCACCTGCTGTGTCCTGTCTATCAGGAAGTTGGAGATCCACTGACAGGTGGGAGCTGGCACAATATGAAACAAAGGCTGAATTGGAGGCGTTTCTTGGCTGTGCTTGCAAGGCTGTTATGCCTGTGAAAATTGTTGACTAACAAAAGGCGGCTAATCTACAAGTTCAGCCGTCAATGTGAAACGGTGATTAGATGGATAATGTTGGGCAACTAACCGTAGTCAACTAATAGACTAAAAGATGAGACTGCTCTATGAAACCGGGCTCTGGTCCTTTCTATGTAGAATTTGCATGAGTGTTTGCGTGAGTTTCCTCTGAGTGCTCCGGCTTCCTCCTGTTTCCAAAGACATACAGGTTAGCTGAATTGGTTACAAACTGATGTAGGCATGAATAAGTGTGAATGTGTTTGGGCATGTGCGTCAACTCATACTACTTCATACAGCACAGTATTATGTGCATATGTAAGGTAAGCATCACCCTTCTGATGCCTTTGTTCTTTTTTTTTTTTTTTTTTTGGATATCCTATTGATAGAAAACAAACAAACTGGGCACAAAATGCTCCCAAACCTGCTCTGTATACTACAACATTGAAGAGAATAAAATAGAGTAGTCTTTATTGTCATTGTATGGGAGGTACAACAAATTTGGGAGTGCTCCCATAGAGCTACTGTACTACAAAAAAACGATATCTTATACACCACAAAAAATTGTTTAAATGTGAAATATGTACTGTGCGTCTCTCTCTCTCTCTCTCTCTCTCTCTCTCTCTCTCTCTCTCTCTCTCTCTCTCTCTCTCTCTCTCTCTCTCCATATATATATATATACAGTGAGGAAAATAAGTATTTGAACACCCTACGATTTTGCAAGTTCTCCCACTTAGAAATCATGGAGGGGTCTGAAATTTTCATCTTAGGTGCATGTCCACTGTGAGAGACATAATCTAAAAAAAAAAATCCAGAAATCACAATGTATGATTTTTTTAATAATTTATTTGTATGTTACTGCTGCAAATAAGTATTTGAACACCTGTGAAAATCAATGTTAATATTTGGTACAGTAGCCTTTGTTTGCAATTACAGAGGTCAAACGTTTCCAGTAGTTTTTCACCAGGTTTTCACACACTGCAGCAGGGATTTTGGTCCACTCCTCCATACAGATCTTCTCTAGATCTTTCAGGTTTGGAGTTTCAGCTCCCTCCAAAGATTTTTTATTGAGTTTAGGTCTGGAGATTGGCCAGGCCACTCCAGGACCTTGAAATGCTTCTTACAGAGCCCCTCCTTAGTTGCCCTGGCTGTGTGTTTGGGGTCACTGTCATGCTGGAAGACCCAGCCATGACCCATCTTCAATGCTCTTACTAAGGGACAGAGGTTGTCTGCCAAAATCTTGCAATACATGACCCCATCCATCCTCCCTTCAATACGTTGCAGTTGTCCTGTCCCCTTTGCAGAAGAGCAGCCCCAGAGTATGATGTTTCCACCACCATGCTTCACGGTTGGGATGGTTTTCTTGGGGTTGTTCTCATCCTCTAAACATGGTAAGTGGAGATGATTCCAAAAAGCTCTATTCTTGTCTCATCTGACCACATGACCTTCTCTCATGCCTCCTCTGGATCATCCAGATGGTCACTGGTGAACTTCAAACAGACCTGGACATGTGCTGGCTTGAGCAGGGGGACCTTGCTGCCATGCAGGATTTTAAACCTTGACAGCATCATGTGTTACTAATGTAATCTTTGTGACTGTGGTCCCAGCTCTCTTCAGGTCATTGACCAGGTCCTCCCATGTAGTTCTGACCTTTCTCAGAATCATCCTTACCCCACAAAGTGAGATCTTGCATGGAATCCCAGACCGAGGGAGATTGACAGTCATCTTGTGTTTCTTCCACTTTCTAATAAATAATCATAACTGTTGTTGTCTTCTACCAAGCTGCTTGCCTGTTGTCCTGTAGTCCATCCCAGCCTTGTGCAGGTCTACAGTTTTGTCCCTGGTGTCCTTAGACAGCTCTTTGTTCTTGGCTATGGTGGACAGGTTGGAGCGTGATTGATTGAGTGTGTGAACAGGTGTCTTTTATACAGGTAACACGTTCAAACAGGTGCAGTTAATACAAGTAAAGAGTGCAGAATAAGAGGGCTTCTTAAAGAAAAATTAACAGGTCTGTGAGAGCCAGAATTCTTGCTGGTTGGTAGGGGTTCAAATACTTATTTGCAGCAGTAACACACAAATAAATTATTAAAGAATCATACATTGTGATTTCCGGATTTTTTTTTTTTTTTTTTTTTTTTTTACAATATGTCTCTCACAGTGGACATGCACCTAAGATGAAAATTTCAGACCCCTCCATGATTTCTAAGTGGGAGAACTTGCAAAACTGCTGGGTGTTCAAATACTTATTTTCCTCACTGTGTATATATATATATATACAACCCCTGGCAAAAATTATGGAATCACCGGCCTCGGCGGATGTTCATTCAGTTGTTTAATTTTGTAGAAAAAAAGCAGATCACAGACATGACACAAAACTAAAGTCATTTCAAATGGCAACTTTCTGGCTTTAAGAAACACTATAAGAAATCAGGAAAAAAAAATTGTGGCAGTCAGTAACGGTTACTTTTTTAGACGACGCGCAGAGGGAAAAAAATATGGAATCACTCAATTCTGAGGAAAAAATTATGGAATCATGAAAAACAAAAGAACGCTCCAACACATCACTAGTATTTTGTTGCACCACCTCTGGCTTTTATAACAGCTTGCAGTCTCTGAGGCATGGACTTAATGAGTGACAAACAGTACTCTTCATCAATCTGGCTCCAACTTTCTCTGATTGCTGTTGCTAGATCAGCTTTGCAGGTTGGAGCCTTGTCATAGACCATTTTCGTCAACTTCCACCAAAGATTTTCAATTGGATTAAGATCCGGACTGTTTGCAGGCCATGACATTGACCCTATGTGTCTTTTTGCAAGGAATGTTTTCACAGTTTTTGCTCTATGGCAAGATGCACTATCATCTTGAAAAATGATTTCATCATCCCCAAACATCCTTTCAATTGATGGGATAAGAAAAGTGTCCAAAATATCAACGTAAACTTGTGCATTTATTGATGATGTAATGACAGCCATCTCCCCAGTGCCTTTACCTGACATGCAGCCCCATATCATCAATGACTGTGGAAATTTACATGTTTTCTTCAGGCAGTCATCTTTATAAATCTCATTGGAACGGCACCAAACAAAAGTTCCAGCATCATCACCTTGCCCAATGCAGATTCGGGATTCATCACTGAATATGACTTTCATCCAGTCATCCACAGTCCACGATTGCTTTTCCTTAGCCCATTGTAACCTTGTTTTTTTCTGTTTAGGTGTTAATGATGGCTTTTGTTTAGCTTTTCTGAATGTAAATCCCATTTCCTTTAGGCGGTTTCTTACAGTTCGGTCACAGACGTTGACTCCAGTTTCCTCCCATTTGTTCCTCATTTGTTTTGTTGTGCATTTTCGATTTTTGAGACATATTGCTTTAAGTTTTCTGTCTTGACGCTTTGATGTCTTCCTTGGTCTACCAGTATGTTTGCCTTTAACAACCTTCCCATGTTGTTTGTATTTGGTCCAGAGTTTAGACACAGCTGACTGTGAACAACCAACATCTTTTGCAACATTGCGTGATGATTTACCCTCTTTTAAGAGTTTGATAATCCTCTCCTTTGTTTCACTTGACATCTCTCGTGTTGGAGCCATGATTCATGTCAGTCCACTTGGTGCAACAGCTCTCCAAGGTGTGATCACTCCTTTTTAGATGCAGACTAACGAGCAGATCTGATTTGATGCAGGTGTTAATTCTGGGGATGAAAATTTACAGGGTGATTCTATAATTTATTCCTCAGAATAGAGTGAGTACATATTTTTATCCCTCAGCTTGGTCTAAAAAAAAGTAACCATTACTGACTGCCACAATTTTTTTTCCTGATTTCTTATAGTGTTTCTTAAAGCCAGAAAGTTGCCATTTGAAATGACTTTAGTTTTGTGTCATGTCTGTGATCTGCTTTTATTCTACAAAATTAAACAACTGAATGAACATCCTCCGAGGCCGGTGATTCCATAATTATTGCCAGGGGTTTTGTGCGGTGATTGAACACTGGGGGCACATGATATGCACATGCAATAGAAGAAAATGTTTTTATGTTATATTTAAGATATTGTCTTGCATTTACATTTTGCCATTTCAGTGATGTGATGTCTTCACATTGTTAGTTCATCTTCTTCCTCTATAATGGAAAATGCATGTTTTTTCTCCTCTTTGTTTGTGCAAATATCTTTGATACATCTGATCATAGTAATTAGATATTCAAACTTTAAGAAAAGCTAAAGAAGTGGTATTTTTATTTCTGCAGAATGTCTATATACTCTGTCAGAACGTCAGCATCGTGCACCGTGGAACTCGACATGACACCTGTCAGAAACGGGGAATGGCTGTTCTCTGTTGTTTTATTCCCCGTGCACCAGCGGTATGGCCTTGTTCTTTTTCCATTGCAGACAGAATATCACAGGCTTTCCTTCTTCTTGCGTATCCCTTTTTTCCTCACTCTCTTTTGTCTTATTTTAACATGGTTGTGCTCTCCTTTTGCACTCTTACAGAATCTCATTCATTTTTTTTTCTCATTTCCTAGCTTTTTGCTTCCTTTTGCATCCTGTTGCTTTTCATCTCATTTTTTGTGTTTAGCATTCTGGCTGACTTCACCTTCTTCTTTCTCTCAGCTGCTCTGCGATTCTTTGCGATCATTCAGCATCAAAGTATCTTCCCCTCACTGCCACCCTGTGTTTCCCTCTCCTCAACCATGTCATATTAAGGTCACAGGGGATGGAATGACTGTTTTTATTTGATTGCAGCGCAGCAAAGAGAGGGAGCAGGCGAGGGGAATGCAGTGTCACCCAAAGTGGAGCCAGTGAGCGCAATGCACTAAATCTCCCCTTTAGCCACTTCTTATTATTCAGAAAGTACAAACTATGCTCTACCACGGCTCTGAAACTGAATATAAAATGTGAGCAATGGGCAAAAACAAAGCCTTTTAAGGTAAAGCTAACACAGAGACTTTGGGCGCGCACACAGACGACCGCTGTCATATGTTAAAGATGCAACAGATTGCAGGATGGGAGTTATTTTTCCTGTCGGCATTTACAATTTGGATCGGACATTGAATTTCATGTTTGTACTTGACGGGTCGCCGGCTATTCTGGGGAGTAAATGAAGCAATTACATTCATCCATTATCAAGAAAACCATAGGAGACGGCCTGCTGGGAGAGAAAACATTGTCTATTATTTCCAGTGCCTCTGTAGTGCTGCCTCCTCGGTGACGTTACACAGCAGCATATGTGCAATTCACACAAGACAGATGGTCCGAGTTCACATCAAATCCATGCTGGGGCTTAAGTGATGGGGAGGGAAGCCCATATCACCCCACGGGGTTCCCACAGCTTCACTGACATGATTGCATGCCTTAATTTGACACGTCTGATCAGGTGATCTGTGCAAATGTTTCCATTTTGAATCTGAAATGTACAGCAGAGAGTATTTAAAGCATTTGGAACACAGGTGGATTCTCATTACAGAATCTATAATTTTATATTGCGCCCATGCATAATGCAGGAGACATGCCATTAGTGCAGACAGGTAGGGGAAGGACCAGGAGGCTTTAATGAATTTTTCACATGGTGATGAGATCTGCATTTGCAGGAGTTCGCATTGCGTTTGTTCTGGAAAATTGGTTGAGATTAAGATTGGTGGACGTGGCATCTCTGTATCGGCAAACACAGTTGTAAAGAACTGGCAAACATGGAATTCTTCTCTGTGTGTTGCAATCTTTGTGTTTGGCTACATAATTAATCTTGTGGAAAATGAATTTCCATGCCTATGAGAAATGACACACTGCATCACATGTAGTGTCACAGATTTGCTTCACATGTCACACGTTGATCTCGTATTGCAACTGTAGTTATCACATTATATCATTTAATCAAATAGCACGGCGAGTTTAAAGGCCCTGTGCAATCCAATGAGCCTTTTTTTTGTCATGTCATAAGGTCATTTCACATTCCTGCTTTTTAAAGTATTGCTGACTGGTGACAGTGGAACCACACAAACTGCAGGGTGGTGCTTCTGCAGAAAGGAGATATCTAGATGCACCTTAGCTGCAGAAAGTAGTTTCTGGTCGATTACACACCCTCATCATGCACGCATATACTGCAATAGTAGTTTTTCCAACTGCACTGTACTTAACCCTCTGCAGTGGAAACAGTTGTGATTGGGAAAAACTACATAGTGCAACTTGGATTATGGTGGAGTCATACAGAAGGATTTCTTATAGAAGACAAGAAATTTCAGCTAGTTTGCTGGAAGGGAAGACCAGATGGATGGGCCAGTTGCTGGATCACTAATGGACACACAGCACCACTTCCAGTCACCAAGTTGGAGGAGGGGTATAGTGGCACGGCGTGCTGTTAAAGATGAGCTAGTTTGACCTTTTTGGATCGAAGATGGACTTAAAGTAGACCTGCATTGAAATAAATGCAGTCAGATCTTTGGACCAAAAAATGACTTATATTTACACATAAGATCCTTCTGAATGTAGTAAAGTAAATCTGCAAGCCCAGATCTGTCATTCAACAGAGAAATCTTCATTTAAAAATGACAAATTTACAGCTAAAATTTAGCCCTCCGCAAAACTGTCATCACATCCGGTACGCTGCCGAGACGTCAGGGAAAAGACCCTCTCCCAGCATGCATTGTGCGCGCCAACTGTAATTTGTGGATTTACGTCAGTTTGCATCTGCACCTTTTTCTTGTCTTATACGGAAGGATCTACTTTTTTAAAAACGTCATATTGTCTTGCAGCACGTTTGGTGAGTACACATTTCTTTTATTTGTGCTTGAAAATTATTTTGGGGGACTTCTTCATACGCCCGTTTGACTGAGTGGTGTCGCATTGAAAATCTACTGTCTTTCGCCTCCGGTGTTACCGTTGCGGGGTATGGAGGTGGGACCCGCAAAGAATCCAAGCCATTAAAAAGATATAAACTTCTCTCAGTGGCCACGGAGCTCTGCAGCTCCGATTACCGAGACGTGCGGCGCTGCGGAAAGTCTGTCCTTGCAGCAACAGGTGTCACCGGCCGCTCCGCATCAAAACAGCGAGTATAGTCTCTGGACTTTTGCCATGTTGGCTGCACCTCCATTCAGTAAACAGGGACGTGGTGCCGGCTGCACAGCAGACACGGGGGCAATGTGAGTGGCCCGCTTCAGCGTTTACTGCGCACGCAGACACAGTAAGCACAGCGGAGGCAGAGAGCGAGGCGTCGGGGAAGAACGTCGCCCGCTGTCGATGTCGCCGCTGATCTGAGCATGCAGAGCTGTAGCTCACATTCATTGCAGCTTACTTTTGGATGTTGAAACCAGGATGTGTATAACAGTAACATTACTAACAGATAAAATCAATTTCAATGCGGGATCGGACTGAAGGCGGGAGCGCTCCGTCTTCTGCCGGACGTCACTGCAATGACCCGGATGTACAAACCGCTGAATTACAAATTTGGGCTTGCAGATTTACTTTACTGCATTCATAAGGGTCTTACAAATACATATCAGCTATTTCTTTCTGAGATCTGACCACATTTATTTCAATGCAGGCTACTTTAAAATCAACTCCCAATCCTACTGCCAGTTTTTAGAATGTACTTTCTTCAGGCAGTGGTGCAGGAAAACGTCTGCATCATTCAAGAATGCCATGAAAATTCAGTAAGGTATGTCTTCTATAATACATTCCAATTCTAAGGTAGAACTCTACTAGTGTATACTAAGGTATATCTAAATATCTAAAAAAAAAGAAGAGTAGAAGAATAGAATAGAGTAAAGCCACTTAGATGCCTGGTCTTGAGAACCAGGGATGGTAGCTTGAAAAGCTTTTTTATCCCAAGGGAACTCTCCCTACCCACCTAAGCGGCTCAAGAAAATGGACAGCATGTATATAAGTGATATTTACACGATCAGGGTAAAAAACAACATATACCAGAAATATAGTTACTACATATTATTATAGGAGTAAGCTTATAAAACCTAAATATTATACAGAAGATTGTAGTATACGTAGTAGTAAAATTAAATGATAGCTAGTAGGGTAAGCTATAAATATCGTTATTTTATTATAGAAACAGAAGCTATGATATAATATGTTGTAGGTATCTATCTAAAGTTCACCCTGCTAGCTTACTATAAGAAGACAAAATACATACTCTATATGCTATCTAATGGAAATGCCAAACTTAGATACGGTCTGTTGATATCTATTAAAGAACCCATAAACTGAAGAATCATTAAAAATCAACACCATGTAAAATAAAAGTGTAAATCACAAAAGTAAGCTAACTATAGCTAGATGAGCTACTGTTAAATTAGCCATTAATTAACCAACCGTACCTTGCTAGCCAACAAGGTTAAACAAAGCTGGTAACTAGCGTATAAAGTACAATAACATAGTTTAACCTTACTATAACAGTATTAACAAATACATATAACAACAAATGTAAACAAAAGTGTGTATTAACCAGTGTTGACCACTTGTTTTAGTAACGAGTAATCTAACGTGTTAATCTTTCCAAATCAGTAATCAGATTAAAGTTACTTCTCCACGTCACTGTGCGTTACTATTATTTTTGCATTGTGGGTCGATAGCAGCATTAAACTTGATCCATGGGCAGGAGGTCGGGGTTCGACTGAACTGCCCACTTTAAGCGAGCTGTGAGCTTTTCAGCCGCGGTTTTCTGCAGCAGCTCCGACTCGTCCTCACCTCTTAAAGCGTGGTGACAACAGCACACCTGCACTGAGCTTTACAAAGACATTTTTATGCTTTTTTTCTCCTTTATTTAGAATTCTGAGCTGAGCCGCTCCATATCTGCTCGTTCCAAACAGCTGATCCTCCGCGACGCTTCAACAACTAACACTATTTTCCACTCAATTGCACCTAAACTCTCTTTGTGAGGACCACATGATGTGAAAATGCAATAAAACTTTCTTGTAAATCTGGTCATGTTTTCTGCATAAATAAATGTTATCCATTCTTTGTGCTCAAACGCCAAAGCAGGGGCGAATCCAGAGAGAATGGGGGCGTGGGGCAAGGATGTGCACCCCCCCCCCACAACACCCTAGATTAAGGTCCAGTTTTGAAGCCTTTTTTTTACTACAACTACTAATACTACTTATAATAATAATAATTTCAGCAAGTAAAATGTTTAGAGAGAATTTAAATGTTAGAAAAATGTTAGAAAGAATTTAATAGTTACATTTATAAACAATGTAGGTTAGAAATGGGAAGTTTTACTGTTACAGTGCTGTCAACAGTTAAATATGAAGTCAAGAAAGAGGTCTTTATTTTACTTTTCTTTTCTTTTACTCTATGAAACAAGTATTTATTTTCATTGAAGTCAAGAAAAGGTGACTATAAAGTGAGTTTTGGCAAAACAGGTATCATTGTCATGTTGACGTGGGTTGTTGTTGGCAGCTGGGGAAAGTAACTAAAAAGTAACTAGTAATCTAACTTAGTTACTTTTACAATTGAGTAATCAGTAAGGTAACTAAGTTACTTTTTCAAGGAGTAATCAGTAATCAATAATTGGATTACTTTTTCAAAGTAACTGTGGCAACACTGGTATTAACGTTAGCTTCCCAAACAGAACAGAATCGACTATATTGTTAGCTATGATAAACCGTGCTGCAGTCGACTCAATAAGCCAACGTTAGCTGTTAGGTTTAACTAATTGTACCCCACGCCTCCATTTTTATCACTTATATAATAATATTTAAAAAAAAAAGAACAAGAAAAAGGACATTTGTATGTATACACAACCATAAAGCGTGCTGAAAAGTATATGGAGCCATGATATAAGTACCTTAGTGAAAGGATATTGAGGTGGAACCACTCCCAGCTAAAGAGAGCTTGGGGCTCATGGCTGCAGCGACATGTAGGCCAGGTTAGCCTTTAACTAGCTTGACGGAGAGGGATAAATTACAGGTAAGTTAACGTTGACAGTTGTAGGCCTAATTACCACTTAGGTAGCAAACTCATCGTAAGAAAATAAAAGAAAAAGAAAACAAAACCCTAAAAATGAAGACTGATAAAACGACGTTTAACTGGCATATATTATATAAGGCGAATGAGGCCTAGGCAGGTTATTAGATAATTAATAGCTAGTAGGCTAAGCTGTAATTGTAGCTATGTTACTATATAAACAGAAGCTAATGCTGCATTTACACATAACGATGGCACGTCACAAATGTCATGAAGTACATATTCTTGGCCGCTGATCACGAATGTGATGATTTGAGGCAGAGGTATCAGCTGTCCTCAGGAACTGCTGCAACCTGTTACCATGCATTACGATTAATGGCACGTGTTGCTGCAGAATTATCAGGAACCATTATGCACGGTCAAGAATAATGTTCTGCATTGTTGCGCGCTGTTGCGCGCTATCGCGCATAACAGCGCATCGTTAAGTTCTGTCACGTTGTAAATGAGGCGAATTGTCTCCACACACACACACACACACACACACACATATTCATCCTTTAGCTGCTGAACAATTCAGATCGCTCCAGTTTGTTCCTCAAAATCCACACCAGAACTTTGTGACTACATGCTTAATTGGGCTCTGTGCCATGGAGTGGCGCAGAGAGGAGGAGAAGACGGAGAGAGCCAGATGTGTGGCTCCATGCAGCTCTCATCTTGCTCGTTTTCCCAAACATCAGGCACATGCAGCAGGTGGAACACCTGCAGGAGTGCACTGAGGAACGAGACTTTTAGCCGACTTGGCGTCACTGTCCTTCTTCAGCATATTGCAGCAATTAAACTGAATGTGGTGCAGCAGGGTTTGATTGTGTGCATGTCAGAGAAGAATGCTGTCACACTCTATTAAGGACAGTGTTGCCACAGTTACTTTGAAAAAGTAATCCAATTACTGATTACTGATTACTCCTTGAAAAAGTAACTTAGTTACTTTACTGATTACTCAATTGTAAAAGTAACTAAGTTAGATTACTAGTTACTTTTTTAGTTACTTTCCCCAGCTGCCGACAACAACCCACGTCAACATGACAATGATACCTGTTTTGCCAAAACTCACTTTATAGTCACCCTTTCTTGACTTCAATGAAAACAAATACTTGTTTTATAAAAAGTAAAATAAAGACCTCTTTCTTGACCTCATATTTAACTGTTGATAGCACTGTAACAGTAAAACTTGCAATTTCAAACCTACATTGTTTATAAATGTAACTATTAAATTCTAACATTTTTCTAACATTTAAATTCTCTAAACATTTTACTTGTCGAAATTATTATTATTTTAAGCAGTATTAGTAGTTGTAGTAAAAAACGGCTTCAAAACTGGACCTTTAATCTAGGGGTGTTGTGGGGGGGGGCACATCCCTGCCCCACGCCCCCATTCCATCTGGATTCGCCCCTGCTTGGGCGTTTGAGCACAAAGAATGGATAACATTTATTTATACAGAAAACAGGACCAGATTTACAGGTAAGAAAGTTTTATTGCGTTTTCACATCATGTGGTCCTCAGGAAGAGAGTTTAGGTGCATTTGAGTGGAAAACAGTGTTAGTTGTTGACACGTCGCGGAGGATCAGCTGTTTTTAACGAGACGATATGGAGCGGCTCAGCTCAGAATTCTAAATAAAGGAGGAAAAAAAGTATAAAAATGTCATTGTAAAGCTCAGTGCAGGTGTGCTGATCACCGCGCTTTAAGAGGTGAGGACGAGTCGAGCAGCTGCAAAAAAACGCGGATGATCAGCTCACAGCTCAATTAAAGTGGGCAGTTCAGTCGAACCCCGACCTCCTGCCCACAGACCAAGTTTAATGCTGCTGTCGACAAACAATGAAAAATAATAGTAACGCACAGTGACATGGAGAAGTAACTTTAATCTGATTACTGATTTGGAAAGATTAATGCGTTAGATTACTCGTTACTAAAAAAAGTGGTCAGATTAGAGTAACGCGTTACTAAGTACTAAGTAACGCGTTACTTAGTACTTAGTAACGCGTTACTACCGGCATCACTGATTAAGGATCACCACTTATTGCTCAGTTGAGACCTCCATGACATAAGGTGAAATGAGGGCAGTGTGTGACATTCGTGGAAGATTTTTTGACAGTCAAAAACATGCTCCACAAAAATCATGAATATCACACACCAACACACGCTATTAAGAAACCTATTCAGATGTGTTAAGTCACGTTAAGAATGTCAGGAATGTGCCAAGAATGACGCAAATATGACATTTGTAAAGCGTCCTGCCTATGTGTAAACGCACCTTAAGATATAATATGTTTTAGGTTTTTATATAAAGTTTATCCTAATTGTTAGGTTATGGCTAGCTACTATAGACAGACAAGCTTTCTAATGGAAACCCCAAATTAAGATAATATCTCTTGATATCTATTAAAAAATCTTTTAAACTGAAAAACCAATTTGTCATACAGAAACCCTTGTTTAACTAATCTACTAGTAAGTTTATGGTTTCTAGTGGCAAATCTTTGGTAATTATCACAGATTCGACCAATTCTGACTCGTTGGGAGGTGTAAACACCGTATGTAGGTTTACTCGGTATGTTACTACTCATAAGGAAATTTTACAATATGAAAGTTAAAATCGTTCCGTTTGTCGAAAACTGCTGTTCTAAACTGTCTATCTATAACGATACATGATCTTTATGCATAACAGTGCTCTATCACATGCACCCAAGTACTCCACTGCTTTGCCAGCCACCAAAGGCTTCAAAGATGACAGAATGGCATGCCCCCCTTCCTCATCTAACTAAACCCTATTGAGAACCTGTGGGCCCTTCTTAAATGTTGGATTTACAGTGAGGAAAAAACAATGCACCTCTTTGGACAGCATTTGGGACACTGTGATTGTGATTGATCAACTAAAAGTCATCATCAACAGATCCAGAAGCAGATAGACTCCATGGATGGAAGGCTCATGGCAGATATTGAGAAGAAGAAGCAGTGTGGCTATATTGGTCACTGAATATTTAAATTGTCTAAAGAGAGATGGGAAATTTTCATTTAGTTGCAGGATAATAGTTGCCTAATAATTGAGTGTCCACTAGAGGTGGGCGGATCGATCCTAATATTGATAATATCGATACCAATGCTGTTATTGATATTGAACAATCCTCGTGTAAAAAGATCAATGCTCAAGCTTTTTTTTCTCTCCCGCAAGCACTGACTGCTGCGCACGCAGATTCATCAAAGTCTACTCTCCGTCTGTAAGAGCAGCGCTGTGCTGTGTCACACAACATGGAGCAGCGCACCCTTGTATTATGGTTTGTCAGTCCTCTACCTCAGGAGATTTTGTTTTAAGTTGTGTTGAGTGATATTTTTTAAACAAAAATATGGATTGTGATAATATAGTATTTTGTTGTCATGTACAATGTTTGGTGAAATTCTATCCTAGGTGTTTTGGATCCTTTGGATCTATGAAGCTTAAATATGAAAAAGTATCGGTATCGATATCAGCGATACTGGGCCTGTATTTACTTGGTATCGGATCAATACCAAAATTCCTGGTATCGCCCACCTCTAGTGTCCACTAATCCTCTCATTAATCCCTCCTCCTTTTAAGGCCCACCCTGACGCACGCACACACGCATGCACGCACAAGGGTCTATGGGCTTGTGGAGTATAAATCACATTGTTTTTATATTTTTACTAGTTTGCGAGGTCCTGCAACTTATACTCCAGTGCAACTTTTGTCCAAAAAAAAAAAAAAAAAAAATCACATATGCATTATTGTTAATAATGACTATTTATATAGGAATTTCTCAGGAATCAAAGTACTAAACCAAAATAAGCTTGAATAAAAGAAGAAATGCCAGCAATAAAATGTGCACTACAATAATGTGCGAAAATCCCAAATTAAAGACCTGAAAGTATAGAAAAAAATGTGTGATTTATATTCCGGTGCAGTTTATACTCTGAAAAATATAGCGTGTGAATATATTTGTTCAGCAGTAAAATTAGTGCTCTGGGATGCAGCTTGGGAAGCACAGTGACTTTGTGGTGAGTACTGTTGCCTCACAACAAGAAGGTCCTGGGATCACGTCCCGCCTCGTCCTTTCTGTGTGGAGTTTGCAGGTTCTCCTCATGTTCACTTGATTCTGGGTACTCCAGCTTCTTCCCACTTCCAAAGGTCGGACTCTGTAGTTTTCTCTGGGCCCCTCCCCAATCAGACCGGGAGTCACATGTTTAGCCGCATGTTCTCCTTGAATTGCTGGCTGTCTGAGTGGTGTCCAAAAAATGAGGTGGGCTTCATAGATAATTGGCAAAGCTTCTGGGGAAAACCTGGTCTTGTTAGGAGAGACGGCATCCATCCACTTTGGATGGAGCAGCTCTCATTTCTAGAAATCTGGCCAATTTTCTTAAATCCTCCAAACCGTGACTATCCAGGGTTGGGACCAGGAAGCAGAGTTGTAGTCTTACACACCTCTCTGCAGCTTCTCTCCCCCTGCCATCCCCCTCATTACCCCATCCCCGTAGAGACGGTGCCCTGCTCCCAGACTACCAATAACCAGCAAAAATCTATTTAAGCATAAAAATTCAAAAAAGAAAAAATAATATAGCACCTTCAACTGCACCACAGACTAAAACAGTTAAATGTGGTCCTATTAAACATTAGGTCTCTCTCTTCTAAGTCCCTGTTGGTAAATGATATAATAATTGATCAACATATTGATTTATTCTGCCTAACAGAAACCTGGTTACAGCAGGATGAATATGTTAGTTTAAATGAGTCAACACCCCCGAGTCACACTAACTGTCAGAATGCTCGTAGCACGGGCCGGGGCGGAGGATTAGCAGCAATCTTCCATTCCAGCTTATTAATTAATCAAAACCCAGACAGAGCTTTAATTCATTTGAAAGCTTGTCTCTTAGGTCTTGTCCATCCAAATTGGAAAGTCCCAAAAACCAGTTTATTTGTTATTATCTATCGTCCACCTGGTCGTTACTGTGAGTTTCTCTGTGAATTTCAGACCTTTTGTCTGACTTAGTGCTTAGCTCAGATAAGATAATTATAGTGGGCGATTTTAACATCCACACAGATGCTGAGAATGACAGCCTCAACACTGCATTTAATCTATTATTAGACTCTATTGGCTTTGCTCAAAAAGTAAATGAGTCCACCCACCACTTTAATCATATCTTAGATCTTGTTCTGACTTATGGTATGGAAATAGAAGACTTAACAGTATTCCCTGAAAACTCCCTTCTGTCTGATCATTTCTTAATAACATTTACATTTACTCTGATGACTACCCAGCAGTAGGGAATAAGTTTCATTAGCACTAGAAGTCTTTCAGAAAGCGCTGTAACTAGGTTTAAGGATATGATTCCTTCTTTAAGTTCTCTAATGCCATATAACAACACAGTGCAGAGTAGCTACCTAAACTCTGTAAGGGAGATAGAGTATCTCGTCAATAGTTTTACATCCTCATTGAAGACAACTTTGGATGCTGTAGCTCCTCTGAAAAAGAGAGCTTTAAATCAGAAGTGTCTGACTCCGTGGTATAACTCACAAACTCGTAGCTTAAAGCAGATAACCCGTAAGTTGGAGAGGAAATGGCGTCTCACTAATTTAGAAGATCTTCACTTAGCCTGGAAAAAGAGTCTGTTGCTCTATAAAAAAGCCCTCCGTAAAGCTAGGACATCTTTCTACTCATCACTAATTGAAGAAAATAAGAACAACCCCAGGTTTCTTTTCAGCACTGTAGCCAGGCTGACAAAGAGTCAGAGCTCTATTGAGCTGAGTATTCCATTAACTTTAACTAGTAATGACTTCATGACTTTCTTTGCTAACAGAATTTTAACTATTAGAGAAAAAATTACTCATAACCATCCCAAAGACGTATCGTTATCTTTGGCTGCTTTCAGTGATGCCGGTATTTGGTTAGACTCTTTCTCTCCGATTGTTCTGTCTGAGTTATTTTCATTAGTTACTTCATCCAAACCATCAACATGTTTATTAGACCGCATTCCTACCAGGCTGCTCAAGGAAGCCCTACCATTATTTAATGCTTCGATCTTAAATATGATCAATCTATCTTTGTTAGTTGGCTATGTACCACAGGCTTTTAAGGTGGCAGTAATTAAACCATTACTTAAAATGCCATCACTTGACCCAGCTATCTTAGCTAATTATAGGCCAATCTCCAACCTTCCTTTTTCTCTCAAAAATTCTTGAAAGGGTAGTTGTAAAACAGCTAACTGATCATCTGCAGAGGAATGGTCTATTTGAAGAGTTTCAGTCAGGTTTTAGAATTCATCATAGTACAGAAACAGCATTAGTGAAGGTTACAAATGATCTTCTTATGGCCTCGGACAGTGGACTCATCTCTGTGCTTGTTCTGTTAGACCTCAGTGCTGCTTTTGATACTGTTGACCATAAAATTTTATTACAGAGATTAGTGCATGCCATAGGTATTAAAGGCACTGCGCTGCGGTGGTTTGAATCATATTTGTCTAATAGATTACAATTTGTTCATGTAAATGGGGAATCTTCTCACAGACTAAAGTTAATTATGGAGTTCCACAAGGTTCTGTGCTAGGACCAATTTATTCACTTTATATATGCTTCCCTTAGGCAGTATTATTAGACGGTATTGCTTAAATTTTCATTGTTACGCAGATGATACCCAGCTTTATCTATCCATGAAGCCAGAGGACACACACCAATTAGCTAAACTGCAGGATTGTCTTACAGACATAAAGACATGGATGACCTCTAATTTCCTGCTTTTAAACTCAGATAAAACTGAAGTTATTGTACTTGGCCCCACAAATCTTAGAACATGGTGTCTAACCAGATCCTTACTCTGGATGGCATTACCCTGACCTCTAGTAATACTGTGAGAAATCTTGGAGTCATTTTTGATCAGGATATGTCATTCAAAGCGCATATTAAACAAATATGTAGGACTGCTTTTTTGCATTTACGCAATATCTCTAAAATCAGAAAGGTTTTGTCTCAGAGTGATGCTGAAAAACTAATTCATGCATTTATTTCCTCTAGGCTGGACTATTGTAATTCATTATTATCAGGTTGTCCTAAAAGTTCCCTAAAAAGCCTTCAGTTAATTCAAAATGCTGCAGCTAGAGTACTGACGGGGACTAGAAGGAGAGAGCATATCTCACCCATATTGGCCTCTCTTCATTGGCTTCCTGTTAATTCTAGAATAGAATTTAAAATTCTTCTTCTTACTTATAAGGTTTTGAATAATCAGGTCCCATCTTATCTTAGGGACCTCGTAGTACCATATCACCCCAATAGAGCGCTTCGCTCTCAGACTGCAGGCTTACTTGTAGTTCCTAGGGTTTGTAAGAGTAGAATGGGAGGCAGAGCCTTCAGCTTTCAGGCTCCTCTCCTGTGGAACCAGCTCCCAATTCAGATCAGGGAGACAGACACCCTCTCTACTTTTAAGATTAGGCTTAAAACTTTCCTTTTTGCTAAAGCTTATAGTTAGGGCTGGATCAGGTGACCCTGAACCATCCCTTAGTTATGCTGCTATAGACGTAGACTGCTGGGGGGTTCTCATGATGCACTGTTTCTTTCTCTTTTTGCTCTGTATGCACCACTCTGCATTTAATCATTAGTGATCGATCTCTGCTCCCCTCCACAGCATGTCTTTTTCCTGGTTCTCTCCCTCAGCCCCAACCAGTCCCAGCAGAAGACTGCCCCTCCCTGAGCCTGGTTCTGCTGGAGGTTTCTTCCTGTTAAAAGGGAGTTTTTCCTTCCCACTGTAGCCAAGTGCTTGCTCACAGGGGGTCGTTTTGACCGTTGGGGTTTTACATAATTATTGTATGGCCTTGCCTTGCAATATAAAGCGCCTTGGGGCAACTGTTTGTTGTGATTTGGCGCTATATAAAAAAATTGATTGATTGAAAGGCAGGCAGGTTTGGTGAATTGATGACTCTAACTCAGGGGTGGGCAATTAATTTTTACAAGGGGCCACATAGGGAACCTGAATTATGTCCCAGGGCCACACCATCGATAACTCAGCTGTCTCCCATTACAGATTTTACAAAAAATTACCTATTTAATAGCTGTTATAGGTCATTTTTTTATTATTGTAATAATATGTAAATATTTAAATATATCAAAATAAACCTCTCTAATGATTTGCAACACACAAGCTTGAAATTTTTAATATATGTAATAATAATCACAGACCTCATGAGGGCCGGATAGAGACATGTAAAGGGCCGCATGTGTCCCCCGGGCCGCAGTTTGCCCAGGTCTGCTCTAACTTGACCGTCGGTGTGAGTACGAATGTGAATAAGTTTGTTTGTTGATATGTAGCCCTGTGATAGACTGGCATCTGACTGCTGGGATAGGCTCCAGCAAACCCTCACCCATGACCTTTGATTGGAGTAATGAAGGGATGCTACTTAGTACCTAATAATTGGGCACATAGATCATCGATAGGGCTCATAGTCTTCCTCAGTAAATGTAGTTATTACCACTACCAAATAAGTTACATGTTCATGTCTTGTTTACTAGTGTCATAAATTGTGAGCAGGATTGTACAAAAACTAGTGGTGTAGTTTTCATGAAAATTGGTGAAAGGGTGATGCACGGGCCAAGGACAAACACTCTAAACTTTGGTGTCAAACTCAATTACCAGGGAGAGCCAAGAATTTTTATTTTTTATGAAAACAGTAATTATTCTGAAATTTGCTTTTTTATGTTTTAGGCACTGTATTTACACAAACAATAAAACCTTGATTAGCAAAAATACCTGACAAATCTCAACCAGTGGAACTGTTGACTCTTACGTTATTAGATTGTCTGTATATTACCTTGTATTAACCATGTTGTGTGGAAGCCAAGATGAGTCAGCGGGTATCTCAAATTGCTGTTATTGTGAAAATCAATCAAACTGAGCATTTGGGTGGATTATGGTAATGTTGCATTACCTTCTGCGCTTATCAAGATGCTTAATTTGACCTCATTTATCTTCCTCTGATTACTATAATTATTCATGTTTTAATGAAGACCTCACACGGCAAAGGATTTCTAACATTTATAAGACAAAATACAAAATTAATCACACAGAAAATGTGTTTTTGCATTTTAAATACATTTGTGATACATTACTTCCCATGGCGAACATTTGAAACAGGTTTGTCTGTGACTGCTTTGATACTTTTTTCATGGTTCATGGAGCATATCTCACCCATATTGGCCTCTCTTCATTGGCTTCCTGTTAATTCTAGAATAGAATTTAAAATTCTTCTTCTTACTTATAAGGTTTTGAATAATCAGGTCCCATCTTATCTTAGGGACCTCATAGTACCATATCACCCCAATAGAGCGCTTCGCTCTCAGACTGCAGGCTTACTTGTAGTTCCTAGGGTTTGTAAGAGTAGAATGGGAGGCAGAGCCTTCAGCTTTCAGGCTCCTCTCCTCTGGAACCAGCTCCCAATTCAGATCAGGGAGACAGACACCCTCTCTACTTTTAAGATTAGGCTTAAAACTTTCCTTTTTGCTAAAGCTTATAGTTAGGGCTGGATCAGGTGACCCTGAACCATCCCTTAGTTATGCTGCTATAGACTTAGACTGCTGGGGGGTTCCCATGATGCACTGAGTGTTTCTTCTCTTTTTGCTCTGTATGCACCACTCTGCATTTAATCATTAGTGATCGATCTCTGCTCCCCTCCACAGCATGTCTTTTTCCTGGTTCTCTCCCTCAGCCCCAACCAGTCCTAGCAGAAGACTGCCCCTCCCTGAGCCTGGTTCTGCTGGAGGTTTCTTCCTGTTAAAAGGGAGTTTTTCCTTCCCACTGTTGCCAAGTGCTTGCTCACAGGGGGTCGTTTTGACCGTTGGGGTTTTTACGTAATTATTGTATGGCCTTGCCTTACAATATAAAGCGCCTTGGGGCAACTGTTTGTTGTGATTTGGCGCTATATAAATAAAATTGATTGATTGATTGATTGATGGTTGAAACTAACCACAGAACTTTCATGCTCCCTTGCTTTCCCTTGTGATAAGGAATATGTATTATCCTCCAATTTGCAACCTACATAACACCACTTGTACTAGCAATGAGTAGACAGTGTGTAGGGGAGAAACCACTGATTGCTCTTTCTTTTTTTTTCAGTCTTCCTGCCATGCTGCAAAAGATGTGAAAGATTGTTGTGGTCTGTCCCCTGTCTGTGTCTTGTCTCCTTATGTTAGTTGTCATGGTGGTCTGTCCCCTGTCTGTTAGTTATTCTGTTTTGCATGCTTTAGCCATTTTTCAGTTCCACCTTAGTTTTTAGTTTTGTTCCTTGTTTCTAGGACTTTCTTACTTTGTGGTTTGGTGTTATTTATGGTGTGTGTTTCTTTCTACACACCCCCAGAGGTCTTTGTGGTTTGTGTCACCCTGTCTTTGTCATCCATGTGTGTGTGTTTGTAGGCATGCCTCTGTCACCGGTTCTCCCACACAGATGTTTCACATTCCCAATCACATCACCTGTTGCTCATCTACCTGTCTTGGTGTCACTACTTAAGTTTGTCACAGTGTGGTCCTCAGTTGCTGGGTTTTTCTGGTTCATCGCATTCCTGTTGCTTAGTTTTTCTGTGTTTGTTCATATGTACTTGCCCTGGTGTTGCTGCTGACTTTCATCCTGTGCTCCTGTCTGTTTGGACTGCTCGATACCTTTGCACTCATCAGCATATGGTAAATAAACCATTTACTTTTTTTCCCTACACCTGTCTGGTCTGTGTCTGCATTTTTGGGTTCAATCCTGCCACACCCCAACAAAGATGGAGAAAGTATGTCTCTTTTGTGCTACTGCATCAGCATGGTGGTGCAACATGGCAGCCTCCATGAGAGGGCCCACCTCATCTAGCTATGAAGGGCTCATTGTAAGCTCATGAAAGCACATCGAGTCATTGATGCAAGTAATTACATGCTAATGAACAGATGGCTATAAATGCTGTAGTCCATGTCTGCTCATAAACACCACTAAATCCTATATACTGTGGTTTGAAATATGGTATGATGATCTACCTATGGACCAAAAGTTAAATTTCAAAGTGTGTTAGTCATAGCTTATGACCAGTGATGCCGGTAAGGGCCCCTTCACACATAGTGTGAAGTTTGGTCGACGTCTGGTCGATTATGGGGAAACAGCGCGAAACAGTTCGAAATTAGCGCACCACAAAACATCACCCCGACAGGCCGGCATGCAGGAGCCTGGTGTGAGAGTTCGTGCACGTGCCGGTGTCTTTCGAGCAGGAACAGTGCCAGGTGCAGCACATGGCACCGCTTATGTGGAATAATAATAAATATAATTATAATATAATAATAAAAAAACACACCACCTGGAATGCAAATGCGCGCCCTTCAAAAGCTCTGATCGCCAGTCAGCGACTTTACCACTGAGCTACAGAGCTGTTCTTTGAAAGCTGCGGGAAGCTGCCTCCTATCAGGAAGGACATGGAAGTATTACAAAAAAAAAAGGCCATACCATATAAAAACACTGCATTTATCAAGTGAGCAATACAAATATGATATGTCTGTTCATTTGTAGATGACCCATGGTCATTGACATACAGTCAAGAAATGACATGAATGTGAAGCAGTGTGCTCTGATGTCCACAACTACTGGTCCGGTGCATCCAGTTGGCCGTGCGTGTGTCCTGCCCGACACACGTGTCTTGTGGACGGCGCTCTGCAGCACAGACACCGCGTCATGTGCAACAGAGCTCACGTGGGTGATGTGACGGTCAGATCGCCCGCTGCGTGTTCTGATCTGACAGTCCGTTTCAACCTGGCAGGCTGTCAATGTCCGCTCTGTGCGTGTGCTCATGGGCTGCAGCTTGTCGCCACCGTGATATATGTTTTTATTTATGTCCACATAAATACAGCACTCAGACACACGTGACTCACAGTGGACAGTTGGTAGTCCACATCTGTCCAAACACAATAGGTGTTGTGTAGCTGGAATATCCAGAATGACAGATCATCACAGCTGCTTCTGTCATAGCCACACCTCCTGTCAATTCTCAGTGCACACACCAAAGCTACAGTCGTGTAGAACTTAGACAAATTTCTCTGCCAGTATGACAGTGGTCGTCTGCAGTCTGCTGTCATGTGAAGAGTGGGACTGGCCACACATTTCCTAAGTGCCATGCGAGCGGTGTTAGATGTGCACGTCACCTGGAATTTGGCCAACATCTGCCGCAAGAGGGTGCGGTGGGTTCGCATAGCGCACACTTTGTCTTTCAGGCGCTTGTGTCCGCAAATAGTTGTAGCAACAGGTGTACGAGGTGTTGGAGGCAGGGACAACATTACACAGTTTGCACACAATACCTGTGTCATGCGCACTAAGTGTACACTTTGTCCAAACCTCACACTATGTGTGAAGGGGCCCTAACGCATTACTCTAATCGGACCACTTTTTTCAGTAATGAGTAATCTAATGTGTTAATCTTTCCAAATCAGTAGTCAGATTAAAGTTACTTCTCCGAGTCACTGTGCATTACTATTATGTTTGTTTTGTGGGTCGATTGCAGCTTCAAAACAGGTGTCCCGATGAGATGCAGAGGAGGTCTGAACTGTCTACTTTCAGTGAGCCGCATCCACTGTGCAGCAGCTCTGAGTTGAAAAACAGTTGTCTCTCAAAGTGCGGTGACACTCAGAGCTATTTTTTACAAAGACATTTTTACTTTTTTTTTTTAACTCTGTAGCACTCTGTGCGTGCCCTCATTATAAACAGCTGTTCTGCGAAATGCTAGCACTTTTTTTCCCACCCAAATGCATCTTGAGTCTCTTTCTGAGGACGACATGAAGTAAAAAACACCGATAAAACCTTTTTACCTGTCAATCTGGTCATGTTTTTTCCATAAATAAACGTTATCCATTCTGCTCAAACAACGAGTCAGGGGTGAATCCATGGGGGGCAGCTCCCCACAACAGCCCTAGATTAAAGGTCCACTTTTGAAGACTTTTTTGAAGAATTTAATAGTTACATTTATAAACAATGTAGGTTACAAATGGTAAGTTTTACCATTTCAGCGCTGTCACCATTTAAATATGAGGTCAAGAAAGATGTCTTAAACAAGTATTTATGTTCACTGAAATGAAGAAAGGGTGACTATAAAGTGAGTATTGGCAAAACGGGTTATCATTTTCATGTTGAGGTGGCGGTGGTGGGGGGGTGTTGTCAGCAGCTACTGAAAGTAACTAAAAAAGTAACAAGTAATTAACTTAGTTACTTTTAAAATTGCATAATTAGTAAACTAACTGAGTTACTTTTCAAAGAGTAATCAGTAATCAGTTATTGGATTACTTTTTCCAAGTGTGGCAACACTGCTTATGACCAATGTCACGTTCAACCTGCAATCACTTTTTCCTGTTTGCTGCAGATTTTGCAATACTGTTTTGTAATAATGGGTTTTCTAAAGAAATAGCGTTCACTGAAAGAACAGAATATTTAAAAGCATCAGAGCAGAGCAGCATTGATTAGAACTGAAGTGTTGCAACAATGACCTCGTTTCAGGTCCTCAATGAAATATTAATTAGAGTTCACAGTGTCTGTGAGTCGCCTGTGGACGTTACACAGCCCGGGTGAGCAGACTGTTCCGTGGAAAAGTTACTTATCCCTAACATAAAGGATACACGGGAAAGAACAGTAACATGAAGAAATCTATTCATCAGCCTGTTTATTAGAAAGCCTGCTGCTTGACTCTCAACATCCATTTGCAGAGGAGGTTCTTCACAGTGGAGTGGAGGCGTTATGAGCGCGCTGGCTAATTAACAGTTTCTATTTCCTAATCAAAGCTCCCCCCCACCACCACCACCACTTTGTGTTTGATAGTGGGGCCTGATTTGTATTCAGGTGGTGTGTCATCGCTGAGTTGTGTGTGCGGCTGTGCAGAGCAGGTGTCCGCGGCTGTGGCTCACATGCTGATAGCTCGCTGAGATCCCGCCTTGCACAAACTGATAGACAGGCAGAGAATCTGTGTTACAAACAGAATGACATGTTTTCTGCTTGTATTCTCTGGTTGTGTGCTGGAGGAACATTCAAATGCTGTGAGCGTGCGGTAAACGTGCAAATCCCCCGTCTATGTGACAGGACCTGTAGGGGCTTCCTTAATGTTACTGTGACCGTGGAAATGTGAGAACCTTCACCTACACAATTAAAGGAAATAAAACGGTGCCAAATCAGTTTTATTCACCTTTTACAGTTACTGAGGTTTCAGGTAAAAGCAATTCTAAAGGCTCGCATTTCTGTGACTGCACATGTAGACATTTTCCTGCTAAGAGCAAAATTTAGGCCTTTAACCCCTATAAAATTGGAACAGCCCAGAGGGCAGGTGCAGCGCTCTGGAAGCAGCATTTGCAATGTTTTTTAATCAGTATTTCTCCACACTGAACACTGGACAAACTGCTGGACATTATGGACGATGCCAGTCACCCTCTGCACACCATCATCAGCACTGTTCCTTCCCAAGTGCAGGACCAACAGACTGAGAAACTCCTTTGTCTCTCAGGCCATCAGACTGTATAACTCCTCACTCAGGGGGAAGGAGGAGTAACAGGAAGACAGAGGACGGGAAGGAGAGGAACAGTAGTAGCCAGTAAACCATTTACATTTTGTATTTACATTTTGCAAATTGTTTTTTACTTTCACTTTTGATACTTTGTGTCCTTCTTAACCTGTGCGCTGCTATACAATGCTGCTTCCCTGAGGGCATCTTTCCAAGAGGTTAATAATGTTCTATCTAACCTAATAACATGGAAATATGTCACCTGCAGAAAGAAACAAATATTGGGGGAACTTTAACTTTTGACCCCTGCACAAACTGAAACTGACCTTTGCCTGCATTTTTGCTGTATTTACCCCATAACTCCAGAACATTCAGTCATAGATAGTCCAAACTATACCTTTTTGGAATCATTATGATCAGACAAATAATGTGGTATAGTCTTCAACATGATTGGAGCATTTTTAAATGCTGACCTCTGTATAACCCTTCATTGAGCCCTACCTGGCTACAGCTGCCACCCTGGGATTGCTGTATTACATTTTTGTGTAGGCCATGGTACACTGAGGCTGGATTCTAAGTGTCATTTTGTCACCTTAAGGGGTATCGAAAACCTGCTTTGCTCATGGACTATATGTTGTGAGGGAACATCACCTATGACGTTGTGGTCATGAAGCGTGTTTCTCTGTTGACCCCAGCAGCTGGAAAAAACCAAGGGACATCCACAGTTCAACTACCTACAGCAGATGGATGGTTATATTCAAGAGGTGGGGGTGTACTGGATGTCTGCATGCGTGGTTGTCATCCCTAATAACAAAAGGCAGTTTGTAGTTTAGTGGATGCAGCAACACACAGCACCAGTGCATGCTCCTAGACCTAACCTGATCAGTGAAACCTCAGCTGATGATGCTGTTATCTTTCCAACAGCATGTCAGACATATGAACAAAGCCTCCAGCACCAAATGGACTACTACCCCCAAGTGGACTGTTGGGCACATGGTGATATTGTGTTGCCCGATCCTGTGATACAGCAGCGTTAATCTAGAGTGATCTTTAATAATTTCCGGCAGAAGAGGACTGAGTGCATTATGTTTATGAGAAAGAGGGAGGTCGACAGATGCAGCATTATCCTGGACGTGGCTGTAGATTTGCAGAGTAATGGTGTACCAATGATTTGTTGAAGCTCTGCACAACTCCAAATTGCTGTTCTCACTCCAACTTTACGACTTTTGTCCCAGGAATGTTTGTGCCAGGGTTTCTTTAACAAAGGATACCTCGGGGTGTTCCTGTCCTTGCTGAGCCACATTAATGTCAGTGTGTGCATCTGGGTGGATAATCGAAAAATGACTACATTTTAAATTAAGCTGGTCAAAGCAGTCGTTTGAATAGGTGAAGCAAATCAAACCTGAAGTGAAAGTCGTAAAGTGCTGTGGTAGTAATGATTAAATTATAGTTTGAAACAAAACCTGAATTACAACATGAATTTTAGGACAGCCAGCTGTCCTAAAAGTCCAACATTTTAGAGAAGCAATTACAAATATTAATAATTAAAGGTGATCTCATTTAACTTTCAAAACGTCTTTAAAAAACAGCTCTTCATGTGTTCATATAGCACACACAACATTTATCTAAAGACCTGGGTGCAAGAAATACTATTGAGAGTAATACATTTTGAGGCATTGATGATCAAAGTGTGCAAAATATGCTGCGGGTACTTTTTATTGAGGTACCGTATTATGGCACTTGTTGCTGGTTCTAGGGATTATATCGAGTAAAAAAAAAAATACCTTTATTGTGGGAAAATAATCCTTTATTCCAAATCAAATGAGAAAATTTGTTTTGGACTTAAGTACATTTTGTGGCTAAGTACTACACAAAGTCCATTATTGCTCATTTTCGATTGCCAAACAGTCAGTTTTTCTGTCATCTTGCCTTTCATGGTTTAACTTTATGCAGAAATACACAGTTCACCAGTATCACAGAGTAAAGTCCAAAATGATGCAGCTAAATCAAAAATGAATGTCCTAAATTAAAGAAAACCTAACTTTAATGCCAACGTCTTCCATATCACATGTCCCTCATTCAGGACCCCGTCACACTTAGCATGAATCAAGCTGAATCAGACTGAATGGGGAAAAAAAACAAACATTGAGACACAGTCGGGAAGGATAGATATTCCAACAGCTGTGTAGGAATGCCGTTCGAATTCCCAGAGTGTGGGCCGAAGCCGCCTTGAATGATTTGCGCACATTCAGTGAGCAGCAGCTCCCGAATGCAGGTGGAATGCGCCCAGGACACAAGACGAATACCCAGAATGCAGGTCGAATGTGGCCAGAACACAGCATGAATCCCTACAATGCTGGCAGAATGCAGCAGGAATATCCAGAATGCACCTCAAATGCCATACGGGTGCAGTTCGATTGCCACCCGAAGTCTGTTGGAAGGCAAGTGGGGTGGGGTGGGGGGCTGAGTTCTGTCTTCTGCTGTGTTTTTCAAGACTTGCCATACCTGTCATCTGGATTTCGAATGATATCCAACCTATGAACTTAATTTTTGTAAACCAGGTACCTCTCCTTATGGCAGTACTGTCGTGCACGTAAGTGAACCAATCAGATGATATGAGCTCATGCACGAGGAGCAGACTGATCAGACGATATGAGCTCATGCACGAGGAGCGGACTTATCAGAGGATATGAGCTCACGCACAAGCAGCAGACCCATCAGATGATATGAGCTCACACATGAGCAGTGGACTGATCAGATGATATGAGCTCATGCACGAGGAGCGGACTGATCAGATGATATGAGCTCATGCACGAGGAGCGGACTGATCAGACGATATGAGCTTACGCACAAGCAGCAGACCCATCAGATGATATGAGCTCACACACAAGCAGCAGACCCATCAGATGAGATGAGGTCATGCACGAGCAACGGACCCATCAGATGTCATGAGCTCATGCACGAGCAACGGACCCATCAGATGATATGAGCTCACCCATGAGCAGTGGACCGATCAGATGTTATGACACCTCACGCAGGAGTTGTCCAGGTAAGTGCCGTCTGCTTTTCATGTGCCATTTTGGAACAGGTGCACATGCCCGCACTTCCTGAATGCCACAAACACCACCATAACATGAGTAATGTCTGTAATATACAGTAATCATGATCAGGGTCAGTTTGGATCAGTCTGGCTCACTTTGGGTAAGTCGTCACACCCCAGTCGAGGTGCACTGGAGGTGCAGAACGTTGCACATTTGGGACATGCTGACAGGATGTGACGTGCCTGACCATAGCAAATTTCCCTCAAATGCAATCAGAATGTTTTGAATGTTGTTATGATTCTGTGAGAATATTTAGAACACAGTCACAATGCAGTTAGAGTCCACCTCAACTGCCGTTTGATGTTTTTCCACCTTGAACGCACCTCAAAAGTAGAGAGTATGTGCTCTACACTCAGGTTGGCCACACGACTGTGCCCGCCTGTTTGGAATGCACCCAGAATGCAGTCAGAGATTTTCGAATGCGCTTCGAATTTGCTGGAATGTATGTCGAATTTTCATTTGGATGGCCTTCATTTGGCCTCTAGTGTGATGGGGGGCATCAGGAAAGTCCTCCTGCTCAGAAAACTTGCGTTAAAATAATGCCAGATCAGAAATATAAACACAGTCAATCTGTAAGTGTACCAAAATATCTTGGCCACCTCCATCAACATTCTTTAGGGATTGATTTTGGAGACTATCAACACTATCTTCTTTTTGTGGTGCTGGTAAAACATGGTAGCAAATTGATGTGCTGTAACAAAACGTCTGCATGCTTAAATCCTGCTACTTTGATTGGTAAGAAATTTCAATACGTAGGACAGACGTACATCATTAGTGTTTTGAGTATCTGTGCAGTCTGTCATTGTGATGTGCCTCATAGAGTGTTTGCCATGCATGATATTGCCATTTTGATAGCTGGTTATATGACTCATACTAGCATTTTGATTGGTCAGTCTTTGTCTTAGAACTTCTTGCTCAAAAATTATGGACTGGCGCTACATATTTTTGAATTCACCAATGGCTATACGAGGTCTATTAGAAAAGTATCCGACCTTATTATTTTTTTCAAAAACCATATGGATTTGAATCACGTGTGATTACATCAGACATGCTTGAACCCTCGTGGGCATGCGAGAGTTTTTTCACGCCTGTCGGTTACGTCATTCGCCTGTGGGCAGACTTTGAGTGAGGAGTCGTCCACCTGCTCGTCGATTTTTTTTCATTGTTTAGGAATGGCTCAGAGACTGTTGCTTTGTTTGATAAAATTTTTTTCAAAACTGTAAGGCACAACTGAGTGGACACCATTCAATAAATTCAGCTGGTTTTCGGTAAAAATTTTAACGGCTGATGAGAGATTTTGGTCTGGTAGTGTCGCTTTAAGGACGGTCCACGGCACCTGACGGCGATCTGCGCTTCGAGGCGGCAGCGTCTCGCCGTTTCAAGTTGAAAACTTCCACATTTCAGGCTCTGTTGACGCAGTAAGTCGTCAGAGAACAGAGAACTTTCAGAAGAAGTCGGCATGAGGAGTTTATTCGGACATTCCATTGTTAACGGTCATTTTGTAATGAAAGAACGTGCGGGCAGAGTCGCATGTCGGGCCGGACCCGACCGCGGGGGGTCGCGGCAGGAAAAACACCTCCGTTGGAAATCTTAACGGGCAAGTTGGAACATGCCCAAGCTGTTAAACAATTTCTCAGTTACTCACTTGTTGAAAGCCATTAAAAGCCGCCTGAATTCTACAAATGGTTTTCAACACGGAGGTGTTTTTCCTGTCGCGGCGCACACAGATTTGCCGAGTCGTCACGGAAACGACTCGGCGAATTTGCGCGTACGTCTTTCATTAAAAAAATGTCCTTAAACAGTGGAATGTCCGCATAAATTCCTCATGCCGGCCTCTTCTGAATCTTCTCTGTTCTCTCACGATGTCCTGGGTGAATTAAGCCTTAAATTAGGATGTTTTCAGCTCGAAACAGGCCGACGACAGCACCTGGAAGCGCTGCAGGACGTCCCGCTCCGTGGGAAGTCCTTACACCGACAGAAACACCCCATAATCTCTCATCAGCCGTTAAACTTTTCACAGAAAACCAGTTTAATTTCTCGAATAGTGTCCACTCGGATATTCCTCACAGGTCCAGAAAAAATTTTGATAAAGCAATGCGCGCCGTCTCGAGCAGCGTGTGAAACAAAGGAATTCAGCCGAGAGGGCGGGACCACATCTCACTCAAGGCCTGCCCACAGGGAAATGACGTCACCGACACGTGAAAAAACTCACGCACGCGCACAAGGGTTCAAGCATGATTGGTGTAATCGCATGTCATTCAAATCCATATAGTTAAAAAAAAAAATAAAAGGGTCGGTTTATTATCTAAGAGACCTCGTATACCAATATACCAGATCTGAGTGCTTCCAAACGTTTTGGTTCCAAGTAATGTCCTGGCCTTTATGAATTATAGTACTTGTGCCAGCTCATTTTCTTTAAAAATGTGGCTTAAGTACTTCTTGCGGCCAAGTCCTCATAATGGATTTGGACAGAGAAGGATTCTCAGACAAGAAAACTGATTAAATTTATGCTTCATTCTCCCGTGTTTCTTCTAGCAAGCTGTAGCTGAAATGTTTTCACTTTTGGAAAATCCTTGCATTTGCCAGTCCAACATGAAGCTGTAACTTTGTCCATGGACCAAGCAGGTTTCAGTACCACTTAAGATGCCCAGACAACACATACAATCCACCCAGTAACCATGGCCTCCACAAAAATATATGTATGCTGACCTTCCCTGGGTGGTAGCCATAGCCAGGAAAGGCTCGATGAAGGAATTTCACAAAAAGCAAGATTTGAAAACGCTTTAATCATATTGGCAATTGTATCACATTAATTGTCTGATCGTAAAAATTGTTATGGGGTAAAACATGTAAACATGAGATACAAAGGTCAGTTTCAGTTTGTATCAGGTTTGCCCAATTTTGTTATGGCCGTTCTGGTAAGTGGCATACTCTCTGGTATTAGTTGCATGGTTGTCTTAGTTAGTTAGTTGGTTGTCTTCATACTATACTTTTGTGCCACTGATTTGGCCTACAATGTTTTTGTCATGGGTTGAAAAGGTTTCTGCAAAGTAAAGCATCTACCATATTTTCATTGTATGTGAAGTTTCTGAGAGCTAGCTTCTGTCCTTCAGCCTAGCTGCTGTTTTAATGTAATTTAACGTATACTAATACTAGCTTGTTTATACTGGGTAGGTTTCCTTATGGACCACAAAGCCTACAGGTTCCAGTCCCCCGTCTGGACCTGATGATGGACTGTCAATTTCAACAGAGATGTTGTGTGTCGGGGGGTGTGGCTGGACATTTTGGTGTTCTTTTCTTTTCTTTGCTCTCCAGGTGGCATGAGAACTGATTTGTCTGTGGAGAAGGTGCTGGCTGAAGAATCCTTCACCCTCATCAACATCATGTGCAGCACCTGTGAATGGTGCTCACATGCAACCTTAAAGACTTTCAGCTGAAGCAGATAATTGGATGGCGTTCTGCATTTAAGTCATGTGTGATTCAAGCAGAACTGCCGGGAACTCGACCTTGTGATGTTCGTTTGTGAGATGCTGAGGACCGCACCTGGGTTTGACACATCGAGCCCGTGAAGCAAGGAAGGGTGAGGGACACATGCTGTCAGCACACATCAAAGGTGATTAAGTGTTTGACTAATTGTTGATAGTAACTTGGTATTTTGTTACGCAGTATACTTGAATTTGAGATGAGAATTGTGCAGCTTGCTTCTCACTGCTGTGGCGTGCGGACGAGTGATCCTCCACCTGTTGTGAGAAGCTGCTCATTTGCATAAAGTTAAAAAGACAGACCTGAATGTGTTGCTGATAGTGTGTGTCTTTTGAAGGATATTAGTTGTAACTGCTGACTTACCTCACCTCTTCTATGCTTCGCAGAGAGTCGGTTTGTCGTGTCCACCTGGGGGGTGTTTGGCGGTGGTGGGTCCAGGAACGCCGGGCTTCGATCCTTTTAGGCGCTGGAGAGCGTGCCAGCCTTCACTCCACCAGAAGGACGCTACTTTGGTTTTTACACTTTGTTGTGCACCAGTGGGTGAAATAAATCAATTGTTTTTGTTATTGGAACCGTTTTCTGGTTATTTTTAGCGCTGGGTTCCGTCTGATGCAGGTCCGCTCCTCAACCCGCGTCGACACATAACAGTAGTTCCCGGCCATTCCATAATGGGCCCAGCGGCAGAGGCGGTTCCTTTTGCCGAAAAAGTTCAAGAACACTTGGAGAAAATATGGGAGCAATTACAGCATCTCGCAAACCAAATTAAACAAACAGACGCCCGTGTTATGGAGCTTGCAGCGCAAGCCGTTCCGCTTCCTGCTGCTCCAGCTGCGGCACCATCGATACTGGTGCAGATAACTTCGTCACCCAGAGATTCGGTGTCCGAACCGATTGTTTGTCGTCCGGAGCCTTGTGCGGGAGATGTCGCCGCAGCTTTACGAGGAATGTTTGTAGATGGGTTAAATGATCCATTAAAAGACGAGCCGGCAGTCCGTGACGAGCCAAACGATTTAGATGAGCTAATATCGTTGGTGATTCTTCTAGATGATCGGATGAAGGAGCGTGGACGCGAGAGAGGGCGGCCTTCAGAGCGGGTTTTTTCGTCTCGGGGCTTTCCCCGACACAGATCTGGGCCGCCTCTTCTTCGCCCCACTGAGGCTCCTCCGACGGGACCTCTGGCTCCTCTTGTTGACGAGCCCATGCAGCTCGGACGAACGGAGATCACTGTATTGCCCCGACATAGAAGCGTCAAAAAAAAATAAATAATGGTGATGTATCTCCAGGTGTTCTGGGACAGGCAAAATAACACACATAAAAAAAAAAAAAAAAAAATCTCTAGTACGGGTTAATGTTTTGTTTTCTTTAAATAGGGCTTATAATTTGTTTGGGGAGTCAGAGGCGTGTCTGGTGGAGTGAATGTTATGCGGTTAGAAGCCCGTCTGGGCTCACTTAATTGTTAATTTTTATGTGTTTTTAGGTATTTTCTGTTTGGGTTGTTGGGTCGTTTTATTTTGTTGTTTTTTTATTTCCCTACATCCCTAACCCCAACCTCACTTGCCCCAAGACCGTTTGTCTTGTGGGTTGTGGGGTGGTGCAGGTTGGTCACGCTGAGCGTTCTCAGAAGACCTCTGCACCTGGGGGGGGGGGGTGTTAGGGGCGTTTTTCTTGGTTTGGTTAGGGCCCGGTTCCACTCCAGCCTCGGTGGGCCTTTGTACCGTTTGTGATCTGTTCTGAGAAACGTTAGCATACAGCTAGCATGATGCTAATGATTTTCTTTTGTTGTGCTAATTAGACATATTTGGCAGGATAATTTACAAGCTAACTCTAGAGTAGTCATTTAAGCAAACATATGGAAATGTTACAACAAAAAGATGAATGACACTGATTGCTGTATTTTTTTTGTGTGTTACAGCTTTACAATTTCATTAAATGAGATGAAGCCAACTCTCATTCTGTTTACTGTCTGTCATAGCTAGATTAAAGCACATCTAGTGAGGAGAGAACAATGTTCATTTCTTGTATAAATTGTAAATATTTCTGCTGTGGTTCATTTTGTGTTCAGAAGGAAACCCTTGGTCAGCCGTATCGTGTGAATTCAGACTTCAGATCAGAGACTGATTAAATTAAATTGAGACTGATTAATTCATTTGACACTGATAAATTAATGAATGTTTAAATTAAAGTACCTATGCTATAAATAGGTGGTGCCCCGAGTAAGTATTAAACGCTAAATTGTTAATTATTTTGGTGACTCATCAGATGGGCCTAACCCAATCTAATTCAATTTGGGAGTTTAACTACTTATTCTGCTACATCTTTATGGTCCCCCATTGAGAGGCCTGAATATCTGTAAATTTTTTAAACGCTACATTTTATTGGTGCTCTGTGCGAGGCATATAAATATATCTTATGTTACATTTTTATGGTGCCAGCGTGTGATGTTTTATTCAATAAATAATGTTACAATAGTAATTGTTGTGAAAGTGTAGTGACACGGACCCACAACAGGGGGCGCAAATGAACGGTCAATAGATGAGCCAAAAATTAACAATTTAATAATGTGAAGGAGCACAACAAACATACAGACAATCTCAGAATATGATTACAGTCAATCCACAAAGGTGACGTGTGGGCAGGCTCGAGGATAGAAGACGTCTGTCCTGAGAAGAGCCGGAACCACACGATTTCCGCCGCCACCGAACCTGGTGAATACTGGAGCCGCCAAGTCCCGAATTCCCAGGTGATCACCGTCCCCGACTGTCGGATCTGGTACTGCTGGCGAGAACAAAGACAGTCAAGTGTGGGTGTGTGTACACCCCGTAACAACAACGGTGGGAATGCCACCTCCACCTCTCACTCAATATGCTGCAGAGTACCGCAGTGATTCCTCAGGGTAAAAGAGTGCAGTCCAGCACTCAATCAGCTCCCGCAGACAGAGGATAACAGGTACTCCTGCAAAGACTCACAATATACAGATTGATGTGTTAAACACAAACGGCTGAGTATATTACCTCCAATGAAGTACGATATCTCAGCAACGAGGTGGAGATGACGTCTGGTCTTTATGGAGTGAGATGATGTTGAGTAGATGGGTGACAGCTGTCAAGAGATAATGAGTGACAGCTGTCACCCCCGGCTGTGTCCGTGGCGGCAGCGCCCTCTCGTGCCTGAAGCCCGCACTTCAGGCAGGGCGCCCACTGGTGGTGGGCCAGCAGTACCTCCTCTTCTGGCGGCCCACACACAACAGGACCCCCCCCTCAGGAGGCGCCCGACCAGGCTTGTTTGGGTGACAATGGTAGAAGTCGGCCAGGAGGGCCAGATCCAGGATGAAGCTCCTCTTCACCCAGGAGCGTTCTTCGGGTCCATACCCCTCCCAGTCCACCAAGTACTGGAACCCCCGGCCCATCCGATGGACGTCCAGGAGCCGGCGCACCGTCCAGGCCGGCTCCCCGTTGACGATCCGAGCAGGAGGCGGCGCCGGTCCAGGAGCACAGAGGGGTGAGGTGTGGTGAGGTGTGATTCGTGACACGTGAAAAACCGGATGGATCCGCAGTGAAGCCGGGAGTTGGAGCTTCACTACGGCAGGACTGAGGACTTTGAGGATCTTGAATGGTCCGATATATCTGTCCTGAAGTTTCGGGGAGCCCACCTGGAGGGGGATGTCCTTCGTGGAAAGCCACACCTCCTGCCCGGGCTGGTAAGCAGGGGCCGGGGATCGCCGGCGGTCTGCATGGGTCTTCGCCCTCGTCCGGGCCTTCAACAAGAACGGGCGGAGCGCCACACCCGACGGCACTTCCGCAGGTGGGCCTGGACCGAGGGCACACCGACCTCTCCCTCCACCACGGGAAACAACATGGGCTGATACCCCAAACACACCTCAAATGGGGAGAGGCCGGTGGCAGAGGACACCTGGCTGTTATGTGCATACTCGATCCAGGCCAGATGTTTACTCCAGGCCGTCGGGTGTGCGGACATCACACAGCATAGAGCTTGCTCCAATTCCTGATTGGCCCGTTCTGCCTGTCCATTGGTCTGCGGATGATACCTGGACGAGAGGCTCACAGTAGCCCCCAGTTCCCGGCAGAAGCTCCTCCAGACGTGTGATGAGAACTGGGGACCACGATCTGAGACGATGTCGGTGGGTATCCCATGCAGACGGACGACGTGGTGGACCAGGAGGTCTGCTGTCTCCTGGGCTGTTGGGAGCTTCGGGAGGGCCACGAAGTGGGCCGCCTTGGAGAATCGGTCCACTATCGTGAAGATGGTGGTGTTGCCCTGGGACGGCGGGAGGCCCGTGACGAAATCCAGGCCGATGTGGGACCAGGGGCGATGAGGCACAGGTAACGGCTGGAGAAGTCCTTGGGACCTTTTATGGTCTGCCTTGCCCCTGGCACAGGTGGTGCAGGCCTGGATGTACTCCTGGATGTCGGCCTCCATAGACGCCCACCAGAAGCGCTGCCGGACAACTGCCACGGTCTTTCGCACCCCTGGATGACAGGAGAGCTTGGAACCGTGACAGAAGTCCAAGACTGCAGCTCTGGCCTCTGGTGGGATGTACAACCGGTTCTTCGGACCTGTTCCTGGGTCCGGGCTCCGTGCCAGGGCCTCCCGGACGATCTTCTCCACGTCCCAGGTGAGGGTGGCCACGATAGTGGACTCAGGCAGGATGGGCTCCGGTGGATCTGACAGTGCAGTTTTGACCTCCTCTTCGTGTACCCGGGACAAGGCATCCAACCTCTGGTTCTTGGTCCCGGGGCGATAGGTGATCCGGAAGTCAAAACGCCCGAAGAACAGTGACCAGCGGGCTTGCCTGGGGTTCAGCCGCTGGGCGGTCCTGATATACTCCAGGTTCCGATGGTCAGTGAAAACCGTGAACGGCACAGACGCTCCCTCCAACAGCTGTCTCCACTCCTCAAGAGCCTCTTTCACCGCAAGGAGTTCTCGATTGCCGACGTCATAGTTCCGTTCAGCCGGGGTCAACCTGCGTGAAAAGTAGGCACACGGGTGAAGAACCTTATCAGTCTCTACGCTCTGGGATAGCACGGCTCCTATCCCTGAGTCAGAGGCGTCCACTTCAACCACGAACTGGCGGCTAGGGTCGGGTTGCACCAAAACTGGCGCAGTAGAGAACCGTCGTTTCAACTCCTTGAACGCGGCTTCGCACTGATCCGACCAGGTGAAGGGGACTTTTGGAGAGGTCAGGGCTGTCAGGGGGCTAACTACCTGACTGTAGCCCTTAATGAATCTCCTATAGAAATTAGCGAAGCCGAGGAACTGTTGCAGCTTCCTACGGCTTGTTGGTTGGGGCCAATCTCTCACCGCCGCAACCTTGGCCGGACCAGGGGCGACGGAGATGGAGGAGATGATAAACCCCAGGAAGGACAAAGACGTGCGGTGAAACTCGCACTTCTCGCCCTTCACAAACAGTTGGTTCTCTAACAACCGCTGCAGGACCTGACGAACATGCTGGACATGGGTCTCAGGATCCGGAGAAAAGATGAGAATATCGTCCAGATATACGAAGATGAATCGGTGCAGGAAGTCCCGCAAGACGTCGTTAACCAAGGCTTGGAACGTCGCGGGGGCGTTGGTGAGGCCGAACGGCATGACCAGGTACTCAAAGTGACCTAACGGGGTGTTAAATGCCGTCTTCCATTCATCTCCCTTCCGGATCCGAACCATGTGATACGCATTTCTAAGATCCAGCTTATTAAAGATTTTGGCTCCATGCAGGGGGGTGAACACGGAATCCAACAATGGCAACGGGTATCGGTTGCGAACCGTAATCTCATTCAGCCCCCTGTAATCAATGCATGGACGGAGTCTGCCATCTTTCTTGCCCACAAAAAAGAAACCTGCCCCCATCGGGGAGGTGGAGTTCCGGACCAGCCCGGCAGCTAATGAGTCCCGGATGTAGGTCTCCATTGTTTCGCGCTCAGGTCGTGAGAGGTTGTACAGCCTGCTGGACGGGAACTCAGCGCCTGGAACCAAATCAATGGCACAATCGTACGGACGGTGCGGGGGAAGGGTGAGTGCCAGATCCTTGCTGAAGACGTCAGCAAGATCGTGGTACTCAACCGGCACTGCCGTCAGATTGGGAGGGACTTTGACCTCCTCCTTAGCCTGTAAACCGGGAGGAACCGAGGATCCTAAACACACCCGATGGCAGGTTTCGCTCCACTGAACCACCACCCCAGACAGCCAATCAATCCAGGGATTGTGCTTCAACATCCATGGGAAGCCCAAAATCACGCGGGAGGTAGAAGGAGTTACAAAAAACTCAATCTCTTCCCGATGGTTTCCAGACACCACCAGAGTTACTGGTTGTGTCTTGTGTGTGATTAAAGGGAGGAGGGTGCCATCTAGTGCCCGCACCTGCAATGGCGAAGGAAGCGCCACCAGAGGGAGCCCTACCTCCCTTGCCCATCTGCTGTCTAGCAGATTCCCTTCTGACCCCGTGTCCACCAGTGCTGGGGCTTGAAGGGTTAAATCCCCGCTCAGGATTGTAACTGGGAGTTGTGTGGCAATCTGTGTGTGTCCCACGTGAATGTTTTGACCCCCCCTTAGCCCAGTCTCTAAGGGCAGTTGTTGTTGGGGCCGTTTGGGGCAGTTTTTCTGTATGTGCTCCTTTGAGCTGCAGAGAAAACACTCCCCGTGGACCAGCCTCCTCATTTTGGCCCTGTGCGTTTCCCTAACAACGTCCCACGGAGCGCTGCGGCTGTGGAGTGTGGGGAGGGTGGCCCCTTTTCGAACCCGGAAGGGAGAGGGACGGCGCGTATCCGGCCACGTCCTTCGCCTCGCTCCCGACGGCGTTCCTCCAACCGATTGTCTAACCGTATTACGAGATCGATAAGCCCATCTAAATCCCGCGGTTCCTCCTTAGCTACCAGATGCTCCTTCAGGACCAACGACAGTCCGTTTATGAAGGCGGCGCGGAGCGCAACGTTATTCCAGCCGGACCTCGCAGCCGCGATGCGGAAGTCGACTGCATATTCGGCTGCACACCGGCGCCCCTGTCGCATTGACAGCAGCATTGTTGAAGCGGTCTCTCCTCTGTTAGGGTGATCAAACACTGTTCTGAACTCCCCCACAAACCCAGTGTATGCTGATAACAACCGTGAGTTCTGTTCCCAGAGCGCCGTAGCCCAGGCGCGTGCCTTACCTCAAAGCAGAGCAATCACATAAGCTATTTTACTAGCATCTGACGCGTACATGACGGGACGTTGTGCGAAGACGAGCGAACACTGCATGAGAAAGTCCGCGCACGTCTCCACACAACCTCCGTACGGCTCAGGAGGGCTTATGTATGCTTCAGGGGATGGTGGGAGGGGTTGTTGAACCACCACTGGAACATTCATATCCTGCACAGGGTCGGCAGAAGGAGGAGCTGCAGCAGCGCCCTGAGCGCTCGCCGCCACCTGCGCGGAGAGAGCCTCCACCCTGCGGTTCAGGAGGATGTTTTGCTCGGTCATTTGATCCAACCGAGCCGTAAAGGTGGTGAGAATGTGCTGCAGCTCACCAATCACGCCTCCTGCAGACGCCTGCGCTCCCTGCTCTCCCATTGGTCGTTCAACAGCCGGGTGACGCCCCTCGGAGTCCATGACGCTGGCCGAGATATCCTGTTGTTAAAGTGTAGTGACACGGACCCACAACAGGGGGCGCAAATGAACGGTCAATAGATGAGCCAAAAATGAACAATTTAATGTTGTGAAGGAGCACAACGAACATACAGACAATCTCAGAATATGATTACAGTCAATCCACAAAGGTGACGTGTGGGCAGGCTCGAGGATAGAAGACGTCTGTCCTGAGAAGAGCCGGAACAACACGATTTCCGCCGCCACCGAACCTGGTGAATACTGGAGCCGCCAAGTCCCGAATTCCCAGGTGATCACCGTCCCCGACTGTCGGATCTGGTACTGCTGGCGAGAACAAAGACAGTCAAGTGTGGGTGTGTGTACACCCCGTAACAACAACGGTGGGAATGCCACCTCCACCTCTCACTCAATATGCTGCAGAGTACCGCAGTGATTCCTCAGGGGAAAAGAGTGCAGTCCAGCACTCAATCAGCTCCCGCAGACAGAGGATAACAGGTACTCCTGCAAAGACTCACAATATACAGATTGATATGTTAAACACAAACGGCTGAGTATATTACCTCCAATGAAGTACGATATCTCGGCAACGAGGTGGAGATGACGTCTGGTCTTTATGGAGTGAGATGATGTTGAGTAGATGGGTGACAGCTGTCAAGAGATAATGAGTAACAGCTGTCACCCCCGGCTGTGTCCGTGGCGGCAGCGCCCTCTCGTGCCTGAAGCCCGCACTTCAGGCAGGGCGCCCACTGGTGGTGGGCCAGCAGTACCTCCTCTTCTGGCGGCCCACACACAACAGTAATAGCCCAAAGTATACCTTTTTGGAAACTTTATTTTCAGTCAAATAATGTGGTATACTTTTCAATGCAGTTTATGAAAAGGGCGGGCTGCGGCCTCAACTTTATCTAAATTCTGGGTCTTTTAGTGAAGCTTAGGACTAGTGGCCGGAGATCACCTTAGTATTTCTTCTGTTTTTCTTGTTGCTTAATGCTGACAAATTATACTGTATTCGTTGTCTTTCTGATGCCTGATTGTTTTTTTGGTTTTTTTCTCTCTCTGTTTGAGGTGCGGCTCCATCCAGAGATTTGTGTGGTGCCTATTTCTGAATCCCTCCTGTCCTGGCCACCGGCAACATTTCCTGTATATTTGTTTTGTGAATTGTTTTGTAATTTGTGTCGGTAGCATGGCTCAAGCAGAGGGTCACCCCTTTGAGTCTGGTCTGCTTGAGGTTTCTTCCTGAAATCATCAGAGGGAGTTTTTCCTTACCACTGTCACCTGTGTGCTTGCTCTGGGGGTTGGTAAAGTTAGACCTTACTTGTGTGAAGCGCCTTGAGGCAACATTGTTATTTGGTGCTATATAAATGAAATAAATTGAAAATTGAATTGAAAAAGACTAAAGTCCAACATGTTCAATGACATGGAAATGCTCATGTAATCAACCCCTGAATTGTCTAAAGGAAACCAGGTGTGAAAGTGATTTTTAGTAAATTTATTAAAGGGTGTTGATAACTGTCCAGCATACATTTTATATCTGTATAACATATTTCACTTTACGAAAGCATTTATTTTGTTTTTGTTGCTCAGTAAATTTGGAGTTTTTTTTTTTAATTATGCAAAACTAGTTAATTTGCATTTATTTCTAAACATATTTTAAAATGTGTGCTTAAAATACAAGGGTGCTCATGATCCTGACTAGGACTGTGTATATAAACTTGCTAACAGAACACAATACAAGGAAAAAAAGACACAAAACGAGAGCTGAATAGGACACAGAGGACAAGGCATGACTAACAAGGCCATCAAGCTGAAACTGGGAGGATGTGGTGAGTATTTCTACAGTGTCCTTGATGAGCAAATGTGAGAGTGGGTGTGCACGTGAGTCCAATATTGAGTGAACTGAGGAACAGCAGTGAGTCAGATCTGAAATAACATCCAAATCATCACAGAACAGATGAAATCACAACGATAGTCAACACCAGATTAATACAGGACCTGTGTCTGGGCTGAAGATATACACACACACACACATACAGGCCCCATGGTCCACTTTCATTAAAATAAAGCTCCAAACAAAGTTCCAATCCTTACATTTTTTTTGTCTAACAAATCTGGATCTGGGTTGTTTTCCACCTATTCATAGACATTCATCTTTAACCCCGATTGCTTACTTTACATTCTCTAATCTATGATCTTGACCTTTGTTCCTGATCACTCATCACTGATCATAACATTTCATCTTGAATGAATGAATTTATTTATCCGACAAAACAGATGAGCAACAATAAAGACAATAACAAAACATAAAAGAACCAATGTACAGAGAACCCATTTGGCCGAAAGGGTGAAGGCAGAAAAAAGGCATATAAGCATCCTTCCCTTACACCATTAAAAATAAAGAATGTATAAATATATAAATATATATACTCATGACAACTATACAAAAAAAAAGAAAAAGAAAGTGCATGAACAATTGAACTTAATCACTGAAATTTCAAAACACAACCAAACAAGTAATAGTGAACAATGACAAAAATGGTAAACCTAATCCTTCAAACTATAATAGGTAAATATGTTCTTTAGGTCAAGCCTTTTAAAACCAACCAATGTACCAAGTATTTTAATATTATCAGGACAGTTATTCCAAATATTAATACCCCTGACGGAAACATAATAATGTTCCTCTCAAACTGTAGCCGGGTCCCTCATTTTAAACAGATCCTGGACATGTAGAGGCAAAAGCTTATTTTTGACTTTATACATAATCTGTATTGTATTATAATCAACCAAGTCCCAGAATTTTAAAATTTGCAGACAAGCAAATAACGGATTTGTTGGCTCACAATATCGTTTATTACTGATATTTCTTATAGCTTTCTTTTGCAACAGAAAAACTGGTTTTGTATTAGTTCTGTATGTATTTCCCCAAACCTCAACACAATATGTCATATATGGAACAAAAATTGTTGGGAAAGTGTAATGACACGGACCCACAACAGGGGGCGTAAATGAACGGACAATAGATGAGCCAAAATACAACACTTTACTGTTGTGAAATGTGCACAACGAGAATACAGACAAACACAGAATTTGGGTTACAATCAAAATATACAAGGTGATGTGTGGGCAGGCTCGAGGATAGAAGACATCCGTCCAGAGAGGAGCTGGCACCCACACGATTTCCACCGCCACGGAACCCGGAGAATACTGGAGCCGCCAAGTCCCGAGTCCCCAGGTGGTCACCGTCTCCGGCTGTCGGATCTGGTACTGCTGGCAGGAAGCAGAAACAATCAAGGGTGGGTGTAAACAGTCAGCAAACAGTCAGCAAATCGTCTTTCCAGGTGGGAAACAACACCTCCACCTTTAACACAGAACACAGTTGTGCAGAGCCTAAGAGCTACTTATCGTTGTGGCGTGAGGGTGAAGAACGTCACTCCTACACGGACCACAAAACACAGCATCCAGCTGACAGCAGCTACAGCAACTCCTGCAAACACTCAGAAAAGAGATCACGTGCGTAACGGCACGTTCAAACGGCTGAGAGTTTACCTTCTTGGTTTGAAGATATCTCGGCAAGGAGGTGGAGTTGCTGTCCGGCTTTTATGATGATGTGGTGATGAGTGACAGCTGTTAGGTGTTGATTAGAGACAGCTGTCACTCCCGGCTGCTCCCATGAGGCGGCTGCGCCCTCTTGTGCCTGAAGCCCGCACTTCAGGCAGGGCGCCCTCTGGTGGTGGGCCAGCAGTACCTCCTCTTCAGCGGCCCACATAACATGACCCCCCCCTCAACGGGTGCCTCCTGGCACCCGACCAGGCTTGTCGGGATGACGGGCGTAGGAGTCGGCCAGGAGGGCCGGGTCCAGGATGAAGCTCCTCTTCACCCAGGAGCGTTCTTCGGGTCCATACCCCTCCCAGTCCACCAAGTACTGGAACCCCCGGCCCATCCGACGGACGTCCAGGAGCCGGCGGACCGTCCAAGCTGGCTCCCCATCGATGATCTGGGCAGGAGGCGGCGCCGGTCCGGGAGCACAGAGGGGTGAGGTGTGGTGTGGTTTCAGTTTGGAGACGTGGAATACTGGGTGGATCCGCAGTGAAGCCGGGAGTTGGAGCTTCACTGCGGCCGGACTGAGGACTTTGAGGATCCTGAAGGGGCCAATGTACCTGTCCTTCAGTTTTGGAGAGTCCACCTGGAGAGGGATGTCCTTGGTAGATAACCACACCTCCTGCCCGGGCTGGTGTGCAGGGGCCGGGGAACGCCGGCGGTCTGCATGGGCCTTAGCCCTCGTCCGGGCCTTCAACAAGGCAGAACGGGCGGTGCGCCACACCCGACGGCATCTTCGCAGGTGGGCCTGGACTGAGGGCACACCAACCTCTCCCTCCACCACGGGGAACAATGGGGGCTGGTACCCCAGACACACCTCAAACGGGGAGAGGCCGGTGGCAGAAGACACCTGGCTGTTATGAGCGTACTCGATCCGGATGTTACACAGTGGAGGGTCTGTTCGAGTTCCTGGTTCGCCCGCTCTGCCTGTCCATTCGTCTGTGGGTGATACCCGGACGAGAGGCTCACGGTGGCCCCCAGTTCTCTGCAGAAACTCCTCCAAACCTGTGAGGAGAACTGAGGACCACGATCCGAGACAATGTCAGTTGGTCTCCCATGCAGACGGACGACGTGGTGGACCGACGTGGTGAACTGTTGCAGCTTCCTACAGCTTGTGGGTTGGGGCCAATCTCTCACCGCCGCAACCTTGGCCAGATCAGGGGCGACGGAGTTGGAGGAGATGATGATCCCCAGGAAGGAAAAAGAAGTGCAGTGGAACTCACACTTCTCGCCCTTCACAAACAGCCGGTTCTCCATCAACCGCTGCACGACCTGACGTACATGCTGGACATGGGTCTCAGGATCCGGGGAAAAGATGAGTATATCATCCAGATATACAAAGACAAATCGGTGCAGGAAGTCCCGCAAGACGTCGTTTACCAAAGCTTGGAACGTCGCGGGGGCGTTAGTGAGGCCGAACGGCATGACGAGGTACTCAAAGTGACCTAACGGGGTGTTAAATGTCGTCTTCCACGCATCTCCTTTCTGGATCCGAACCAGGTGATACGCATTCCTAAGATCTAATTTGGTGAAAATTTGGGCTCCATGCAGGGGCATGAACACTGAATCCAGCAGGGGCAACGGGTATCGATTGCGAACCGTAATCTCGTTCAGCCCCCTGTAATCAATGCATGGACGGAGTCCGCCATCTTTCTTGCCCACAAAAAAGAAACCAGCACCCATCGGGGAGGTGGAGTTCCGGATCAGCCTGGCAGCTAACGAGTCCCGGATGTAGGTCTCCATTGATTCGCGCTCAGGACGTGAGAGGTTGTACAGCCTGCTGGACGGGTACTCAACGCCCGGGATCAAATCAATGGCACAATCGTACAGACGGTGCGGAGGAAGGGTGAGCGCCAGATCTTTGCTGAAAACGTCAGCAAGATCGTGGTACTCGATCGGCACCGCCGTCAGATTGGGGGGGACTTTTACCTCCTCATTAGCATTCAGACCGGGGGAACCGAGGATCCTAAACACTCCCGGTGGAAGGTTTCACTCCACTGAGCCACAACCCCAGACGGCCAATCAATCCGGGCATTGTGTTTAATCATCCATGGGAAGCCCAAAATCACGCGGGAGGTAGAAGGAGTCACATAAAACTCAATCTCCTCCCGATGATTCCCAGACACTACCAAAGTTACTGGCAGTGTCTTGTGTGTGATAAAAGGGAGAAGGGTGCCATCTAGGGCCCGCACCTTCAATGGTGAAGGGAGCGCCACTAGAGGGAGCCCTACTTCCCTTGCCCATCTGCTGTCCAGCAGATTCCCTTCTGACCCCGTGTCCACCAGTGCTGGGGCCTGAAGGGTTAGATCCCCACTCAGGATCATAACTGGGAGACGTGCAGATATGCGTGTATGTTCCATGTGAATGTTATGACCCACCCTTAGCCCAGTCTCTAAAGGCGAGTGTTGTCGTTTTGGCCGTTTGGGGCAGTTTTTCTGTATATGCTCTTTTGAGCTGCAGAGAAAACACTCCCCGCGGGCCAGCCTCCTCATTCTGTCATCTGATCTCCTTTTGGCCCTGCTCATCTCCCTAACAACGTCAGCAGGGGGGGCTGTTGCCACACGGAGTGCTGAGGCTGTGGAGCGTGGGGAGGGCGGAACCTTTTCGGACCCGGAAGGGAGAGGGACGGCGCGTGCCCGGCCACGTCCTTCGTCTCGCTCCCGACGGCGTTGTTCTAACCGATTGTCTAATCGTATGACTAGATCAATAAGCCCGTCCAAGTCCCGCGGCTCGTCCATAGCCACCAGATGCTCCTTTAGGATCAGAGACAGTCCGTTTACAAAGGTGACGCGGAGTGCAACGTTATTCCAGCCGGACCTCGCAGCCGCGATGCGGAAGTCGACTGCATACTCGGCTGCACTCCGACGCCCCTGTCTCAGAGACAGCAGCACCGTTGAAGCGGTCTCGCCTCTATGTGGGTGATTGAACACCAGTCTGAACTCTCTCACAAACTCAGTACACACCGTTAGGAGCCGTGCATTCTGCTCCCAAAGCGCCGTAGCCCAGGCGCGTGCCTCACCTCGAAGCAAATTAATTACATAAGCCACCCGACTGGAGTCTGACACGTACATCACGGGACGCTGTGCAAAGACGAGCGAACACTGCATTAAGAAGTCTGCGCACATCTCTACACAACCTCCATACGGTTCCGGGGGACTTATATATGCTTCAGGGGACGGTGGGGGGGTTCGTTGAACGACCAGTGGAATGTCTATATTCGGCACCAGGACAGCAGGAGCGTTTCCACCTCCGCGGTGAGAGCCTCCATCCTGCGATTGAGTATATTGCTCTGCTCGGTCACTACGTCCATCCGAGCAGTGAAGGCGGTTAAGATGCGCTGTAACTCACCTAACACGCCTCCTGCTGGCGCCTGTGCACCTGCTCTTCCATTGGCTGTTCAACAGATGGTTGACACCCCTCGGAATCCATGACGTTGGCCGAGATATCCTGTGAACGGACAATAGATGAGCCAAAATACAACACTTTACTGTTGTGAAATGTGCACAACGAGAATACAGACAAACACAGAATTTGGGTTACAATCAAAATATACAAGGTGACGTGTGGGCAGGCTCGAGGATAGAAGACATCCGTCCAGAGAGGAGCTGGCACCCACACGATTTCCACCGCCACCGAACCTGGAGAATACTGGAGCCGCCAAGTCCCGAGTCCCCAGGTGGTCACCGTCTCCAGCTGTCGGATCTGGTACTGCTGGCAGGAAGCAGAAACAATCAAGGGTGGGTGTGAGCACACACCCAGCAAACAGTCAGCAAATCGTCTTTCCAGGTGGGAAACAACACCTCCACCTTTAACACAGAACACAGTTGTGCAGAGCCTAAGAGCTACTTATCGTTTTGGCATGAGGGTGAAGAACGTCACTCCTACACGGACCACAAAACGCAGCACCCAGCTGACAGCAGCTACAGCAACTCCTGCAAACACTCAGAAAAGAGATCACGTGCGTAACGGCACAGTCAAACAGCTGAGAGCTTTTCTTGGTTTGAAGATATCTCGGCAAGGAGGTGGAGTTGCTGTCCGGCTTTTATGATGATGTGGTGATGAGTGACAGCTGTCAGGTGGTGATGAGAGACAGCTGTCACTCCCGGCTGCTCCCATGAGGCGGCTGCGCCCTCGTGTGCTTGAAGCCCACACTTCAGGCAGGGCACCCTCTGGTGGTGGGCCAGCAGTACCTCCTCTTCAGCGACCCACACAACAAGTATTGCATAATATAAAGTGGTTAATGCATGTTGGGAGAGGACGTCCAGGGCTTTGTGCAGAATTGCAATGGCTTTTGACATTTTAGATTTAACAAAGTTAATACATGATTTCCATCTTAATCTATCGTCAATGTAAACACCAAGAAATTTTGTATCTGTTACAATTTCAATTTCCATATCAATGTCATGTAATAATAGATTTTGCTTACGTTCCTGTACTTATTCCCAAATATGCTACACTTAGTTTTACCAGAATGGAGCGATAATTTATTTAAATCGAACCATTGCTTAAATTTATGTAATTCGTTCTCTGTCTTGTCCAGGAGAAGTTCCAGATGATCCCCACTACAAAACAGTCGTTAAAAAAAAATAAAAAAAATACAACTTACATACTCGGAAACCAAACATATATCATTAATATACAAAAGAAACAACAATGGCCAAAGGACTGAACCCTGGGGCACCCCACAAGTAATCTTCAAGAACTCAGAATTTGTCCCACTAATGTGGACAGGCTGGTACCTATTGTCTAGGTAGCTCACTATCCAGTCATGTGCCAATCCCCTCATGCTGTACTTGTGTAATTTGTATCTACATCACAGATGGATATCTTCATTGTCCATCTGTGATCATTGTGATGACTTTCTGTTCATCATGGTGAACTTACATCCTGATTGCTGAACTTTGATCTTGAACACTGATCTTTGATCCAGAATGAAATTAGCCCATTGGCACATAGCCACATTGTCATCCCCGTATTTTATTTATTATCCCCCACGCAGCTAATGAAGTATGAGGGTTGGGTGTGGATATAATCAAGGGTAACATACATACGTCTGTGCATCTGCCTTCCATCCATCCATGGAAACATTTGCCACAGTATCTCCAAAGCCCTTGGGTCTAAACTAATCAAACTCAGCATGTGGTCATGGAATCAGTGAGCGTAAAATCATATTTCTTCATTACTGCTTGAAATTAGCACACGCAGTTTTGACAAAACATAAAACTGAGTCCAAGACATGGGAATGGACCAGTTGTCTAGCATCCAGGACCCAAGACGGTTCTGTGGTGATGTGGATGATGCAAAGCGCTGCACCAGCACATGCTTCCAGACTTAACTTGACCTAACAAGGCAACCATTTGGTACAAAATGACCTTACTATTTATTGTAGGTCATCCAGAGCAGAATTTTTGCCAGAGCTGCATGGAACATTTGATGGTTCATAGCTTTTTGTTGTACCTAAGATGATGCACAGTTTTGCTTAAACGTGCGTAAGTCAAAATGTTTAAAATACAGTACAGCACAAACAACGAATGAAAACTACCTTTCTGTGTTCTTGGACAAGACACTTCAAGCACCTTGACTAGGGAAGCAACCTGTGATGGCCTGGCATTCCATCCTGGGAGAGATCTTGGACCTCTTCCCAGATATGGATGTTTATAGGAACAGCCCTTCTCAATGACTGTGCAGCCATTGCAGTGAAGACCCACCAGGTTCACACAGTTACATATCTGGTGACATAATTCCGTGACTGTTTTGGCTGCAACATAGATTTTGTTGTTCTTCATCGAGTCCTTGACTCCTCATTGGACCACATGCATTGAGAAGAAAGCCAACTACCTCCTTGTCAGTCCATCTGTTATCCAATTTGTCCCAGTTCTACCAGAAGACTCAGGTGCTTAAAAACAGGAATTTATTACACAAGTTATTACAATGTACATTCTGGCCTTGGTCCCTGCTGCAGCAGTAGGCAGATGAGCAGTGTCTCTTGAATCCTGCTGATGAAAGAGGCAGGAGTGGAGCCCATCCCCCGCAACAAACAGTGACCAACTGGTGGCGGTAGGGTGGCGGAGGGAGCTTCGGGCAGCAACTGCAAACAGAAAGAAGTGAGCAAGTCAGTGAGCTTTAAATGGTGAAGTCTGCACCATATTAGCTCCAGTCATGTTGATTAGAAGCAGCTGCTTCAGACTAAAGTGCTTTCTTCTGCTTTTGCACTTATTATTTTGCTAGTCTGGCTTCATTGTTGTTATTGGCTTTTGCAAACAATCAACGCTGAGTCCTACCGGTTTTTGTTTCAGTGCCTCTCAGATGTGGCTACCTACCACATCGCAGGGACTGATCTCTTTGCCAAAAACATCCACAAAAATCACCTTTGAAGGGGCTGTATGTGCAGTGGACACACCTGTAAATGTGTTGGACCGCCAAAACGCCCCGCAAGTTCCTGGTGTCTTATATTGTAGATGTTCATCCACTTCCTACTATATCACCTGTGGATAAGAACCAGCCTAATGGGCCTTTGAGCTCTATAGAACATCTTAACTTATTCACTTATACCTGCTATTACCTGTGTCAATTCTGGTAAACCATCTATATTATATGCCTGGGCACACCTAAGAATGGCCAAACAATTACAAAGAACAGACACTAAACCAAAGGGATTGATCAGGTTTTTGTCAGAGCTGTGGAGGTGGCATGGTTTTCAGCCATGCATGTTATGTGTCGGACGCAGCCCGGAGAACCGACCAGCGTTTGAAGGACCCAGTATAAAATAAGCAGAGCACGGTACAAAGGATAACAGAGTTTAATAAACATAACAGTGATGTGAAAAAATACAAACAAATAAGTGCGGTCTGGCGTGGCGGATTTGCGGTGTGCTCCCAGCAGCACAAAACGGTCTGGAGCCAGAACCAGTTCGGACCCAAGGACCCCGCCGACACCCCCCAGGTGGCCGCGACAAACCGAGTCTGTGAAAGAAGAAATCATCATGTGAGTCCTCACTCTACACACAGAGGAACCACTCAAAGGTGTACAAACAGCAAACACTTCCTGGCTTAATTGCAAATCAGCTTCCCACCCTGCAGGCATAGAACACCCTGTTCACAAAACTCCACTGCAGTGGAAGCTGATTTAAACGACCAACATACAGCTCAATATAATAAGGTGTGAGGGACACCACATTTACTGACTGTATAAATGTTAGTCACAAAATCTAACGTACCTCAGGAAGTGTGCTGACTAGCGTGAGACCTCACCCCCTCCTCTTTCACAGACCATGCATCAAACCTGGACGTTCTCTGCATCCACTGATGATGAGATGGCTCTTGAGACGATGATCTCACCCGTCTGGTCACAAGGTCGAGTCTCTGGCAAATACACACTGTGTACTCCAGTCTTAAATGCCACCATGTTCCAATCCATGTAGATGCACCACAGCTGTGAGTCCTGACGAGCCGCAGGTGATCAGCCTCAGGTGATCAGGGTGAGGTCCTGATAAACTCAGCTACACAGCCACTCAGTCCCAAATGCAAGCCACCTGGAAGGAAAAACAAAAGACAGAAACAAAAAGGCAGCCAGGCCCCCCCAGCCATACAATCAATCAATCAATCAACTTTTTTCTTATATAGCACCAAATCACAACAAACAGTTGCCCCAAGGCGCTCCATATTGTAAGGCAAGGCCATACAATAATTATGAAAAACCCCAACGGTCAAAACGACCCCCTATGAGCAAGCACTTGGCCACAGTGGGAAGGAAAAACTCCCTTTTAACAGGAAGAAACCTCCAGCAGAACCAGGCTCAGGGAGGGGCAGTCTTCTGCTGAGACTGGTTGGGGCTGAGGGAAAGAACCAGGAAAAAGACATGCCGAGAAGGGGGGCAGAGATCGATCACTAATGATTAAATGCAGAGTGATGCATACGGAGCAAAAAGAGAAAGAAACAGTGCATCATGGGAACCCCCCCACAGTCTACGTCTAAAGCAACATAACCAAGGGATGGTCCAGGGTCACCCGATTCAGCCCTAACTATAAGCCTTAGCGAAAAGGAAAGTTTTAAGCCTAATCTTAAAAGTAGAGAGGGTATCTGTCTCCCTGATCTGAATTGGGAGCTGGTTCCACAGGAGAGGAGCCTGAAAGCTGAAGGCTCTGCCTCCCATTCTACTCTTACAAACCCTAGGAACCACAAGTAAGCCCGCAGTCTGAGAGCGAAGCGCTCTAATGGGGTAATATGGTACTACGAGGTCCCTAAGATAAGATGGGACCTGATTATTCAAAACCTTATAAGTAAGAAGAAGAATTTTAAATTCTATTCTAGAATTAACAGGAAGCCAATGAAGAGAGGCCAACACGGGTGAGATATGCTCTCTCCTGCTAGTCCCCATCAGTACTCTAGCTGCAGCATTCTGAACCAACTGAAGGCTTTTTAGGGAACTTTTAGGACAACCTGATAATAATGAATTACAATAGTCCAGCCTAGAGGAAATAAATGCATGAATTAGTTTTTCAGCATCACTCTGAGACAAGACCTTTCTGATTTTAGAGATATTGCGTAAATGCAAAAAGGCAGTCCTACATATTTGTTTAATATGCGCTTTGAATGACATATCCTGATCAAAAATGACTCCAAGATTTCTCACAGTATTACTAGAGATCAGGGAAATGCCATCCAGAGTAACGATCTGGTTAGACACCATGCTTCTAAGATTTGTGGGGCCAAGTACAATAACTTCAGTTTTATCTGAGTTTAAAAGCAGGAAATTAGAGGTCATCCATGTCTTTATGTCTGTAAGACAATCCTGCAGTTTAGCTAATTGGTGTGTATCCTCTGGCTTCATGGATAGATAAAGCTGGGTATCATCTGCGTAACAATGAAAATTTAAGCAATACCGTCTAATAATACTGCCTAAGGGAAGCATGTATAAAGTGAATAAAATTGGTCCTAGCACAGACCCTTGTGGAACTCCATAATTAACTTTAGTCTGTGAAGAAGATTCCCCATTTACATGAACAAACTGTAATCTATTAGACAAATATGATTCAAACCACCGCAGCGCAGTGCCCTTAATACCTATGACATGCTCTAATCTCTGTAATAAAATTTTATGGTCAACAGTATCAAAAGCAGCACTGAGGTCCAACAGAACAAGCACAGAGATAAGTCCACTGTCCGAAGCCATAAGAAGATCATTTGTAACCTTCACTAATGCTGTTTCTGTACTATGATGAATTCTAAAACCTGACTGAAACTCTTCAAATAGACCATTCCTCTGCAGGTGATCAGTTAGCTGTTTTACAACTACCCTCTCAAGAATCTTTGAGAGAAAAGGAAGGTTGGAGATTGGCCTATAATTAGCTAAGATAGCTGGGTCAAGTGATGGCTTTTTAAGTAATGGTTTAATTACTGCCACCTTAAAGGCCTGTGGTACATAACCAACTAACAAAGATAGATTGATCATATTTAAGATTGAAGCATTAAATAATGGTAGGACTTCCTTGAGCAGCCTGGCAGGAATGGGGTCTAATAAACATGTTGATGGTTTGGATGAAGTAACTAATGAAAATAACTCAGACAGAACAATCGGAGAGAAAGAGTCTAACCAAATACCGGCATCACTGAAAGCAGCCAAAGATAACGATATGTCTTTGGGATGGTTATGAGTAATTTTTTCTCTAATAGTCAAAATTTTGTTAGCAAAGAAAGTCATGAAGTCATTACTAATTAAAGTTAATGGAATACTCAGCTCAATAGAGCTCTGACTCTTTGTCAGCCTGGCTACAGTGCTGAAAAGAAACCTGGGGTTGTTCTTATTTTCTTCAATTAGTGATGAGTAGAAAGATGTCCTAGCTTTACGGAGGGCTTTTTTATAGAGCAACAAACTCTTTTTCCAGGCTAAGTGAAGATCTTCTAAATTAGTGAGACGCCATTTCCTCTCCAACTTACGGGTTATCTGCTTTAAGCTACGAGTTTGTGAGTTATACCACGGAGTCAGACACTTCTGATTTAAAGCTCTCTTTTTCAGAGGAGCTACAGCATCCAAAGTTGTCTTCAATGAGGATGTAAAACTATTGACAAGATACTCTAACTCCCTTACAGAGTTTAGGTAGCTACTCTGCTCTGTGTTGGTATATGACATTAGAGAACATAAAGAAGGAATCATATCCTTAAACCTAGTTACAGCGCTTTCTGAAAGACTTCTAGTGTAATGAAACTTATTCCCCACTGCAGGGTAGTCCAACAGGGTAAATGTAAATGTTATTAAAAAATGATCAGACAGAAGGGAGTTTTCAGGGAATACTGTTAAGTCTTCTATTTCCATACCATAAGTCAGAACAAGATCTAAAATATGATTAAAGTGGTGGGTGGACTCATTTACTTTTTGAGCAAAGCCGATAGAGTCTAATAATAAATTAAATGCAGTGTTGAGGCTGTCATTCTCAGCATCTGTGTGGATGTTAAAATCGCCCACTATAATTATCTTATCTGAGCTAAGCACTAAGTCAGACAAAAGGTCTGAAAATTCACAGAGAAACTCACAGTAACGACCAGGTGGACGATAGATAATAACAAATAAAACTGGATTAAAAAAATAAATAATACAACAATGCAGATGAATTGATGTTTTTCTGACCAAGATCACAGACAAAGATTCATGGTGGCCGTGTCTGCTCCATGTCTGCTATGCTCCCAGGAAGGATATTTATGGTGACAGCACTCCTCCCGCCAAGCCCAGGAGGAGGATCACACAACCTGCCTCTCAGACTGATGTGTCCCCTGGTGGCATGAGTTAAAAGGAAGGAGGAGAAGGTAATGACAAGAGGATGGAGGATGGAGACTGCAGCAAGGGTTAGAAACATATGAAGGCAGTCCTCCTGCTGTGATATCAGTATTCAGCTGATCATGCTGACATTCAAACGCGTGCACAAATGATGCAGTGTGCACTGGGAATCACTTCCACAGAGCAAGACTGTTTCACAGAGGACATGATGAATGCGTCTTTGATGTGTGGCCTGTTCACACGGAAGGGAAAAGGTGTAAGCAACAGCTCAATCACACAATATAGATCAAATGTTGATCAATAATTTCAGTGTTCTGGTGTATGAGTGATCTCATTGTTTGAATAATTTTTGATTGCAACAGCTAACTTTTTTTGGCAGATTAGCTTTTCAACTAACTGTGAAAACCAACAGCAGACCACTAAATGTAGTTCCACTGACTTTAAATCAAAACACTTTTTGAATAAAGTTTCAATTAGAAACATTTATAAGACATAAAATCTTACATGTTTGTTCCTGTTTGAGGTTACAGATTAGTCCAGTCAACAAACTGAACATGTCATGTGTAGACAACAAGCATCATCTGGAGGAGATTGAGGACCTGGAGTTCAAGCCAGAGTACATACATTAATTAGACCTTCAGAAATACAGTAGTGTTCAGAATAATAGTAGTGCTATGTGACTAAAAAGATTAATCCAGGTTTTGAGTATATTTCTTATTGTTACATGGGAAACAAGGTACCAGTAAATTCAATAGATTCTCACAAATCCAACAAGACCAAGCATTCATGATATGCACACTCTTAAGTCTAGGAAATTGGGCTATTAGTAAAAAAAAAAGTAGAAAAGGGGGTGTTCACAATAATAGTAGTGTGGCATTCAGTCAGTGAGTTCGTCAATTTTGTGGAACAAACAGGTGTGAATCAGGTGTCCCCTATTTAAGGATGAAGCCAGCACCTGTTGCTTTTCTCTTTGAAAGCCTGAGGAAAATGGGACGTTCACGGCATTGTTCAGAAGAACAGCGTAGTTTAATTAAAAAGCTGATTGGAGAAGGGAAAACTTATGCGCAGGTGCAAAAAAATTATAGGCTGTTCATTTACAATGATCTCCAATGCTTTAAAATGGACAAAAAAAAAAAAAAAACAGACGCGTGGAAGAAAACGGAAAACAACCTTCAAAATGGATAGAAGAATAACCAGAATGGCAAAGGCTCACCAATTGGTCAGCTCCAGGATGTTCATAGACAGTCTGGAGTTACCTGTAAGTGTTGTGACAGTCAGAAGACGCCTGTGTGAAGCTAATTTATTTCCAAGAATCCCCCGCAAAGTCCCTCTGTTAAATAAAAAAACGTGCAGAAGAGGTTACAATTTGCCAAAGAACACATCAACTGGCCTAAAGAGAAATGGAGGAATATTTTGTGGACTGATGAGAGTAAAATTGTTTTTTGGGTCCAAGGGCCGCAGACAGTTTGTGAGACGACCCACAAACTCTGAATTCAAGCCACAGTTCACAGTGAAGACAGTGAAGCATGGTGGTGCAAGCATCATGATATGGGCATGTTTCTCCTACTATGGTGTTGGGCCTATATATCGCATACCAGGTATCATGGATCAGTTTGGATATGTCAAAATACTTGAAGAGGTCATGGTGCCTTATGCTGAAGGGGACATGACCTTGAAATGGGTGTTTCAACAAGACAATGACCCCAAGCACACTAGTAAACGAGCAAAATGTTGGTTCCAAACCAACAAAATTAATGCCTCACAGATGTGAAGAAATCATGAAAAACTGTGGTTGTACAACTAAATACTAGTTTAGTGATTCACAGGATTGCTAAAAAAGCAGTTTGAACATAATAATTTTGAGTTTGTAGCGTCAACAGCAGATGCTACTATTATTGTGAACACCCCCTTTTCTGCATTTTTTTACTAATAGCCCAATTTCATAGCCTTAAGAGTGTGCATATCATGAATGCTTCGTCTTGTTGGATTTGTGAGAATCTACTGAATCTGCTGGTACCTTGTTTCCAATGTAACAATAAGAAATATACTCAAAACCTGGATTAATCTATATATATATATATATATATATATATATATATATATATATATATATATATATATATATATATATATATATATATATATATATATATATATATATAAAGATTCCACTCATTTATTTATTTACATTTATTTAAATAAAAGGGGAAGGAAAGGCCTTCAGAATTTCAAGTGTTCTTAAATCCAAATGTGGACTATGTTGTGGATTATCATATTCTTTAAATGTTCTTGTACGTTCTTTGTCACTCCATGGCCTTTTTGCTGTCTTGTTTGTTATGTGCAGACGCGGGTTGAGGAGCAAACCAGCATCTGACTGAACCCAGCGCTAAAATAACCAGAAAGCGGTTCCAAAAACAAAACATTTATTTCCCTTCTGTGCAATAACTGTGTACAACATAAATGTGCGGTTTGTCTGGCGAGGTGAAGGACGGCGCGCTCTCCAGCGCCCAAATGGATCGAAGCCCGACACTTCTGGACCCAGACTCACCGCCGAAAACCCCCTAGGTGGATATGACAAACTGACTCTGTGAAGGATGGAAAAGGTAAGTCAACAGCTACAACAAATACCCTTCAAAGGCACACACTATCAGCAACACATTCAGGTTTGAATTTAAGCTTTATATAAATGAGCAGCTTCTCACAACAGGTGGAGGATCATCATTCCGTACGCCACGGAGTGAGAAGCGAGCTGCACAATTCTCATCAATGTTCAAATATACTGCGTAACAAAATACCAAATTACTGTTAACACTTATTCAGACAATCAATCACCTCTGATGTGTGCTGACAGCATGTGTCCCTCACCTGTCCTCCTTCACAGGCACGATGTGTCAAACCCAGGCGCGGTCCTCAGCGTCTCACAAATGAACGTCACAAGGTCGAGTTCCCGGCAATTCTGCTCGAATCACTCATGGCTTAAATGCAGAACGCCATCTCATTATCTGCTTCAGCTGAAAGTCTTTAAGTTTGCATGTGAGCATCATCCACAGGTGCTGCAAGTCATTAGGCCTGCACGTGAACATCCTCCACAAGTGCAGCCAATAATGCTGATGAGGGTGAAGGACTCTTCTGCCAGTACCTTCTCCACAGACAAAAAAACAGTTTGCATACCACCTGGAGAGCAAAGAAAAGAAAACAACACCAAAATGTCCAGCCAACCCCCCCAACACACAACATTGTTGCTACATTAACTGTGTGAGCTGATCAGAGAGCCAGTTAGTTAACTGAAACAAAACAAAAACAGTGTAGGCTTGAAGGTCATGTTCTAAAGTTGAAACTGTCTTTTTTGCTCTTTGGAGTAGTGCTTTTAGTGGTGTTTTTTTTTCCCTTTAGCTCAATGACTGACCTCTTTATAAAGAAAAAAAGAAAGAAATGTGAGACTGTCTGCAAGTGACACAAGCTCCGGTACATTGAAGTTTTTAAAAAAATCTATCTTTAATTAATGTTTATTGCTTGCATAATATTGTTGTAGCTGGTGTGGTGTGAATGACATCTGTGTCAGTGTGCATGTAGCTGGTGCACACATACTGTATCTCCAGCAGCTTGGACGGAATTATTTGAATTCTGTTTGTTATTTCTCTATGGCATCTTTGTCTGGTTGGTGGTCATATGCGTAAATGGGGCTGGTGTCATTTTTCTCTTGTTTCTTTGGTAATGACAGTGATTTTGATATGTCTATTTGTGACACTGCGTCATTTCATACAGCGTTTAACTGTGGGAGAATAGCTCTGAAGGCCTAGGTGTAAAATATATATCCTACCACTACCTATTGGTGTGCACTGTACTGAGTGCCTATCAAGTAACTGTTGTGTATGTATGTTATTTATCCACATTGAAGGAAAACAAAATCCATCTGTATTTGCTTTGATTTAAAAAAAAAAAAAAAAAATCATTTTCGTATTGTGGCCTTGCACTATGCAACAGTTTTTTTTCTTCTTCAACATGGAGTGTGCCTCTACATAATGATGAGAGGAAACATAATGTAATTTCTGCTTTCATTTACAGGACACTGTGCTCAAATGCAGTAATAACTCTCGTCTCTGGCCTCCTCGTCTCATTCTCCTCTCTGCCGCTCACTCGATTCTCACTCTTTGCATGTTTTTGGCCATATTCTTTTCATGAAGAATGCTTTTGAAACCATGCAAATGAGAACAAGTGAACAAATGAATGTTTCATGAATGCTTTTATGATGAGAAAATGCAAATGAGGAGTGAATGAATGAATGTTTAATGAAAGCTTGTTTAATGAAAAGGACTTATTAAGTAGAGCGCTGACTTAGCAGTGCACCATGGCCCGGGCCTACCACGCATGAAAGGATCCTATTATATTTTGGCAGGGAGGTGATACAACACATTTAGATGAACAAGCGCCGCTAATCACGCAGGCCTGATTGACACACATATATTGAATTATCATTTAACCGGCACTCCCCCACCCCCCTCCCCTTTTGTTTGCTTTGGATAATGTTGCACAAACATAAAATTTGATGAGGTAAAATTGCACAGCCAGCACCAACCAAGACACATTTTTGGCTTCTGTAGCTGATGTGGGGATAGCGGCCCACACACGAGGGGGATATTTCATTCACCTCATTAGCTCTTGTTGTCAAATTTTCACACTGAGATGCAGGAAAAAATATTTAATTTCCCCCTGCTGTCCTGTAAAATATGTTTGAGAGAAGGAGTGAGATGCTGAGCTTCTGTCACCTCAGTGTGTGTGCATAGTTACACACACTTATGCATGATGAATGTTATATTTTTGTGTTGACACGTTTGAACAGGAACGAGACTGGTTTTGACTGCTTGAAGACAAGACAACGTTATTTGTCCTATGTGTCTAAAACATACCACACCAATTGGTTTGTCACTTCCACACAAGTAATGGAAGTTTGGAACCTGCAGTCTGCTGCATATGGGTCCAAATCTAAGTGACCAGCAAATTAATGGTTGGAAAAATTACTGTATCTTTATTCAAGTAAAATTTCAAATTACCAACTAAAGCAAAATGTAATCTGTATTCCATTCTGAGGCAAAGAGGTAAGGACAGGTTGAGTAGCAGGGGCTCGCAGTCTGATGTCACACACCGGTTATCAAACTGTATATACTAGACAGACCCTATGTGGTATCTCCCATTGGTCTTCTGAAGAATGCTATCGAAAGTCAATTGGGGAGGCAGTTGGCAATGCCTGACTCACCTTAACTCCTAGCTAACTTAAATGAGTAAAGGGGTGGAAACTCACCTACTTTATTTATTAATATTATTATTGTTAATGTGTATATGTCACGGACATGAACGAGCAAAGCTCTTCAGCATCTCACCATGTCATTTACGTCCTTTAGACTTTTTTCAGTAAATGTTGCTAGGGAGCATTAGCATGGCTAAAAACCTTCATGCAATTTATGCACTAAGCAGTCACTAACTGACCTCATGTGACGTCAATGTGCACACTGCCTCTGACTTAAGCGTTCCATTTTCTTCAAGTTCTTCCTTATTATGCATCTTGAAACAGCCACACCACTTTTCAGAAAGTCCTGTATTTCAGCTGATGTTATTTGTGGGTTTTTCTTTGCATCCCGAACAATTTTCCTGGCAGTTGTTTCTGAAAACCACGGTCAGGTATCCCAGAAGTGTAATTTTCCACTTCTTAAAGTTTGAAGACTGCCGATTGGCATTCTCAGTCCCTTGGATATTTTTTGTTATATCCCTTTCCTGTTTATACAGTTCAGTTACATTTTTTTTTGGCAATTCCTTTGCTTTTTCTAAGACTCAGAAACCAGAAATGTGGATGAATGGATGAAACATGCAAGGGTCTGTCAGGAGCCCAGAAATTCACTCACCTTTTATATATATATATATATATACACACACACACACAGATCACAGGTGAGGATGGTTACCTTTTGTAGCCATTCAAACCCGTTGGTGTCAACATGTGTGGATGTTATCAGGCCAAAATCAGCAGGATATGTAAACATTTGATCTGGGTAATTTGGGTAGTTCCTGTTGTCATTAAGATTCAGAAAGTGTAAACACAGTTGTTTGACAATAAATGGCTTCACACCGGCATTAACCACGAGTGACAAAAGTTTGTGTTATCATTCATATTGTCTGACAAAAATAAATAAATACATAAATAAATCTGCCAGGGTATGCAAACTTGTGAGCACAACTATGTACATTTCCTAGGTTTTTTTAATACATTTGCAAAAATACATTTGCAAAAAAGTTTTTTCACATTGTCATTATGCAGTATTGTGTGTAGAATTTTGAGGAAAAAATGAATTTTATCCATTTTGGAATAAGGCTTTAACATAAAATGTGGAAACAGTTTAGCGCTATAACTACTTTCCAGATGAACTGTATAAATAACATCACGTTGATCTGTCAGATGTTTTCCGTTATTTCATATTTCCTTCAGATCTTTAAACAGATGCAGAAAAGCCACATCATGTAGTGGCAAGTTGGCTGTTTCATAATCCTTTCAGCTGTAAACTGAAATATTATTCCAGTTATCCAAGAACCACTCTGTCTCCTATTTGACCTTCCACACTCATGCTGCACTCTCTTCCTCCATCCTTCCATCTCCCCATCACGTCCTACTCCCCCATTGCTACAGTTGCATTATGAGGAAATGGGGCTTTACAAAAATATTGCCAAACTGCCTGGAAAGACAAGGAGAGGAAGCTGGGCCAGCATATCCAAATAGCCTCTATTTGAATTGCTAATTTGAGCTCCAAAAGAAAAAAAAAGGAAGTGTTGACAGAAGAGAGGGCAGAGGAGAAACGAGGAGGTCCTTAGTAAGACAGAAGTGTTAAGTCCTGCTCTTGTGTGAGCAGGTTTGAAATAAGATCAAAACATTATAAAACAAAACAGACTTAAGCTTCTTCGGGGGACCTTTCAAATCCAAACCCCTAACTCACACACTCTCCCACTAATTCTGTCCCTTCAGTCACTAGCCTGCACAATTCCCTTTTCTCTTAGCTCGGGCTTTTGGATGAAAACAGTTACTTCCTCAAAGAGCATGCAAATGTTTGAATGTATGTGCGGCAGAGAGGGTTGAAGGCAGCCAGCTTTGTTAGAGATGTCTAAATTGGGTTGCCTTTGTTCAAATCCACTGATCTGTTTCACTTGAAAAAGGAAACGTGTTTTTGTTCCACATACCATGAAAAGGGCTGTGTGGGTGCATGTGTGCCAATGTGTGCTGTAGGGTAATGTTCAGTACCGATCATCCTGGGTTCTGTGAATACATGAGGAAACAGGAGAGACCCTCAGATGGAACATGGACCGTGCACCAGACATCAGTGGATACAAACACATCGAACCCGTGTCACACACTGGCTGTAGTCCTTGTGTTTGTTTACTTTGAGCACATTGATGCACATTCCTACAGGATGTAAAATTATAAAGTGTTAATACAAAATAAGTAATCAGGACAATTTAATGGAAACAAACCTATTAGCTAGGATGTCAGTGTTAAAGCTTCTTTATAAACAACATTTCTGATCTTGTTCTTCACATATGTAAAGACGGGTTTCTGGAGAACTTGTTCTAGAGCAGCCATAAGTAAAGGATCCCTCTTCTAAATAAAAAAAAATAAATAAAATTACAATATTTTAACTGTCAGTCCCTGAAGGTCAACATCTGAAGGCATCAGTGGTATATGTAAATATAATTTACCTAAGTTACATAACTGATAGACCCTTCACACAGAACACGAAGTTGGGTGAAAGATGCAGGAAATGGCAGAAAAACTGCAAACAAAACAAAACCAAATGAGGAGCTGTGAAACATTCTATCTGCTGTCAGGAGGGACACATGATCGGACAGGAGTGAACAATACCACGGCGATGGTTTTGTGCAAACTCGTGCACAATGCGAGCACCTGGAAAGTGTGACACCACATCGCGCCGCTGCTGTGAGGAACATACACACACACCAAAGAAAAAAACACAGCAATTTCTAGTAATTAATACCTCATATCGAGTGGACAATACAAGTATGAGTCTGCTGTTCCTCTGTATATGACACATGGTCATACATGTAAAGTCATGGACTGACATGAATGAATCTCTGTGCTCTTATCATGTCCACATCTGCCGGCGCCGCGTGTCCAGTCGGCCCCATGTGTTTAGTGAACGGCGCGCCGAAGGACACCGCGTCATGTGGACCATAGCTCACGTGTTGGACATGACATTCAGATCAGTGTGTGAGTGTACACATGATCAGATGTGTGTGCTGATGCAGTCGCTCCTGCCCGTTGCAAAGGCGATATGTGTTTTTATGTATTTCACATGATGACAGCATGCCCATGTATGTGCCTCACGGTGGAGTGTTGTCAGATCATATCCTTCATGGCACAGTATGTGTTCTCCAGCTGTGACTTGCGAGTCCACATATCTCAACAGCAGTGGCTGACGCGGACACGCCTACCTGTTCGGTGCAAGCCACAGTAGCAGAACACATATCTGCCATCAACTCATGCCATGCCACAGCAATGCACATGTGTGGCCATGGTTTGACATGGCCGATGATTTCGTGCAGCTGCTCGGCCATGGCATGATATGTCCAACTTGTGTACGACATGCCACTCAAATGCTGTGAACACAATCAAATGGCAGTGCAACCTCATATTTCCCGCTGTTCAAATGGGTTTCCTGTGTGAACAGCACACGAATATAGAGTGCATGTGCCATCCAGAGTTTTCATGTATCCCATAATCCTTTGTGCGCCAGAGAGTCGCTGCAGTCAAAACAACATAGAGAATCCACATGATGACAATTGTAAATGAATATTATACTACAAAAATGTATTTTTAATGCTTTTCGTCACGTTAATAAGAGACTGCATGCATGTTACCCTGAAAACTTGCTAAAACAATTAGAACGAATAATCCGTGTCTGCTACTTTTAATCTGCGTGGAATTTAATAAACGCAAACAGAATTTCAGACATATTGTTGGGAAAGTGTAGTGACACGGACCCACAACAGGGGGCGTAAATGAACGGACAATGGAAGGAGTCAAATTATAACACTTTACTGTTGTGAATATCACAACCAAACACAGCAGATTCAGAATGTGCAACAGTCAATTAATAAAGGTGTCGTGTGGGCAGGCTCGACGATAGGAGACGCCTGTCTGGAAACGAACCGGAACCACACGATTTCCACCGCCACCTGAACCCGAGGAATACTGGAGCCGCCAAGTCCCGGAGTCCCCAGGTGGCCACCTTCCCGGCGTGTCGGATCTGGTACTGCTGGCAGAAAGCAAAAGACAGTCAAAGGGTGGGTGTGTGAACACCCAGTAACAATGGTGGGAATGCCACCTCCACCTCTCACTCAACACGTTGCAGCGGTCTCAGATGAAAAGGAGCGCCGTCTTGCACAGCCTCCGCAAAAACGACCGGTTCTCCTGCAAACACTCACAATAACAGATTTATAAATCTCACAAAAGGGCTGAGAGTATTACCTCCAGATGAAGATGATATCTCGGCAGTTTGGTGGAGGTGTCTTCCTGCTTTTATACCAGATGTGTTGATTAGTGACAGCTGTCACGGATGATGGGTGACAGCTGTCACCACGGCTTGTTCCTGAGGCGGCAGCGCCCTCTCGTGCCTGAAGCCCGCACTTCAGGCAGGGCGCCTTCTGGTGGTGGGCCAGCAGTACCTCCTCTTCAGCGGCCACCACAACACATATTATATATATTAGTCTGGAACAAAGAGGACAAACAGTGTTGTAAAGGACAATAATCAAGACGTTAAAGAGCAAACTTCACTTTCCACTCTACTGGTGGTTGGCTCTCACTGCGGTATTGTATCACTTCCTTTTCCGGAGCACAGCGGTGTTTTGCTGTATCTGTTAGCTGTTTAATCTGCGTAGTTAGATTGATCTAGATAACTAGATAACAATTTGTTTCACAGTGTAATCTTCACGTGCCTTAACTAAAGCACTCCCTCTGCTGAATCACCTCTAAATTACTTACACATTATTCACTTTGTGTGTTTTTAGGAATCCGTTAGCTTAGCGCAGCTACTAGCTCTTAGCCGGTTTAGCATGGCGGCTTCTCCTGTCTCTCCCGCACTTTTCTGCTCTGGGTGTGAAATCTTTAGTTATTCCTCGGCGTCCTTTAGCAGTAATGGTACTTGTAATAAGTGTAGCTTATTCGTAGCTTTGGAGGCCAGGCTGGGTGAATTGGAGATTCGGCTCCGCACCTTGGAAAATCCTACAGCTAGCCAGGCCCCTGTAGTTGGTGCGGACCAAGGTAGCTTAGCCGCCATTAGCTGTCTCCTAGCAGATCCCGAGCAGCCGGGAAAGCAGGCCGGCTGGGTGACTGTGAGGAGGAAGCGTAGTCTGAAACAGAAGCCCCCTGTACACCACCAACCCGTTCACATCTCTAACCGTTTTTCCCCACTCGGCGACACACCCGCTGAGGAACAAACTCTGGTTATTGGTGACTCTGTTTTGAGAAATGTGAAGTTAGCGACACCAACAACCATAGTCAAATGTCTTCCGGGGGCCAGAGCAGGCGACATTGAAGGAAATTTGAAACTGCTGGCTAAGGCTAAGCATAAATTTGGTAAGATTGTAATTCACATCAGCAGTAATGACACCCGGTTACGCCAATCGGAAGTCACTAAAATTAACATTGAATCGGTGTGTAACTTTGCAAAAATAATGTCGGACTCTGTAGTTTTCTCTGGGCCCCTCCCCAATCGGACGGGAGTGACATGTTTAGCCGCATGTTCTCCCTGAATTGCTGGCTGTCTGAGTGGTGTCCAAAAATGAGGTGGGCTCCATAGATAATTGGCAAAGATTTCTGGGGAAAACTGGTCTTGTTAGGAGAGACGGTTATCCATCCCACTTTGGATGGAGCAGCTCTCATTTCTAGAAATCTGGCCAATTTTATTAAACCCTCCAAACTGTGACTATCCAGGGTTGGGACCAGGAAGCAGAGTTGTAGTCTTACACACCTCTCTGCAGCTTCTCTCCCCCTGCCATCCCCCCAATACCCCATCCCCGTAGAGATGGTGCCTGCTCCCAGACCACCAATAACCAGCAAAATCTATTTAAGCATAAAAATCAAAAGAAAAAATAATATAGCACCTTCAACTGCACTACAGACTAAAACAGTTTAAATGTGGTTTATTAAAGATTAGGTCTCTCTCTCTAAGTCCCTGTTAGTAAATGATATAATAATTGATCAACATATTGATTATTCTGCCTTACAGAAACCTGGTTACAGCAGGATGAATATGTTAGTTTAAATGAGTCAACACCCCCAAGTCACACTAACTGTCAGAATGCTCGTAGCACGGGCCGAGGGGGAGGACTAGCAGCAATCTTCCACTCCAGCTTATTAATTAATCAAAAACCCAGACAGAGCTTTAATTCATTTGAAAGCTAGACTCTTAGTCTTGTCCATTTGTCTATTTGGTTAGACTATTTCTCTCTGATTGTTCTGTCTGAGTTATTTTCATTAGTTACTTCCTCCAAACCATCAACATGTCTATTAGACCCCATTCCTACAGGCTGCTCAAGGAAGCCCAACCATTAAATAATGCTTCGATCTTAAATATGATCAATCTATCTTATTAGTTGGCTATGTACCACAGGCTTTTAAGGTGGCAGTAATTAAACCATTACTTAAAAAGCCATCACTTGACCAGCTATCTTAGCTAATTATAGGCCCAATTTCCAACCTTCCTTTTCTCTCACAAATCTTTTGAAAGGGTAGTTGTAAAACAGCTAACTGATCATCTGCAGAGGACATGGTCTATTTGAAGAGTTTCAGTCAGGTTTTAGAATTCATCATAGTACAGAAACAGCATTAGTGAAGGTTACAAATGATCTTCTTATGGCCTCAGACAGTGGACTCATCTCTGTGCTTTCCTGTTAGACCTCAGTGCTGCTTTTGATACTGTTGACCATAAAATTTTATATTATTATTAATATTATTATTATTCATTGTTACGTAGATGATACCCAACTTTATCTATCCATGAAGCCAAAGGACACACACCAATTAGTTAAACTGCAGGAATGTCTTTCAGACATAAAGACATGGATGACCTCTAATTTCCTGCTTTTAAATTCAGATAAAAGTGAATTTATTGTACTTGGCCCCACAAATCTTAGAAACATGGTGTCTAACCAGATCCTTACTCTGGATGGCATTACCCTGACCTCTAGTAATACTGTGAGAAATCTTGGAGTCATTTTTGATCAGGATGTCATTCAAAGCGCATATTAAACAAATATGTAGGACTGCTTTTTTACATTTGCGCAATTTCTCTAAAATTAGAAAGGTCTTGTCTCAGAGTGATGCTGAAAAACTAATTCATGCATTTATTTCCTCTAGGCTGGACTATTGTAATTCATTATTATCAGTTTGTCCTAAAAGTTCCCTGAAAAGCCTTCAGTTAATCAAAATGCTGCAGCTAGAGTACTGACGGGGACTAGAAGGAGAGAGCATATTCACCCATATTGGCCTCTCTTCATTGGCTTCCTGTAGAATTTAAATTCTTCTTCTTATTTATAAGGTTTTGAATAATCAGGTCCCATCTTATCTTAGGGATCTCATAGTACCATATCACTCCAATAGAGCGCTTCGCTCTCAGACTGTAGGCTTACTTGTAGTTCCTAGGGTTTTTAAGAGTAGAATGGGAGGCAGAGCCTTCAGCTTTCAGGCTCCTCTCCTGTGGAACCAGCTCCCAATTCAGATCAGGGAGACAGACACCCTCTCTACTTTTAAGATTAAGCTTAAAACTTTCCTTTTTGCTAAAGCTTATAGTTAGGGCTGGATCAGGTGACCCTGAATCATCCCTTAGTTATGCTGCTATAGACTTAGACTGCTGGGGGGTTTCCCATGATGCACCCAGTGTTTCTTTAAATTCACCTCTTTTTGCTCTGTATGCATCACTGTATGCATCACTTAGTGATTGATCTCTGCTCCCCTCCACAGCATGTCTTTTTCCTGGTTCTCTCCCTCAGCCCCAACCAGTCCCAGCAGAAGACTGCCCCTCCCTGAGCCTGGTTCTGCTGGAGGTTTCTTCCTGTTAAAAGGGAGTTTTTCCTTCCCACTGTCGCCAAGTGTTTGCTCACAGGGGGTCGTTTTGACCATTGGGGTTTTTCTGTAATTATTGTATGGCTTTTGCCTTACAATATAAAGCGCCTTGGGGCAACTGTTTGTTGTGATTTGGTGCTATATAAATAAAATTGATTTGATTTGATTTCCCCCAGAACGACATGAACAGGAAGCGAGCGTAGCTCATAGCAGCTCCCATTGAAAATAATGGAGAGACAGCCTGTGATTCTCGCATGTTTACATAAAACAAAAGCAATAACAACGTCTAAAACTCAGAGAATATATTCAGGAGAGTTTTTAGGCACAATATAAAAATAGTTGCGATGTTAATGCTGTTGTCCGTGTACAGCTGTTAAAATGCAGCCCGATCAGAGCGTCTCAGTGTAGTTCTCAATGTTACTGAGATCTCGCAGCGCCGCGACCTCTCTGAGGTTTTGCAGAATTTGAAACCTGAAAAGGGCGGATGCTTGAATGAATGTGGCGACTGCTGTATGAGGTGTTCCAGTGCGGCTCCGATTTCCCACGAGTGCCATTTGACTCCTCCTTCTTGCGCCATTCTGCCTCAATCCTGTTATGTGTGAAGTGGCCCTTAAATAGTTATCTGATATAACTTAAATGCCAGTGTACTCTGACTGTAATCATCACAATAATAAAATGGTACATCACAAGACTACACATTAGTCTGCACTAAATTCACTCATGACAGCAACTTTTTTCCTGTCAAAAATGGCTAGAAATGCATCAGAAATTTGATCAAATTACCTGAATAACAGATCAGTAAGACAGACAAATGAAAGGAATGAAAGGTTAGTAATGACCAAGTTTTTTTTTTTTGTTTGTTGGTTTTGTTTTGCAAAAGTATGATTACTGAGAACCAGCATTTTGATACTGTCAGTTTCTAAAAATCAGGCTAAACACAGCAGATGCAGCTTCTGAATCAGTTTTCACCTTCATGTTGTTGTCACCATTCTGGTAAACTTTGAATTGTAAATCCTCAACCCCTCTTTTGTTTTAACAAAGACAAAACAGAGCCCAAAATGCAGGCAGCAATGAGTCAGATGGTAAATTGCAAAACCAAGATGATTTAATGTTCCAAAGTGAAAACTGTCCAAACAGGCAGTGGCGGGCATAGTTCAGCTCATCTGATAACCAATAATGTTTTTGCTAGCAGATTTGCTTTTCAGATAACTTTTAAAACCATCAGCGGACCAATTATCTTCCGGTAAATTTAGTTCCGATAACTTTCAGTCCGCTAAGATTTTTTTTTTTTTGCTGTTAAAGTGAGGAAAAGTTTAACAGTCAAAAACATTTTAGCCCGTCTGTTGTGTGTTTGTGGCTGTCGCTTGCTGATGATGTCATCATTAAGCACCAAAACATTTTGGCCAGTCGACGCAGGGAGCATTGTGGGTAGCTGTAGTTCTGGTTAACTTTGGACATTACAGTGAGTGTTACTGCCCGCTAGAGCAGAACCAAAACAGACTAATTTTAATATCATTTTTATTTTATTTTCTTTGTGGCTGATAGCCACAAGAATAAACAAAGACTCGGTGGGAGAGAGGAGCTCTCACAGTGCAGCCGTGTTACAGAGAGACTTTTCTTAGACACCGTTTTGGATAATCAGGATGCTTTACATGGATTATTTCTTCAGAATTTAATTGATCCCCACTGAAACACAGGTAAGAATTTATATTTACTACTTTTACTCTGCCAATCAATGCATTAATGGTCGTATTTTGGTTGTTTAAGCCACAGGCTTCAAGCCTGTGTGAAAAAAGCAGCAGCTTTTAGTTCGTAAAGACGGTGTACTTGTATCTAATACCGAGATAAACTGTGACTTCTCATACTGTGTTTTACTGCTTTTGAAAGATGATGACAGTTTTTGGGGTTTTATTTTTTTATTCCTTCATTTTCATGCGTTCTTTTTGTGTTTGTGATCCTGAATTTACCAAGCAGCCTCTGCGGCGCCTTAAAGTGAAACTGCTTTATCAGAAGCCAACAGTGTAATCTGATGTAGCCGCATCCGAATCAATACTAAAAGTTATCAGTTATCTGTAATAAAGATACATTTTTTTTTAGCAGTTCATCGGTTTAGCGTCAAAGCGTAAAAGTGTAAAAGATAACTTTTTGCTTATTGGATTAAGGTTATCGAAGCTAACTTTTTGGTTAACTGTGCCCACTACAGCAAACAGGTGACATGAAAGCACGTGGGAAAAAGAGTCCAAACAACACATGACAAAGCAGGGAGTCTAACACAAAACTAAATGCAGCTGCTACAGAAGGTGACAAAACTCTTGGTACTTATAGACACAGGAGGGAGCAACGTGAGACCAAGATTAGCAAAGAGAAGGAACCAGCAAATACACAAGGGCAAACCCAGGCTTAAATACACACAGGGATGATGACACAAATGCTTGACAGGTGAGGATACAACAATCAACCACAGCTGGAGAAGAAAACACAGGAAGAAGTTAACTCAAACATACAAGAACAGTTAGACCACCAAAATAATTATAAGGGTTATATGGCATTTCATTGTTTCTTGGCACCACAAATTGAGGTCATATATTTGACACTTTATGCTTTATTTATATATATATACTGTAGATATAATCATTGCTGTAGTCATTCAGTATTTAAGTAATCAAATGTGATGCAATGAATGATGCATGAAAATAATGAGCATTACCGCCATGCAGTTCATTATTTTCTGTATTGTAGCACATTAGACGGTGCATCTGGAAAGCATTTCCAGCACTTCACTTTTTCTACATTTTGTTATGTTACAGCCCTATTCCAAAATGGAGTAAATAATTTTTTTTTTTTCCACTAGAATTTCTACTCAACACCCCATAATGACAACATGAAAAAAAGTCCCCCCCCACCCCAATTTATTCAAAATAAAAAACTAAGAATGGTAAACGAACTGCATTTATATAGCATTTTTCTAAGTGCATCAGACGCTCAAACAGCTTTACAATTATGTCTCAAATCACCCATTCACACAGACGCACTCATACACCGATGTCAGGGTGGTGCCACGTAAGGTGCTCACTACACACTGGGAGCAAGTAGGGGGTTTTGAACCGAGGATCCTCTGGTCTGAACCCCAATGCTTAATCACAAGACCATCACCTCCCCAAGAAATCACATGTACATATCATAACATATCTGCAGTTGAGTATACTGTATTCTGAATCTAAGGTGGTATTTTTTTTTTTTCTTAAAAGCACATCTGGTCTTACCCTCAGGCCAATATGATACTGTTTTTATCACCAGGGATCACCTGGAACACCTAAAACCAACAGCATCAATTAACCAATTTAAGCATGGGGCACAAATGTTGCCTCGCAGTGAGAAGGTCCCAGATTTGTTTTCTGACTTCACCTTTCTGTGTTTGTCTGGGTTCCTTCTGGGTGATCCAGCTTCCTCCCACTTCCAAAGACATGCAGGCTGAGTGAATTTGTGACTCTAAATTGACCGTAGGTGTGAGTGCATGTGTGAATGAGTTTGTCTGTCTACATGTGCCCCAGGATATACTGGAGGCCTATCCAGGATGTACCCCATCTCTCACCCAGCGACTGCTCCCATATGCTCCAGCTATCCTGTTTACCTTAACTGTAATAAGCAGGTATAGAAAATGAATGAATGTGAGTCACAAATTTATTCATTCATTCATCTACTTTGACTGCTTTTTCACCAGGTTGTAGACTGTTCAATAAGAAACAACAGGACAATTGACTTACTGTATGTAATGTGAGGATGCATACAGAGTCATACCCCTCCTCCCTCTAGGGAAGTCTGACCCCAACCTGGTCCACCTACAGCCACAGTACACCTCCGGTCCATAGGCAGCTGGTAACCACTCGCTCCATCTACAGCTCATCACAGCTCAAAGACAAAGGAGATGGTCATTGACTTTGGGAAGTCCAGACCAAGACTGCGACCAGTTCTGTTCAAGGGAGTTGAAGTGGAAGCTGTGGATTCTTACAAGTACCTCGGACTGTGCCTGGACAGCAAACTGGATTGGACAACGCACACCAACCACCTGTACAGGAAGGGACAGATCAGGCTGTATTTCCTGAGGGGGCTGCTGTTGTTTAACATCTGCAGAAACTCCTGTGGATGTTCTACCAGTCCGTGGTAGCCAGTGTCCTCTTTTATACTGTGGTGTGCTGAGGGAGCATCCAAGAAGGACACATCCAGCTGGACAAAACTGATCAGGCGGGCTGGCTCCGTGGTTGACATGAAGCTGGACTCTCTTGTGACAGTGGCAGAGAAGAGAACACTGGACAAAACTGCTGGACATTATCGACGATGCCAGCTCTGCACACAGACTGCTCCTTCCCAAGTGTAGGACCAACAGACTGAAAAACTCCTTTGTCCCTCAGGCCATCAGGACTCCTCACTCAGGGAGAGGAGGAGTAACAGGAAGACAGAGGACAGGAAGGAGAGGAACAGTAGCAGCCAGTAAACCAGTAGAAAACAATATTTCTTCAAAGGCATTAATAAAGCTCTATCTAATCTAATTCATCAACGGTACATCTTCACAAATGTTCCAGCAGCGACAAAAACAGCACCCATAAAATTTAGTTTTAATGCCCAACAACATTTTAGATATTTAATACCTTTCAGAATTCATGGCTGTGTTTAATTAATGATTGTTTAAAGGTATAGCGCCACTGTTTTTTTATTTTTTATTTAAGTCATAAAAAGAATTTATTTGGCACCACTATAATTTTATTCCTTATTGAAGATGGTCTGGCTTGAGATGTTGTGCGACATCAAAACAAGCAAAAAAAAAAACAAAACAAACAAAAAACAAAAATGAACAAAAGCCAAAAACAAAAACATAACATGCTGCACAGTAAATTCATCCAGTGTGAATGACAAGAGATGTAATTCTATTTCATAACCATTTAATGAAAAAAGTTTACATTTACACTTTTCCTCACAGTGCTAATATGGCTGATGGAAGCTATCTGATGCTCACAGGTTCCAGCTACTGTAAAAAGGATTTGAAGTATTTTCAAAAAACTAACTCCTTTTGAACTGTGATGACCTAAACCGCACACATCACCAACAGAAAAACTCACCTTTCTGCTGATGCTCTGAATCATTATCCAGAATAATGAAATTTCATGTTATTTTTCATTGATGCTATTAACAACTATACATTTCTGGTTGGGGACTGATGAGATCACACAAGTTTAAATTTTTGCAACGTTATCAGCTCTATAATTAATTCATATGAAATAACGCATTATTTTTACCACCATAATTATAAAATCAGCCTAGTCTCACGCTTTTTTCATGTTCCTGTCCCATGTTTTTTATTTTAGTAAGTAAGTAAGTAAGTAAACTTTATTTATATAGCGCTTTTCACAGACAGGGGTCACAAAGCGCTTTACAAGGTAAAACAATAAAAATATACAGTAAAAATACACACTCAGTACTAAAAGATTATTGACCATGAAAAGCCTGTTTAAAAAATAGTCTTTAGTTGCTTTTTGAACATCTCAACAGAGTCCAGGGTTCGCAGGGACAGAGGGGAGTTTGTTCCAGTTAGTTCCATTTTACTATTTCTAACCCTACCCCTTCCCCTAAACCTAACCATAACTCCCACAGAACCCCCTCATCACTCTGCATTTCGTGCTCCCGCCACGAAATGAATTCGTACTCCCATCACAAAAATGTAGCGCTTTTCGTGATGGCATCACAAACCATAGATTAGTTTACTTTTTGTGATACCATCACAAAATGGCATGAGATTGAGTTGAATATAAAAACATGAAGGGCAGAGATAGAACCTTCACACTATCTATAAACTTGGACATGAACTTGCCAAACAGAGACATAAGCTGGATGTTACTTTCAATCAGTTGTTTCTATCAGTTTCTCCTTTCTGGAGCTGCAAGAAATCTACACATTTGTATCCATGTTTGTATCGATTTGTGCATCCTCATTTTGAAACTTGAGACTAAAACTATGCGATTTATGCCCAGTTGGCGTACGCCCATTTTGCCTGCTCAGAAATTCCCATTTTGTAGCAGCATATATTCCCAGTTGGCCAACTCCAAATTGGTCTAATCCCATTTTGTCTACCTGGTATATTTCACTTTTTCCCATTACCTCGACTCCTAAGTTATAGACCAAATTTATGTCACTTATGAGAAATTTCTTGATATTTGTTAATTTTATAAAGCATTTATTTTCTTAGATCCCTCTAACCCTAACCAATTATTCCTTGAGTTGTCTTGTATATTTATAAAACATGGGAATGGGCCTAATATATGTAGTAGACAAAATCGGAATACTATTCAAATTGAAGTAGGCCAACTGGGACGTTACCAAACTACGCAACTAACAAACTACTGCACTGAGATGTGATTTACAATACAATCAACACACAATCATTCTGCCATTGGAAACAATATGGTGCCTGATAATCCTAACCCTGAGACGTTAAATGTCACCACTCTCAGTGTGTAGGTGACAATATACCAATAGACCTGTCTGTCACATGGAAATTAGGAGCAGGTGTAAATGAAGCTACATGTAGCATGAAATGACCTTCTTTGCTTGTAGGATTACATGATTTATATTGTTGATACCAAACCTATGGAGATATTCACTTCAGAGTGTATTTATGATAAATGTTTACTGCAACTTGCTGTGTTTTACTTTGCTTTGTATACATTTAGGTCTGATGACTTTTCCAACAAAGCATGAGTGGATAAAGTAAGTACACCTGCTACACACCAGTTAGTACTATAGAATTCTGTGTATAGAGATGACTGTACACTTGATGCACACATGAAGCATAATGTAGGTCAGATGTGTGTGCTGCAGTGCCGGTTCACACAGCTGACCCAGTAACAAGCACGCTGTCCTGTTTGCTGTCAGTCCACCTTGCTGACACACGATCGTCAATCTGACAGTGTCAAACAGCAGGCAGAGGTGACATGAGGCCAAATCGCCCAGCTACCGCAGGATCACATGAACATCAGTGTGCTGACGGCTGCTTCTCCCTATAGATGTCCATAGTATTTATTATTTCACATGAATTAGAATTATGTTGAGTGATGGACCAGAGCAGAGAATCTGTCGGTATTTAACAGCAAACGCATGTGCAAAACTCAAAGTGTTGTTTTGTGTATTATAATATATATATATATATATATATATATATATATATATATATATATATATATATATATATATATATATATATAAAAATATAAACGCAACACTTTTGGTTTTGCTCCCATTTTGTATGAGATTAACTCAATGATCTAAAACTTTTTCCACATATACAATACCACCATTTCCCTCAAATACTGTGCACAACCAGTCTAAATCTGTGATAGTGAGCACTTCTCCTTTGCTGAGATAATCCATCCCACCTCACAGGTGTGCCATATCAAGATGCTGATTAGACACCATGATTAGTGCACAGGTGTGCCTTAGGACTGCCCACAATAAAAGGGCCACTCTGAAAGGTTTGCAGTTTTGTTTTATTGGGGGGGGGGATACCAGTCAGTATCTGGTGTGACCACCATTTGCCTCATGCAGTGCAACACATCTCCTTCGCATCATCCGTGAAGAGAACACCTCTCCAATGTGCCAAACGGCAGCGAATGTGAGCATTTGCCCACTCAAATCGGTTACGACGACGAACTGGAGTCAGGTCGAGACCCCGATGAGGATGACAAGCATGCAGATGAGCTTCCCTGAGACAGTTTCTGACAGTTTGTGCAGAAATTCTTTGGTTATGCAAACCGATTGTTCCAGCAGCTGTCCGAGTGGCTGGTCTCAGACGATCTTGGAGGTGAACATGCTGGATGTGGAGGTCCTGGGCTGGTGTGGTTACATGTGGTCTGCGGTTGTGAGGCTGGTTGGATGTACTGCCAATTCTCTGAAACGCCTTTGGAGATGGCTTATGGTAGAGAAATGAACATTCAATACACGAGCAACAGTTCTGGTTGACATTCCTGCTGTCAGCATGCCAATTGCACGCTCCTTCAAATCTTGCAACATCTGTGGCATTGTGCTGTGTGATAAAACTGCACCTTTCAGAGTGGCCTTTTATTGTGGGCAGTCTAAGGCACACCGTGCACTAATCATGGTGTCTAATCAGCATCTTGATATGGCACACCTGTGAGGTGGGATGGATTATCTCAGCAAAGAAGAAGTGCTCACTATCACAGATTTAGACTGGTTTGTGAACAATATTTGAGAGAAATGGTGATATTGTATATGTGGAAAAAGTTTTAGATCTTTGAGTTCATCTCATACAAAATGGGAGCAAAACCAAAAGTGTTGCGTTTATATTTTTGTTGAGTATACATATATATCAAATCAAATCAATTTTATTTATATAGCGCCAAATCACAACAAACGGTTGCCCCAAGGCACTTTATATTGTAAGGCAAAAGCCATACAATAATTACAGAAAACCCCAACGGTCAAAACGACCCCCTGTGAGCAAGCACCTTGGCGACAGTGGGAAGGAAAAACTCCCTTTAAAAGGAAGAAACCTCCAGCAGAACCAGGCTCAGGGAGGGGCAGTCTTCTGCTGGGACTGGTTGGGGCTGAGGGGAGAGAATCAGGAAAAAGACATGCTGTGGAAGAGAACAGAGATCAATCACTAATGATTAAATGCAGAGTGGTGCATACAGAGCAAAAGGAGAAAGAAACATCAGTGCATTATGGGAACCCCCAGCAGTCTGTCTATAGCAGCATAACTAAGGGATGGTTCAGGGTCACCTGATCCAGCCCTAACTATAAGCTTTAGCAAAAAGGAAAGTTTTAAGCCTAATCTTAAAAGTAGAGAGGGTGTCTGTCTCCCTGATCCGAATTGGGAGCTGGTTCCAGAGGACAGGAGCCTGAAAGCTGAAGGCTCTGCCTCCCATTCTACTCTTAAAAACCCTAGGAACTACAAGTAAGCCTGCAGTCTGAGAGCGAAGCGCTCTATTGGGGTGATATGGTACTATGAGGTCCCCTAAGATAAGATGGGACCTGATTATTCAAAACCTTATAAGTAAGAAGAAGAATTTTAAATTCTATTCTAGAATTAACATGAAGCCAATGAAGAGAGGCCAATATGGGTGAAATATGCTCTCTCCTTCTAGTCCCCGTCAGTACTCTAGCTGCAGCATTTTGAATTAACTGAAGGCTTTTCAGGGAACTTTTAGGACAACCTGATAATAATGAATTACAATAGTCCAGCCTAGAAGAAATAATGCATGAATAGTTTTTCAGCATCACTATGAGACAAGACCTTTCTAATTTTAGAGATATTGCGCAAATGCAAAAAAAGCAGTCCTACATATTTGCTTAATATGCGCATTGAATGACATCCTGATCAAAAATGACTCCAAGATTTCTCAATTTCTCTCTCTCTCTCTCTCTCTCTCTCTCTCTCTCTCTCTCTCTCTCTCTATATATATATATATATATATATATATAATATGTTATACAAATAATGAATGTTTATGAGTTCAATGGTATGAATATTTCATGAGGTGAAAGCTGGAACAAATGTGCATGCACATGCACGTGCTCGTTCATGGGCATGCATGAGCACGTGTGCGTGTGTGTGTACACGTGTGCAGAGTGCAATGGTACCAAATGTATGGAGCCAAATTTGCACTCTAAATGGAACCAAACTGCACTCTGAATACAATGCAACACAAATGGGATGAATTAATCCCATGTCATGTGACATACAAAGCACCAATCAAATGACAAGGATCCACTCAGCCGTTATAAAATATATATATATATTAGGAGCAGCTGATCTGCTCTGTATAAGTCTGATCCTGTCAGATCTCAGAAGCTAAGCAGTGTGGGACCTGGTTAGTATTTGGATGGGAGACCTTGTTGGAACACCGGCGGCTATGTGTGTTTCGCCTGGTAAACCTGGAGTTGCATCAGGAAGGGCATCCAGCATAAAACTTGTGCCGAATATCAATGCAGATCTGTCTGTGTCCACGGTGGCGATCCTGAACAAAACGGGGGCAGCCGAATGGGCAACAACAGCATATATTATTTATATATTAGGAGGTACGTACTTTGCAACACCAAGCGTATATGATCCACAGTAGGAGTGGTCATGATGGCCACTATGGGGTTAGATATCACTTTATTCAAGAGCATACTTTTTCAGTTTGAGAGCATACTTTCTCTTTTTCACGTTCAGATTCTGCGCGCTCTCTCTCGAACCTCTGCCCTTGCACTCAAGTAGTCCCTGTTTGCTCCCAGATTTGCTCTGTTCTTGTTCAGACCTGTATGTCTGTATGTACTTCAGTCAACCGAGTGGGGTCATTTTTGAACAAAATATTTATGTGTTGTTGTGTTATTTTAATCAGAAAAAATGTCTGACCTGAATTGTCAGTTTACTTGTCCTACAGCTTCTGTTTTCTAATGGAGGATATGGAAAGTTATGTAGGGTGTTTTATGAGCCAGACATGTAGTGTTTATTTCTTTATTTAACATGGCAGGCTTTGATTTTAATAATACAAAAATCAATAATTCATTCTAACATTTCAGAATATCTCTTACTGATATTGGAAGTAGTATAGGTAAAATATAACTGGGCCATAAATGACCCGACTCGGTCATTCTAGCTGCCAAAATAATTTGGTCACATGAAGGATTTAGGTGCTTGCACAGATTTCTGTCCTTGGAGTTTTAAACTCCTCCTCATGCTCAAACCGTTTCTGTGTACCCTCAAAACGTCTGCTTGCACATCTCTGTTCTTGCATTTTTTGATACACCCCCGCCAAAACTCCCCAACCAATAGAATGTCAGATATGGTGCCGATCAATGACGAGGGTGCGCTTAGTTTGAGTTTCTAACAGCAACCTATATCTGAGTACAGACATAAACTTTGAACAAGAACAGAGCAAATCTGTGATCAAACGGGGACTATTTGAGTGCAAGGGCAGAGTTAAGAGAGAAAGCATGGGGAAAAAAGGATGTTCTCAAATTGAGAAAGTGTTCTCCTTAATAAAATCAGTAATTTAACCTCGTAGCCCACCTGATGTCAGCTTTGGAAATGAAAGAAATGGACAAGCATGCTCACTTCAATCTATGGGTAACTTCAAAAGCACATTCAGCGGTGAAGGAATTCTTTCCTTTGAAGGGGCCTCAAATGATTGTGGATAGAGAGAGAGAGAGAAAGAGGAGAGAGAGAGAAATCTGAATCATTTCAGCAGGATTATGTGAATTTGTGATCGTTTGAGATTTAGAGACTGTTAAACAGTAACAAAATAACAGTTCATTTCTCTGATTATTAGGTTTCTGCACAGAATCATTCTCTCTGTCTCCTATAGGCTCAATTCACTGCTTACTTACAGCAAACCAGTTATCAAGTGAAACACGCAGAGGTTCAGTCCACAGCTAGTAATCATACCAAAGTGAAAACAGCAGGTTAAACTCAGGAAACACCAGAGGCAGCATAAATCAGCTACTGTGGGACAAACAAGAGGAAACAATACAAGAAAGCAGTCATGAAAATAAGACAATCTGGCACTGGAGCGATGGGCTGTGAACAGTTTAAATAGTAGAGCAACCTGTCAGAAACATTCTTGAAAATTTCTCCAAAAATTCCAGATGCAGAAATCTGACATCACAGATGTGAACCAGTGACAAACTGCCAATCTGGCATTTGAGCAAATGATAAAAGAAAGGGTCACCCTGTATGTTCAGGCTTGGGTCATCAGACCTATCAGATCTGATCACATCCTTACCAGATGCCCGAACCACCTCAGCTGGCTCCTTTAAACACGAAGGAGCAGTGGCTCTACTCCGAGCTTCCAACGGACGGCCGAGCTTCTCATGCTATCTCAGACAGTAAACAGTGTGCCATCTCCTCTCTAAATCTGAGCCATCACTTTCAAAGAAAAGCTCTGGAGCTTCATTATCAGACATAACGCAATTAATTTTGCTCTGTCAGCCATCGGGATGTTTCTGTTTTGTGACGTTTTGAGACGTAATGCACCTGTTTGAGACGGAAATGCACTTGTTAACTTGCTCAGGGAGAGCAATACAAAACATCAGAGACCACTAATTATGAGCGCACATGATGTTGTGTTGCTAACTGGGACATTAAAAACCGTGTGACATGTCCTTTAAAATCTTCTGCGTTCATGCAAAAGCACTGGCAAGAGTTGAGTTCAGCTACATCACCTCCGTTCGTACTCCATAATCCATTGCTTTCTGCTGGCCTCCATGGGCCTCTGCTGGAAAACATCAGAGGATTGACTGGATGTACCACCTCCCCTGGATCCCTTGGGCATGAGGAAATATGAAGAAATGTGTAGAACCTGTCTCAACAATGCACCCGTAGCAAATGACTCGTTGTTATGTTGAGTTTATATAGGGGACATCACCTGACATCTCAAAATCTTGAACTGACAATCAGAGATAAGGAGTGCCCTACAAATGCACCTGTACTCCGACGGCAGAAGTTAAACTACGTCCTGTATGAGTCAGTGGACTGTCACCAAACATTGGGCTCTGCCAGTACAATGACATCCTCTGCTGGGCTACGTCAACCTGCATTGGGGACCGGAAATTGGTACCCCAGGTGAGCATCTTTGCCGGCGCTTCACAGAGATTTTTAGAATTCGCAACGTCGGCCAGCATCAGCACTTCATGTCAAAGTGTAAATGGACCCTTATCTACAGAGACCCAGACGACTTGCACTGTTATGTATGTACACTAGTTGTCAAAAGCGGATACTCAGATACTAAACCATACTAAAAAAATTACAACTGGATTACTCATTTGCAAGATTTAACATAATAACTTCAAACAGCACTGCTGCAGACAGGCAGACACACGACTGCTCCCCTCACTCATTTAACTACTGTTATAAATTCAAAGCACAAAAATTTCAATTTTCAATTTATTTTCATTTATATAGCGCCAAATCACAACAGAGTTGCGTCAAAGCGCTTCACACAGGTAAGATCTAACCTTACCAACCCCCAGAGCAACAGTGGTAAGGAAAAACTCCCTCTAAGGAAGAAACCTCAAGCAGACCAGACTCAAAGGGGTGACCCTCTGCTTGGGCCATGCTACAAACATAAATTACAGAACAATTCACAGACGAATATACAAGAAATGCTGTTGGTGCACAGGACAGGAGGATCGCCAACACAAATACAACTCCCATCTCTGGATGGAGCTGCACCTTAAACAGAGAGAAAAAACAGAATCAGGCATCAGAAAGACAAAAAAATACTGTATAATTTTCCAGCATTAAACAACAAGAAAAACAGAGAAATACTAAGGTGATCGCCGGCCACTAGCCCTAAACTTCACAAAAAACCCCAGAATTTAGGTAAAGTTGAGGCTGCAGCCCGCTCCAATTACTAATAAATGAATTAAAAGAGTAAAAAACGTAAAACAAAACTGTACCAGTATGCTAGCCATATGAAAGGGAAAATAAGTGTGTCTTAAGTCTGGACTTGAAAATCTCCACAGAATCTGACTGTTTTATTGACGCAGAGAGATCATTCCACAGAACAGGGGCACGATAAGAGAAAGCTCTGTGACCCGCAGACTTCTTATTCACCTTAGGGACACAAAGTAATCCTGCACCCTGAGAACATAAAGCCCAGGCCGGTACGTAAGGTTTAATTAGGTTAGTAGCAGAACCTTAAAATCTGATCTCACTGGGACAGGAAGCCAGTGAAGAGATGCCAAAATGGGTGTAATGTCGTCGAACTTTCTGCTTCGTGTCAAAAGTCTGGCTGCAGCATTTTGAACCAATTGGAGACCCCTAATGCTAGACTGCGGTAAACCAGAAAATAGAACATTGCAGTAGTACAATCTAGAAGAGATAAATGCATGGATCAGGGTCTCAGCATCAGCCATAGACAGGATGGGACGAATCTTCACTATATTTCGCAGGTGGAAGAAAACCCCTGCTGTGGCTCCTCTCCTTTGGTTTGAAGTACCATGCTTTGTAGCACCTCACAAGGATGTAGAGTAGAGTCAGAGACAGAAAGCTGCGATACAACATAAAAATAATAAAATTTTGGGAATAAAAATTAAGGGTAGTCAAAAAAAAAAACAGTCATGCAGCATTTCATATTTGAAGCAACGCATACTAATGCTGCTTATGAGACAACTCTGAAACTTTAAATTGTAAACTTCCAAAATCTGAGTTCACCAGATGAACTCTGGAAAAAAGTATGAATATGGATGTACGCAATCATGTATGGACTACGTATGTATGCAGTCATGTATTCCAGTTTGGTGGGCTCAAGGTCTCATCACTGTTTTTTGCAGATGATGTGGTCTTGTTGGCTTCATCAGCCGGTGACCTCCAACACTCACTGGATCGGTTCACAGCCAAGAGTGAAATGGTGCCTGATGAGGATCAGCACCTCTAAATCTGAGGCCATGGCTCTCAGCAGGAAACCAGTGGACTGCCTACTCCCGGTAGGGAATGAGGTCTTGCCCCAATGTGAAGGAGTTCAAGTACTTTGGGGTTTTGTGGAGCATGAGATTGGCCGGAGAATCGGTGCAGCGGGGGCAGAATGGCATTCGCTTTACAGTACTGTTGTGATGAAAAGGGAGCTGAGCCAAAAGGCGAAGCTCTCGATTTACTGGTCAACCTTCGTTCCTACTCTCACCTATGGTCAATTGGGTTGGGTCATGAATGAAAGCACTAGATTGCGGGTAAAAGTGGCCGAAATGGGCTTCCTTAGGAGGGTGGCTGGTGTCTCCCTTATGGTGCATTTTTCACATAGGCAGGATGCGTTACAAATGTCATATTTGCGTCATTCTTGGCACATTCCTGACATTCTTAACGTGACTTAACGTATCTGAATAGGTTTCTTAATAGTGCGTGTTGGTGCGTGATATTCATGGCACATGTTTTGACAGTCAAAAAATCTTCCACGAATGTCACGCACCACCCTCATTTCACCTCATGCTGTGGAGGTCGCAACTGAGCGTGTTGATCCGTCTTGATTAATGGTGATCCTTAATAGAGCATGACAGCGTTCTTCTCTGATGTGCGCACAGTTAAATTCTGCTGCTGCACCGCATTTAGTTTCATTGCTGCAGTATGCTCATCAACGCGCTCCTGCAGGTGTTCCACCTCCTGCTGTGCCTGATGTTTGCCACTCCATGGCACAGAGCCCAAATAAGCATGTAGTCACAAAGATCTTCTGCTGTGGCTGTTGAGGAAAAACTGTAGCGATCCGAATTGTTCAGCAGCTGATGGTTGGATGAATGGGTGTGTGGAGACAATTCGCTTCATTCACAACATAACAGAACTTAATGCGTTGTTACGTGTGATAGCTCGCAACAGCGCACAATAGTGTGCGGAACATTATTCTTGACCGTGCGTAATGGTTCCTGATACTTCTCCAGCAACACGTGCCATTAATCGTAACGCGTGGTAACAGGTTGCAGCAGTTCCTGAGGACACCTGATGCCTCTGCCCCAAATCATCACATTCGTGATCAGCGGCCAAAAAGGTATACTTCGTGGCATTCATAATGTGCCGTCATTATGTGTAAACACAGCATAAGAGATAAGGTGAGAAGCTCGGTCATCTGTGGGAAGCTCAGAGTAGAGTCGCTGCTCCTTCGTGTTGAAAGGAGCCAACTGAGGTGGTTCGAGCATCTGGTAAGGATGCCTCCTGGGCGCCTCCATAGGGAGGTGTTCCAGGCACGTCCATCTGGGAGGAGACCCTAGGGAAGACCCATGACTAGGTGGAGAGATTATATCTCCACACTGGCCTGGGAATGCCTCGGGATCCCCCATTCAGAGGTGGTCAATGTGGCACGGGAAAGGGAAGTCTGGGGTCCCCTGCTGGAGCTGTTGCCCCCATGACCCAAACCCAGATAAGCGGTTGAAGATGAGATGCAGTCATGTATTCAAGCTACACATAAATGAGTTAACTTTTTCTGGGGGATTTTTTTTTGTACTACCTGCACTACCTATAAAAACATAATTCAAAATATTTGTCAAATACTCTATGCTTTACAGCTATTTTGCAGCCTGTTAAACAAGTAAAGAACAGTTCTATCATTGACATTATCTGCATTGTTCTACTCTTTGTTTTAAAGAAAATACCTCTTAATTTTGTGTCCTTCCCCTGTGATATTGAATATCGTATTGAGTATTTTCCTGGATATCAGTATTTAGTTTGAAATTCTAGCACTGTAACAACCCTAATGTCCACTTAATAAATGTTTTCACCCGACAACATGAGACTGTAAACTGTCATGAAAAGTTCTATGATTAAAACATGGGAATAACAACAGATGCCGTTTAAACGTGTTGTACAGGGAGAAAAACAAAATACAATGGCGACAGCAGCTACCAAATTCAGTGTCTCCAAAAAGCTCAGGTTCTGCAAAACCACAGCAGCAAAAGGCAAATGTGGTTCATGTGTCCTTTTCATCACATATTTTTTTCTTTAATGAAAAATTGAATCAGCAAATGGTACATTGAAGCATGAAGGCTTTAGTTGATGCCAACCACCTCATTGTTTGTTTGGACTCAGTCTTTTCCCAGACATGGTGAGATGCTGCGTGAGTATCATCGTGTTCCACCTTCTTGTTGTTCCTACCTGCAAGGCACCACGATGGCTCCGTAGTTGTCGACTTAATGCCAGAACATGACTCTAATCTGCCATTAAGTCAGCGGGTGAGAGAGGCTTACGGGTGTTTCTCTTACAAATCCACTTCCAAAAACCCTGGCAGATATGCTGCACTGCATCCCAGCGGATTACTGTTGGACCTACTGCACAGGAGAGGTGGAAGAAGCGGTCAAAAGGAAGTGGAGGGAGGGACAGAAGAAAGTAGAGGACAAAGAGGAACCAGTAAAAGACAGGGATGCTAACTGAGTAACTTGTGGGCTCAGTATTAACACCAGCCCAGCGGCCTCGGTAAGGTGGATTGGATGGACAGGTCATTTCAATACCTGTGCTGGATCAAACATTTCATCAGTGGTAAACTCCAAATATAAATTTAAAAGAGGGCAAGATTCAAATCGCAAGAACTGTGACTAATAAAAATGAACACTAATAGTGCAGCAGATAAGTGTAAGAATCGTTCAGTTGATAACACAAGCATCAAATATGGTATAAATACTTCTGAGATTAGATTAGATTAGATTAGATAGAACTTTATTGATCCCTTGGGAAGACTCCCTCAGGACAATTGAGGTTCCAGCAGCATTGAATGGCAGCACACAGGGTAAGAAGCACACAGAGCATCACAAGGGAAAGTAAAAAAGAACACAGCTTGCAAATATTAATATAAATACACATTATAAATACCAGACATACTGATCAATAGTGGTTTACTGGGTACTACTGAAGAAGTCCTTCAAAAAAACCATCAGCCACATAAAATTTTAAAGTAGCCTATTTGCACAAATAAAACAACTGGCAAAAAAGCAAATATAGGTGATTAAGGTAATAATCATCAAATGTGATGCTACTAAACGCAAATTGTAATATTTTAAGATATGATCTGAGTCGTTTTCATTTTTTAAAAGTGATATTTTTTTGTGTGGTGCGGTAAACTTGGTTACATTGGAGACCGACATTTGTCAGTCCATTGACACATTGCTTTTGAAAAGATTGTGCAATGTTCACATGTACAAGTAGTTCACAAAATTATTGCGTGACAGAGATTTTGAACATTTCAAAATTTTCTTTGCGCACTTGCACGCACAGTTTACAATGGTTTACAACGAGTTTAGAAGTTTACTCACTGGCATGCAGTGTTGCCACAGTTACTTTGAAAAAGTAATCCAATTACTGATTACTGATTACTCCTTGAAAAAGTAACTTAGTTACTTTACTGATTACTCAATTGTAAAAGTAACTAAGTTAGATTACTAGTTAGTTACTTTTTTAGTTACTTTCCCCAGCTGCCGACAACAACCCTCTGCCACGTCAACATGACAATGATACCCGTTTTGCCAAAACTCACTTTATAGTCACCCTTTCTTGACTTCAATGAAAATAAATACTTGTTTTATAAAAAGTAAAATAAAGACCTCTTTCTTGACCTCATATTTAACTATTGACAGCACTGTAACAGTAAAACTTGCAATTTCTAACCTGCATTGTTTATAATGTAACTATTAAATTCTTTCTAACATTTTTCTAACATTTAAATTCTCTCTAAACATTTTACTTGTCGAAATTATTATTATTTTAAGTAGTATTAGTAGTTGTAGTAAACAAAAAAAGCTTCAAAACTGGACCTTTAATCTAGGGGTGTTGTGGGGGAGGGGGCACATCCCTGCCCCACGCCCCCATTCCATCTGGATTCGACCCTGCTTTAGCGTTTGAGCAAAAAGAATGGATAACATTTATTTATGCAGAAAACATGACCAGATTTACAGGTAAGAATGTTTTATTGCGTTTTCACATCATGTGGCCCTCAGAGAGCGAGTTTAGGTGCATTTGAGTGGAAAATAGTGTTAGTTGTTGACGCGTCGTGGAGGATCAGCTGTTTTTAACGAGCAGATACGCGGCTCAGCTCAGAATTCTAATAAAGGAGAAAAAAAGCATAAAAATGTCTTTGTAAAGCTCAGTGCAGCTGTGCTGTTGTCACCGCGCTTTAAGAGGTGAGGACGAGTCGGAGCTGCTGCAGAAAACCGCGCATGAAAAGCTCACAGCTCGCTTAAAGTGGGCAGTTCAGTCGAGCCCCGACCTCCTGCCCATGGATCAAGTTTAATGCTGCTATCGACCCACAATGCAAAAATAATAGTAACGTACAGTGACTTGGAGAAGTAACTTTAATCTGATTACTGATTTGGACAGATTAACGCGTTAGACTACTCGTTACTAAAAAAAGTGGTCAGATTAGAGTAACGCGTTACTAAGTAACGCATTACCGGCATCACTGCTGGCACGCCAGATTGCGTGCCAGTGTGGAGATCAAAGTCATGAAAGTGTCAAGGTACTTTAAGCACTAATTTCACTGCAGTATGGTACATAAAGTAAATAATTCACATTTGCTGTGCAGCCAGGCCAAAGTCAGCCCAAAGTTGCAGCACTTGAATTTTCCTCTGCAGAGCATCTTGTATCCGCACTTAGTCAACTGCTGGCAGTGAGGACTAGTTTAAGAGAGAAAAGGGGATATGCTAAAAAATAAAACAAATATTTTGTATTGTTGTGTGGACATATAGGTTTGCAGTAATGCTAAGATGACACTGTTATTGAGTATTCCACCTAGTGGGCGCTGTTGAGGCGGTGAAGGAGAGGGAGCAAGAAAAGGCAGAGAGGAGAGAAGAAGACAAAATGGTTAGATTGGTGTGTTGGAGCTCAATGAAAGAAGTTATGAGAAAGAACCTGAACCTGTGTTGACTGATTTATTCTTTCACACACACCCACTTCGCTTACACTAGTGTTCATCCAAAAGACATGGCTGATTTTAAAAGCAAAAATATGACACTGACTACTAAACCCTTACACCACAAACACTATTGCATATTCTGTAGCATATGTGTTCTGCAGCATTCATGTACACTTATTAAGAACATATACAATCTATCTAAAAAGCATGAAAATATTGCCTTGTTAATTTCAAATCCAACCCTAATCCCATCCATCCATCCATTTTATATACTTAATTCTTCCAATTAAGGGTCATGGGAGGCATGATGCCCTTTGACTGCTACACCCCGGACAGGATGCCAGTCTGTCACAAGGCTCCCCCCTTGTCCACAGTGCAATATTTAACAGGTACAACACTGATATAAACCAAGATTGAGCAAACATATGTTAATATTTAGAAAGAAAACCTCAAGCATTCTGCAGCAAAACTGGATCTGGGTCATCTCTTTGTCATCCAACACAGCAATGACCCAACACATACATTGCTCCTGGTGAAGAACTACCTCCAGAAGACCAAAGTGAATGTTATTGGCTGGCCTGCACAAATCCCTGAATTGAACCCCCACTGAAAATCTGAGGGGTGAACTGAAAATCAAGGTCCATGCCAAAAATCAAGGTTCGCCAAAGAAGAATGGGCTGGTATTCCTCAGGAGACATGTCTGACAAAACTACAAGAGACAACTGTTGGCTGCTATCCAGCAAAAGGGACACATGATTGGCTATTTGAGGCTAATAATTTTGAGCCTGGTAGTTTTTGGTTTTTGTGAAATATCTTTGTTTCTGTTTGCAAAACAAAATAAGGTATAAGCATCCAAAAATGAAACTAGGATGTTTAGAGCTGCTGTGTTGAAGATTCCACTCACTCACTCATCTTCATCCGCTTACTCCAAGTAAGGGTCGCGGGGGGCTGGAGCCACATACTGACAGACAAACAAACACATTCACACCCGCACGCACACCTACGGACAGTTTAAAGTTTCCAGTCCACTTAATGCATGTCTTTGGATGTCGGAGGATGCCGGAGCACCCAGAGAGAACCCACACAAACACATGGAGAACACACAAACTCCACATAGAAAGGACAAAGGTGGGAATTGAACCCATGACCTTCTTGCTGTGAGGCAGCAGTGTTAACCACTGTCACCATGCTGCCCTGTTGAAGATTCCTTTCTCTGTTAAAAATTTCCAGATTTCCAAAACAAGCTAACTTATCAGGCCATCTTTGGTTCAGGTGTTGGATTAAAATGTTTTTGCAGCCTGGCGGGTGTACATAAGGCGTAACAGTTGGCCCTTTAGTGGACCTAGTATCACCAAACTTCTAACACCTGCGCACAGTACTCATGGTGCTAACATACAAACTGAGTAATATTAAAATTTCACTCAACTGAAATTATGAAGCACAGATTTCTTAGATGATCCGGTTTGCATAATTAACCACACAGCAAGCCACATTATGTCAGGACAGATGCAGTGAAGTCGTCAGCAGCTTGGAGCCACAGCTAGTTTGACCCTGGAGTCTCGTTGGTGTACAGCTGCCACTCAATAATTATTCAAAGTTTTATGTCTTGAAATATCTTAAATTGCTGAGTTATTTTTATAAAATCCCCCCAAAAATCCCCACCCCATAGAGTTGTCATGGATGGGGAAGCTATCTATAGAAGCCAAAACTGTTTTTGTTTGTTTTTGTTTCAGGCTATCACGCTAATGTTTATTTCTGATCTAGAGTCAGCCTCAAGTTGCCATTTAAACTTCCAATTTGGCTTCATTTATCAGGACCAGAGGTTTGTGTATTTCTCAAAAATACAAACAAACCAGCAAACAAACCCTGTAGGTTCTGAACGTTACCTGCTGGTGACGACCCGCTCTGTCCCGCTGGAGTTGGGATGTCTCACACTGTTGAGCATGTCTTGTAGAGTAGAACATTTCATTGGCTGTGTCTTTCACAGTAAGCAATCATTCATACGTGGATTTTTGTTGCACAAGTCCCAGTCTAAGCTGAATCTATTGAGGCCTACATTTTGCTTATAGCAGGGGAAATTCTGCAGGCATAGTAAAAATGAAACTCCTACAATATGTGTGTGTAGGTAAAAGAAATTTTGCACCACACCGCCCCTCTAAGTATAACAACATCTTGTTTGTGTCCATCCTCCAGGCATCCATCTGATCTTCTGAGATCCTGCCAATCAATAATACTACTCATAACACTAATAGTAAAAATGTACTACTACTACTACTAATAATAATAAGTTATACTTCCACCAAGCCACAGCAGTTTAGTGTTAATTTGTCCTTAATTGAGTTAAACTGATTTGGGGGCTATTTTTCCAAAGTATAAGTAAAATGGAAATCATCCCAATGCTCCGTTTACACATAACGACGGCAAGTCACGAATGTCACAAAGTATACATTCTTGGCCGCTCATCACGAATGTGATGATTCGGGGCAGAGGTGTCAGGTGTCCTCAGGAACTGCTACAACCTGTTACTATGCCTTACAATTAATGCCATGTGTTGCTGGAGAATTATCAGAAACCATTATGCACGGTCAAGAACAATGTTCCGCGCTGTTGCGCGCTATCGCGTATAACAGCGCATTGAGTTCTGTCACTTTGTGAATGAGGCGAATTGTCTCCACACACACACCCATATTCATCCAACCGTCAGTTGCTGAACATCCCAGATCACTCCAGTTTGCTCCTCAAAATCCACAGCGGAAGAACTTTGTGACTGCATACTTAGTTGGGCTCTGTGCCATGGAGTGGCACAGAGAGGAGGAGGAGACTGAGAGAGCCAGATCTGTGGGTTGACGTGACTCTCGTCTCGCTCGTTTTCCCAAACATCAGGCAGCAGCAGGTGGAACACCTGCAGGAGCGCACTGAGGAGCATTGGAAGGAAACTTTTAGGTGACTTGGCATCACTGTCCTTCTTCAGCATACTGCAGCAATGAAACTGAAAGCGGTGCAGCAGGGTTTAATTGTGCGCACGTCAGAGAAGAATGCTGTCACACTCTATTAAGGATCATCGCTAATCAAGACAGATCAACACGCTCAGTTGCGACCTCCATGACATGAAGCGAAATAAGGACAGTGTGTGACATTCGTAGGAGATTTTTTTACAGCCAAAAACGTGCTCCACGAAAATCCTGAATATCACGCACCAACACTATTAAGAAACCTATTCAGATGCGTTAAGTCATGTTAAGAATATCAGGAATGTGCCAAGAATGACACAAATATGACATTCGCAATGCATCTTGCCTACGTGTAAACACACCACTAGTCCTATACCAGCCATAAGGCCCTTCAGTGCCAGTGCTATTCACTGGATTATGTATTGTCATGTGGATGACAGCTACTGTGTGCTGGGTAATCAGGAGAGTCGGGAGTTTTCCCGGTGGGCTGGTCCAACCTGGGGCCGTTGTGAGGGGGTGTTAATATATGCATACTTATATGACCACCACCAGTGTTGCCACAGTTACTTTTAAAAAGTAATCCAGTTACTGATTACTCCTTGAAAAAGTAACTTAGTTACTTTACTGATTACTCAATTGGAAAAGTAACTAAGTTAGATTACTAGTTACTTTTTAGTTATTTTTCCCAGCTGCCGACAACAACCCTCTGCCACCTCAACATGACAATGATACCTGTTTTGCCAAAACTCACTTTATAGTCACCCTTTCTTGACTTCAATGAAAATAAATACTTGTTTTATAAAAAGTAAAATAAAGACCTCTTTCTTGACCTCATATTTAACTGACAGCACTGTAACAGTAAAACTTGCAATTTCTAACCTACATTGTTTATAAATGTAACTATTAAATTCTTTCTAACATTTTTCTAACATTTAAATTCTCTAGAAACATTTTACTTGTCGAAATTATTATTATAAGTAGTATTAGTAGTTGTAGTAAAAAAAGGCTACAAAACTGGACCTTTAATCTAGGGGTGTTGTGGGGGGCACATCCTTGCCCCACGCCTCCATCCCATCTGGATTCGACCCTGCTTTGGCGTTTGAGCACAAAGAATGGATAAAATTTATTTATGCAGAAAACATGACCAGATTTACAGGTAAGAAAGTTTTATTGAGTTTTCACATCATATGGTCCTCAGAAAGAGAGTTTAGGTGCATTTAAGTGGAAAATAGTGTTAGTCGTTGACGCATCGCGGAGGATCAGCTGTTTTTAGCAGCAGATACGGAGCGGCTCGGAGAAAAAAAAAACATAAAAAAATGTCTTTGTAAAGCTCAGTGCAGGTGTGCTGTTATCACCGCGCTTTAAGAGGTGAGGACGAGTCGTAGCTGTTGCAGAAAACCATGGATGAAAAGCTCACAGCTCGCTTAAAGTGGGCAGTTCAGTCGAACCCCGACCTCCTGCCCACGGACCAAGTTTAATGCTGCTATCGACCCACAATGCAAAAATAATAGTAACGCACAGTGACTTGGAGAAGTAACTTAATCTGATTACTGATTTGGAAAGATTAACGCGTTAGATTACTCGTTACTAAAAAAAGTGTTTAGAGTAGAGTAACGCGTTACCGGCATCACTGACCACCACTAACTCTTAGGCTACACAGCAAGAAACTTGGGCTGCTGTATCTTAAAGAGATGACATTAAGTGTTATAAATGTTTTACAATCACGAAAATTCACAAGAAAATAACTTAAGACTGCTTTTTTTGCAATGCTATTATCTTTTCCAAAGCCTAAGGTAGGGACATACCATTACATGTTTAACACACCTATGCATTCATTACAGTTAGTTCAGTCTAATCAAGCCCTGTGCGCTCAGATGGGACTTGTGCTACGAGCATGTATAGGAGGAGTGGCCCATGAATGAAAAGATGGACAGAAAAAAGCCAGGTGGAGCTGAAAAAGCTAGAGTAAGAAAAAGAAAAGCTTTGGAGGAAGATGCTGCCAAGTGTGCAAAGCTCACAGATATTTTTCAAGAAGACAGAGCGAAGAGGGAAATGGTAACTAGGGCCGGGCATAACAGGCTACATGCCTGTTGATGCCCGGACGTCAGCCGTATCAACATTTGTAGTACAGTACCACCTCTTCCAGCTACTTACAGGCTTCACTGACACGAGCTGCGTTTAACATCTCACGACCACCTCCCGATCGGGAATCGTATGGTCGGATGAAAATCAAACCTGTGTGATATTTTGGTCGGCCGTCGTGACTCATGAGGGTTCCGCGCTGTTGAAGCAGCGCTACAAGCGTCTACGCGCTGATTACCTCGCATACTGTGCATGTGCAAACACCGGAGAGAGCAAACAGTGATCTCATGTAAAGTCATGTGTTTTGTTTTGTTTTTTATTGCGTTCCCTCGCAGTAACCAAATATCATATTAAAGTTCATGCCTATCAGCATTCACAGTGAGTGGAATCAGGTGGTGGGAGACTGAACGTATATGCGCGCGCACACACACACAGCAGACAGCAGGATTTACGACAGATGAGCACAGCTGTAAGACTCCGTATGAAACATAGTCTATTTATACAACAGTGTAAGTAGCAGCACCTGTTATGAATGTTTATGTTTTCTTTTTTACCATCCTCTCATGAATCATGTTGCTGTCTGCTGTGAGTGCACGCGCGCATGTGCGTTCAGTCTCCCCACCTGATTTCACTCACTGTGCGCGGTGATAGGCATGAAATAATTTTTTTTTTAAAGAAAAAAAAAAAGCTTCTGTTACGTTTTGCTTCCCGACGTGTGGTTTTTGAAGGTACAATGTGAGCAGTCAGATCGCATCAGAGCATCGGGCCGTACAGTGTGAGAACATGAATCGTGCGCTCTGAACTTTTAAACCCTGCGGTTTGCGTACAAAATATTGTACAGTGTATGCCCAGCTTAACTAACTTTTACTTTCTATTATAAGCCACCCAATTAAAACAGTCAGTCAGCACATAAATGCCACAGCAGAACTTTTATTATCCCTGTGCGCTGCTGGTTTGTGTGCCGGTTGGATATGAAACTCCCGGGCTGAAAAATGTTCCCAGCACACCCCTGGATGACAGTCTTCCATGGCCCCTGGCCGTGATGCCTTCACAGGTAACATCCTCAACCTAGAGAGGTACCCATTTACATCTGGGTGGACTGGGACAATGGAGATGAAGCATCTCATCAAAAGACAAAGAGTTACCAGTTCTGACTCCAGTCTCCTCTGTTGTCAAGTTCTAGTTTGGAGTTCTGCTTTTAATTCAGTTCAATTTATTACATTTACAACCCCTGGCAATAATTATGGAATCACCGGCCTCAGAGGATGTTCATTCAGTTGTTTAATTTTGTAGAAAAAAAGCAGATCATAGACATGACACAAAACTAAAGTCATTTCAAATGGCAACTTTCTGGCTTTAAGAAACACTATAAGAAATCAAGAAAAAAAATTGTGGCAGTCAGTAACGGTTACTTTTTTAGACCAAGCAGAGGGAAAAAAATATGGGCTCACTCAATTCTGAGGAATAAATTATGGAATCACCCTGTAAATTCTCATCCCCAAAACTAACACCTGCATCAAATCAGATCTGTTCATTAGTCTGCATCTAAAAAGGAGTGATCACACCTTGGAGAGCTGTTGCACCAAGTGGACTGACATGAATCATGGCTCCAACACGAGAGGATTATCAAACTCTTAAAAGAAGGTAAATCATCACGCAGTGTTGCAAAAGATGTTGGTTGTTCACAGTCAGCTGTGTCTAAACTCTGGACCAAATACAAACAACATGGGAGGGTTGTTAAAGGCAAACATACTGGTAGACCAAGGAAGACATCAAAGTGTCAAGACAGAAAACTTAAAGCAATAGGTCTCAAAAATCGAAAATGCACAACAAAACAAATGAGGAACGAATGGGAGGAAACTGGAGTCAACGTCTGTGACCGAACTGTAAGAAACCGCCTAAAGGAAATGGGATTTACATACAGAAAGCTAAACGAAAGCCATCATTAACACCTAAACAGAAAAAAACAAGGTTACAATGGGCTAAGGAAAAGCAATCGTGGACTGTGGATGACTGGATGAAAGTCATATTCAGTGATGAATCTCGAATCTGCATTGGGCAAGGTGATGATGCTGAAACTTTTGTTTGGTGCCGTTCCAATGAGATTTATAAAGATGACTGCCTGAAGAGAATATGTAAATTTCCACAGTCATTGATGATATGGGGCTGCATGTCAGGTAAAGGCACTGGGGAGATGGCTGTCATTACATCATCAATAAATGCACAAGTTTACGTTGATATTTTGGACACTTTTCTTATCCCATCAATTGAAAGGATGTTTGGGGATGATGAAATCATTTTTCAAGATGATAATGCATCTTGCCATAGAGCAAAAACTGTGAAAACATTCCTTTCAAAAAGACACATAGGGTCAATGTCATGGCCTGCAAATAGTCCGGAACTTAATCCAATTGAAAATCTTTGGTGGAAGTTGAAGAAAATGGTCCATGACAAGGCTCCAACCTGCAAAGCTGATCTGGCAACAGCAATCAGAGAAAGTTGGAGCCAGATTGATGAAGAGTACTGTTTGTCACTCATTAAGTCCATGCCTCAGAGACTGCAAGCTGCTATAAAAGCCAGAGGTGGTGCAACAAAATACTAGTGATGTGTTGGAGCGTTCTTTTGTTTTTCATGATTCCATAATTTTTTCCTCAGAATTGAGTGATTCAATATTTTTTTCCCTCTGCTTGGTCTAAAAAAGTAACCGTTACTGACTGCCACAATTTTTTTTCGTGATTTATTATAGTGTGTCTTAAAGCCAGAAAGTTGCCATTTGAAATGACTTTAGTTTTGTGTCATGTCTGTGATCTGCTGTTTTTCTACAAAATTAAACAACTGAATGAACATCCTCCGAGGCCGGTGATTCCATAATTTTTGCCAGGGGTTGTATATTGCACCAAATCACAACAAAGCTGCCTCAAAGCGCTTCACATAAGGTCTAACCTTACCAACCCCTAGAGCAAGGACACAGGTGACAGTGGTAAGAAAAAACTCCCTCTGAGGATATTGAGGAAGTAACCTCAAGCAGACCAGACTCACAGGGGTGACCCACTGCTTAGGCCATTCTAACAGTTACAAGGTTTTTCCAAAGTTTAACAAAGTTTTATAAAGTTTGGAAAAAAGCCGTCAGTCCAGCATCAGGCTGTCCACAGACGCTACTTTCGCATATTTTCTCCAGCACCTCGGACAGAGAGAAAAAGAGCAGAATTAACTGGCTGGAAAAACCACACCTAAGGTATAATTCATCAACATTAAATCAACAGGAAAGCAAAGAAATTACTAATGTGATTGGCGACTGCTAGCTCTAAGGTTCACTTACAGACCCAGAGATAAAGTTGTTGATGTTTTGTTAAAAAATATAAATTAAAAAAAAAATCTCTTCTATGATTCAAATCCTACCTCTTCACTAAATTTCACTGAAATTTGTTCATATCTTTTTTGAGATGATGTGCTACCAAACAAGCAAACAGTCATAAAATCCTCTTGGTGGAGACAATAATCATGAAGGTTATAACAGTGATGCCTTTACAAAATGTACATATGAAGGGTTCTGATGCAATGTTGCCATCATTCTTAAATGGTGAAAATGCAGTTTCGAGGGGTAATTTAAAGGAAAATGCATTAGAAGAAGCATGGATTTTTGAAAGAGTAATCCCACACTTTAGGAGCAGTCAGCCTGACCTGTTGGTCAGACCTAAATAACTCGAGTGGTGAAGGACCCTGAAGCTTCCCCACCCACAACTATGTTTTAAAGTGTAGATCATCCACTGGTGTAGAAACAGCTACTGTTACTGAGGAAGATCCCTTTGTGCTCTGCATTGACCAGTACTTTGAAATCTCTGGAATTTCTCCTGACAAGAAGGTACTTTATGGGGAGGTGATGGTCTAGTGGTTAAAGCGTTGGGCTTGTGAAAAGAGGATCCTCGGTTCAAATCCCAGCCTGACTGGAAAATCACTAAGGGCCCTTGGGCAAGCTCCTTAATCCCCTAGTTGCTCCCGGTGTGTAGTGAGTACCTTGTATGGCAGCACCCTCATATTGGGGTGAATGTGAGGCATTATTGTAAAGCGCTTTGAGCATCTGATGCAGATGGAAAAGCGCTATATAAATGCAGACCATTTATGGATTTCCAAAAATAAAAATGCCATGTTAAAATTCTTATATACGAGGTCTGTGAGAAAAGTATCCGACCTTATTATTTTTTTTAAAAAACCATATGGATTTGAATCACGTGTGATTACATCAGCCAAGCTTGAACCCTCATGGGCATGCAAGAGTTTTTTCACGCCTGTCGGTGACGTCATTCGCCTGTGAGCACGCCTTGTGGAAGGAGTGGTCCAGCCCCCTCGTCGGAATTCCTTTGTCTGAGAAGTTGCTGAGAGACTGGCGCTGTGCTTGATTAAAATTTTTTCAAAAACTGAGGCACATCCGAGTGGACACCATTCAAGAAATTCAGCTAGTTTTCGGTGAAAATTTTAACGGCTGATGAGAGATTTGGATTGTTTCTATCGCTGTAAGGACTTCCCACGGAGAGGGACGTCACGCAGCGCTCCGAGGCGAAGTCGTCATCCTATTTCAAGCTGAAAACCTCCAAATTTAAGCCTCTGTTGACCCAGGACGTCGTGAGAGAACAGAGAACTTTCAGAAGAGGTCGGAATCAGCAGTTTATCCGGACATTCCACTGTTAAAGGAGATTTTTTTAATGAAAGACGTGCGGATGGATTGGCGCGTCGGCTCGCAGCGCAGCGCGACGTCCCGCTCCGTGGGAAGTCCTCACAGCGATAAAAACAATCCAAAATCTCTCATCAGCCATTAAAATTTACACCGAAAACCAGCTGAATTTCTCGAATGGTGTCCAGTCGGATGTGCATTACAGTTCTTGAAAAAATTTTGATCAAGCACAGCGCCAGTCTCTCAGCAACTTCTCAGACAATGAAAATCTGACGAGGGGGCTGGACCACTCCTTCCACAAGGCGTGCTCACAGGCGAATGACGTCACAGACAAGCGTGAAAAAACTCACGCATGCGCACGAGGGTTCAAGCATGTCTGATGTAATCACACGTGATTCAAATCCATATAGTTTTGTTTTTAAAATAAAACTGTCGGTTTCTTTTCTAATAGACCTCGTATTTTGCACACTGATAGTTACCCAAGCAGATAAGTAGTTTTATTTTCAACCTAAGGGCCCCAGTGTCCTCCCCCTTGGTGCCACCAGTGACCATAGCAAGTTTCGTGTGGATTGCTTAATTACTGTGGCTGTGCATAGTGAACACACACACACACACACACACACACACACACACACACACACACACACACACACACACACACACACACACACACACACACACACACACACACACACACACACACACACACACAACATCAGCCTTATATATTAGATTGCGAATTGCTCACTGGAGCCCTTAGTTTCACAGTTCATGTGGTACTCAGGTCAGCTAGTAAGCATCACACTTTACTTACTACATCGTAGCAGCTGGCTGGGGTGCACTTAATCACACTTAATTACAATCCGAACGGGCCAACACACACCATGTGCCAGTTAAAGTGCATGTTTTTTCGATTAAAATCTACATACTGTGTACATAATGCCAGAGCATTGCAGTAATATGACATGCTATCACCTTTTATCATCATTCACTTGAGTCTCATGAATGTCACAAATGAAAATTAACTAGAAGCACTCAGAGAGTGCAAACCTCTGCCAAGGCCATGGGGTCACTGACGCCATAACATCTACACGCTGTGGAATCATTGAACCTAAAAAAGTCTAACAATGATGTTTGCAGTAGTAAAAAAAGTTTCATCTGCTGTGACTGGACAGCATGTATCCTTAGCGCTTGGCATCACAGTTTATTGCAACTTGCACCTTTCCCAGAAGCTACTGTCATCTGAGCACTGATATTGATATTGCATGTGCTTATAGACAAAAACAAATAAGAGAAAAAATTCAATTTATTATTCAACTAAACTGCAAATATATGATTTTTTTTAACATTTATGAAACACTTCTCTAAATAAATAACAGTAAATTCTGAAATATAACTATTTTTTAAGTGTTGCATGTGCTACACAAGGCCATAGGGTCACTGACCCTAAAAGGTTCCCTCCTTGGCACAGTGATCTATTCAAAAATTCAGTGTTACGACCAAAACTATGATACATACACTTTTCTTTCCTTTATATTTGACATCCTTGACCATGAAAACATACCACTAGAACTTTGAATCACTTTTATGTCTTTATTAGTTCAAAAGTTATTGTATACAAACGATTTTTCGGTAATGGCGGTTTTCTTCTGGATCTAGCTCCATAACATTTGAAGCAAATCTGATGACACCTTACTGAATCAGTACAGATTCAGCTACAGTTTGGTCTTAGTTGTGCATCTCTAGCTTCATTTGTCACCTCACACTGACACATTTTCTATTTTCCCTATATTTTTGCATATTCTGGATCACCAGATCCGGAATCCGGATCGATCATCACCAAGCTTTGTTGTTTGATAGAACATTTGACTATTTTACACCCTAATTTTTTTCAAGCCTTTCTGCCTTGTTTTTGTGGAGTTAGAAACTAGAATGTCAAAATTCCCCCTATCCCGCAATGGTGAAGAATCCTTTAAAAAATTCCTAGATCCGGATCGTGATCGGGATCACCACTAAAATTTAATCACTTGTTCCTCTTGTCATTTCCAACCACTCCATAAAATTTCATCAAAATCTGTTCAAAGCTTTTTGAGTTATCCTGCTGACAAACAGACAAACAAACAAACAAACAAACTCGACCGAAAACATAACAACCTCCTTGGCGGAGGTAATGATGACATCATACACACAATGCAATGCAACTTACCACACCTTAACTAAAGTGACATGAAAAATACAATGACATGGCTAAAACTCTTCTCTATTACCTGTGAGTAGAACGGGTAACTCAGCTAGTATGATTTATTTATGTGATTTTTTTTAACCATATATAAATAAATGACACCAAATCAAGTTAATAAGTAACAGGATTATTATGATGACTTTGTTTACAGTAAACAGTGGGCTATTTGGCGGGGTGCTACGTGCCCTTTGGAGAGGTGCTAACAAAAGATCACATGGAGCCCTGAGACTTAAGAAGGAAATGTGGGAAAAATTGTAGTGGAAAGCCAAGAAAACAAGGACATCTTGGAGAGCACTTAGAGAGGCTTTGGCACTGAGTGGGTGTAAAATTAGGTCTTGTGACTCGTGCCATTTCATAACTGGTACCCACACGGTGTTTACTTAATGCTGTTGGCAAATATCAGATCATGACTGATCTCCGCTTTTCCCCTTAACCCCTTCACCCTTCTCTTCCTCCATCCTCCTCGGCAGCATATAGGCTTGACTTCATGTCTGACGCCTGTCTGAAGGTTGTCTATCTGTGGTGGGAGCACTGGAGAAGCAGAGCTCCTCTGAGCTCAGTTGCCTCCACCCCTGCCACTCATCCCACGTATACTGGCCCTGTGTTTACTGGCCTTGAGGGGCCACATAGCCTGTACCTTGGCCTCAGTACTGTGTCCACTTTGTTCTGGTTTGTTAGCTTCAGCTGTCTGTCAGAGCCCAAACATGATTAGCAAAGAAACTACCCACGTATTCATCAAGGGAGCTGCTCATCTGAAAGGTAAGTGAAGGGTTTTTTTTTTTCCATTCTCCTCTACACAGCACTCTTGGCTTTCTGTGGGCAGTTGCCATGGCTACAGTAAGTAAGCGACCACCTGTGGGTTTGTGTCTGATGTAAAGAGAAAGAAAGGCAAAAAGAGACAAATCACCAGAGTGAAAACTGATTTTCTGATAGGAGCCTTGAATAAATCCGACGTTTCTGTCAAGATATTGGTGATCTTCGTGATATTTGTGTATCCGTACTGAAGTGTACTGACTGAGTAAACAGCCCTGGAACCTTTCTGGGGATCTAACAGGTACATTTCAGTCACGGTGGACATGAGCAGCTGATTTGGGTTCAGCCTGAACCCCCCAAAGCAACTTGCTCTGCAGATTCCTCCTCGGCTGCACATCAATCTTCAGAGTGACCGTCTTGGCAAAGAGCAGATTTGATGTCTCCACTGAACAGTACTCAACTTTTGACCTCCTTCCCCTAAAAACCCTGGCAGTCCAAAATAGTTGCTATGGTTACTGTAATTTGGGGAGGAATATTTGTTGCATCCCTGCAGGATGCAGAGCTGCCGTGAACATTATAGAGGTAAATATCAAGCTCTACATGCGCCTCGCACAGCGTAACCGTCCCTGTTAATAAATTACCTCGTTATTTTTGGCCTTGAACAAGGTGACTGCATGCAGTACATGCCAGCGCGCTGTGGAGTGAGGCGCTGTGAATGTGAACAGCGGTGGATCCTGTTTGGAAACACAGTCATGTCTGAGCGCTCTCTCCGGCAGCACGCAGCGACGGCAGTGCACGCCTTGGTGTACGCGCACGTCTGATTGTAGTGTAGGTACATGTGTCCGAGCCTGTGAGCACGTGTTGATGAGGTGCCACTGGGGATACTTTTTTTGAGCAGTCACACTGTAGCCTGGTGAGATAGAGCAGCATGTCAACTGCTGCATGCGGGCAGCTCCCATTGGTCGAGGTTAACAAGGTAGAGAGCGCATCGGTGTCAGAGCAGGCCACGGATGAGTGAGGTCATGGCAGAAGCCGCCAGCCTTTTTCTGTCTTGTTTGCACATTTCATTATCGCTGTCAAAACTGTGAGGTTAGCTGTCAGATTGTGGTGGTGAAATCGTTTATACTAACGGATACATTACTAGCTGGAGCTAGCTAAAGATACTTACGGTTTAATAATAATAATAATAATAATAATATCTTTCAATTAAATTCAATTTATTTTCATTTATATAGCACCAAATCACAACAAAGTTGCCTCAAGGCACTTCACACAAGTAAGATCTCACCTTACCAACCCCCAGAGCAAACACACAGGCAACAGTGGTCAGAAAAAACTCCCTCTGATGATTTGAGGAAGAAACCTCAAGCAGACCAGACTTAAAAGGGAGACCCTCTGCTTGGGCCATGCTACTGACACATTTGACAACAGGAGATTTTGGGAGTCCATGCTGGTGCACAGGACAGGAGGCTTGCAGAAGAAGACACCCACTCCCATCTCTGGATGGAACTGCAACCCAAACAAACAGACAGAAAAATAAACAGAATCAGGCAACAGAAAGACAACAAATACGCTATAATTTGTCAGTGATTAAGCAACAAGAAAAGCAGAATAAATACTAAGGTGATGGCCGGCCACTAGCCCTAAGCTTTATTTAACCAGGTACAATTCCATTGAGATCAAAACCTCTTTTGCAAGGGTGACCTGGCCAAGAAAGGCAGCAACGCATGTCATAATGGACAGGTTAACATCAACATGAGAACATTGGTATTAAATAAAATACAATCAACTTGGTCATAAAAACTTTGCACATGATGTGAAGTCTCAAGCAGATTTTGATGGTATTGGGCAAAAAAAACAAAAAAACAAAATGAGACCAGAAGGTGTTCAACGAAGTCAGTCTGGGCAGTTTCAGTTCAGATTGGAGAATGTTCCAATCAGAGGGCACTGAAAAACTAAAGGCAATCTTTCCAGCTTCAGTATGGACACGAGGTACACAAAAACATAACATGTCATTCGAGAGCAGAGCATAATGGCTTTCAGATCTTTGATGTAAGATGAATAAATAGGTCAGAACCAGACCAATAAGAGTTTTGTAAACCAGAGTCGTCCAATGTGTGTAACACCTGACAGACAAAGAGGGCGTGCCAGTTTTGGCATACAACTCACATTGGTGGGTGAGGCGGCTACAACCAGTGATGAATCTCAGGGCGCAAGGATACAGTGGGTCAAGGAGTGTAGACAACTGGATAAAGCACACCTATACACGACATCGTGATAGTCCAATAAGGGCAGGAGGGTATGCCTCTACATGCCTTATTTCTGGAAAAATGTAGATGTTATTACCTCTGCCAAAGAGGTAATGTTTTCAACTGCGTTTGTTTGGTTGTTTGTCTATTGGCAAGAAATATTAAAAAGTAATGAAGAGATTTCAATGAAATTTAGCAAGCACATAGATAATATTCTGGGAGGTAAGTGATTACATCCTGGAACTGAGATGCAGAAGAATGTTGGGTACATAGCAGCATTGAACTCAAAAAGTGATGAGAGGATGTTGGTGAAATTTGGCATGAAGACACATAATGTTCTGGAAAATGATGGATTTTATTTCACCTTTGTGAACCTTGATGAATGTATATACTCTCAGAGTGCCTTCTAGTTAACCCTACGAAGGAAGCAATGCTTTTGGTATGGTCCGTCTGCTAGCAGGATTACCCTAAAACTAATAACTGATTTTCTTAAAACTTGGTGGGATATGGTTAAGGAAGAAATCATTATCTTTTGGGGCAAATGCAAATCAGGGGCCAAAATTACATTTATTCCTTGACTGATGGAAGTTTGTACATAATCCTGCAAAAAAAAAAAAAAAAAAAAAAAAAAAAAAAAAAATATATATATATATATATATATATATATATATATATATATATATATATATATATATATATACGAGGTCTATTAGAAAAGTATCCGACCTTATTTTTTTTTCAAAAACCATACGGATTTGAATCACGTGTGATTACATCAGACATGCTTGAACCCTCGTGGGCATGCGAGAGTTTTTCCACGCCTGTCAGTTACGTCATTCGCCTGTGGGCAGTCTTTGAGTGAGGAGTGGCCCACCCTCTCGTCGATTTTTTCATTGTTTAGGAATGGCTCAGAGACTGCTGCTTTGTTTGATCAAATGTTTTTCAAAACTGTAAGGCACAACTGAGTGGACACGATTCGATAAATTCAGCTGGTTTTCGGTAAAAATTTTAACGGCTGATGAGAGATTTTGGTCTGGTAGTGTCGCCGTAAGGATGGCCCACGGCGCCTAACAGCGATCTGCGCTTCAAGGCGGCAGCGTCTCGCCATTTCAAGTTGAAAACTTCCACATTTCAGGCTCTGTTGACCCAGTAAGTCATCAGAGAACAGAGAACTTTCAGAAGAAGTCGGCATGAGGAGTTTATTCGGACATTCCATTGTTAACGGACATTTTGTAATGAAAGAACGTGTGGGCAGAGTCGCATGTCGGGCCGGACCCGACCGCGGGGTGTCGCGACAGGAAAAACACCTCCATTGGAAACCTTAACGGACAAGTTGGAACATGCCCAAGCTGTTAAACAATTTCTCAGTTACTCACTTGTTGAAAGCCATCAAAAGCCGCCTGAATTTTACAAATGGTTTTCAACACGGAGGTGTTTTTCCTGTCGCGGCGCACACAGATTCGCCGAGTCGTCACGGAAACGACTCAGCGAATTTGCGCGCACGTCTTTCATTAAAAAATGTCCTTAAACAGTGGAATGTCCGCATAAAGTCCTCATGCCGGCCTCTTCTGAATCTTCTCTGTTCTCTCATGACGTCCTGGGTGAATTAAGCCTTAAATTAGGATGTTTTCAGGTCGAAACAGGCCGACGGCGGCACCTGGAAGCGCTGCAGGACGTCCCACTCCGTGGGAAGTCCTTACACCAACAGAAACACCCCATAATCTCTCATCAGCTGTTAAACTTTTCACCGAAAACCAGCTTAATTTCTTGAATAGTGTCCACTCGGATATTCCTCACAGGTCCAGAAAAAATTTTGATAAAGCAACGCACGCCGTCTCGAGCAGCGTGTGAAACAAAGGAATTCAGCCGAGAGGGCGGGACCACATCTCACTCAAGGCCTGCCCACAGGGAAATGACGTCACCGACACGCATGAAAAAACTCACGCATGCACACGAGGGTTCAAGCATGATTAGTCTAATCGCACGTCATTCAAATCCATATAGTTAAAAAAAATAATAAAAGGGTCGGTTTATTACCTAATAGACCTCGTATATATATTATATATATATACCCAAAGCCTGACAGCACCCCCCCCCAAGGGCCAACCCAGATGGCCCAGGGGCAGCAGGATTAGCCAAATGAAAAGCACAAATAAGATCGGGGTCCAAAATAAAACGGGAGAGAACCCATGACCACTCCTCGGGACCGTGACCCTTCCAGTCAACCAAATACTGGAAACCGTAGCACTGGCGGCGCGAAGCAAGCAGCTGGTGCACAGCTAAAACAGGACCCCCATCCACACACAGGGCGGTAGGAGGGGGAACAGCTGGAGGACACAGCAGACTGGATTGACAAGGCTTAATATGGCTAACATGAAACGTGGGATGAATGCGCATGGAAGTGGGTAACTGGAGCAGAACCGAAACAGGGTGATTATTTTAGCCACGGGGAAGGGACCAACAAACCTGGGAACCAATTTGCGAGGAACCCCACAGAGCGGGAGGAGATGTGTCGACAACCACACTTTCTGGCCAATGGTATAGGCCGGAGCGACTGACCACTTACCGTCTGCCGCCACCTTATAAAGGGCCGAAGAACAAGCGAGAGCCCACCAAGCCTGCTCCCAGGTCCGTTGGCACCAAATGATCAAACCGAGGGCACACAGGACCAGAGATCGCAGAACTGTAGGTGCAGACAAAGAAGGTTGATGACCGAAAACAACATGAAAAGGTGACTAACCAGAAGAAGCTGATGGTAAACTGTTGAGCCTTAACTCAATCCATGATAATTGTGAGGACGAGGTGGACGGGTGTTGTGAGCACAATATTCGCAAACCTTTCTCCAGCTCCTGATTAAAACGTTCAGTCTGACCATTTGCCTGGGGATGGTACCTGGATGTGAGACTGGAGGTGGCCCCAAGAAGATGGCAGAATTCCCTCCAAAACCCCAAGACGAACTGTGGACCCCGGTCAGAGACGATGTCCTGCGGACACTCATGAATATGGAAAACGTGTAAGCATCACTTCAGCTAACGCCTTGGCAGAAGGCAATTTAGGCAAAGGTACAAAGTGACACATCTTGGACAGTCTATCAACAACAGTAAGTATTACCATGTGTCCGTTAGAGGGAGGCAGTCCAGTAACAAAGTCTAGGGAAATATGCGTCCATGGCCGTCTAGGGATAGATAGAGGCAATTACGAACCGGCGGGAGGACGAGTGGAAGACTTGTGCATGGCACAAGTCTGACAGGCATTGCCAAACTCAGTTACATCTTTTATCATACAAGGCCACCAGAACCGTTGTTGGAGAACAAACATTGTCTTTTTAATACCTGGATGACAGGAGAAACGACTACCCACTCGATAACTTCCTCGCTAAGGGGGGCCGGAACGAACAAGTTATCAGTTGGACAATAGGTAGGAATGGCTTCGTTCTCTAGCGCGGCCCTTACACGAGACTCAATTTCCCATGTGATTGCTGAAACAAAACATGTGAACGGCAGAATATTACTCGGTGTATTGGGCCATCGTATTGTCTAGATAACACGTCGGGTTTCCATTCTTCGACCCGGGCCGGTAAGTGATAATGAAATTGAACCTGCTGTAAAATATTGCCCAACGAGCCTGGTGTGCATTCAGTCGCTTAGCAGAATGCAAATAAGCCAAATTCTTATGATCGGTATAAACAATAAACAGCATCTGTGCCCCCTCAAGCCAGTGTCCCCACTCCTCCAAGGCCACCTTGACTGCAAGCAGTTCCCGGTCGCCGATGCAATAATTGCTTTCCGAGGCAGACAACTTGCGAGATAGAAAGGCACAAGGATGTAATCATCTGTCTGCGGGACACATTTGTGATAGGATGCTCCAAGACCAATATCCGGCACATCGACCTCAACCACGAACTGATGTGCGGGGTCAGGAAGGAGTAGCACGGGGGGGTAGTAGTAAACCGTTGCTTTAGGACCTTAAAAGCCTCGTCACATTCCGGAGTCCACTTGAACGTTTGTAGCGACAAAGTCACATTACACAGCGGAGCGGCTACTGAACTGAAATTTCGAATAAATTTTCAATAGAAATTGCAAATCCAGAAATCTCTGGACTTCTTTATGGCTACCGGGCACTGCCCAATCCTGTACTGCAGCCACTTTATCGGGGTCCATCTGAAACTTTCCCTCAGTGATAACAAATCTCAGAAAGGACACAGTAGACTTATGGAATTCGCATTTCTCTGCCTTGACGTATAGCTCGTTCTGCAGAAGGGTTTGTAATATGTGAGTCTCAAGTCTGGAGAATAAATCAGAATATCATCTAAGTACACGAACACAAACTTATTCAAGAATTCACGCAGTACATCATTAGCGAGATTTTGGAAGACGGCTGGCACAATTCAAGTGAGCCCGAAAGCATCACCAGATATTCGTAGTGTCCGGAGGGAGTGTTAAACGCTGTCTTCCATTTGTCACCCTGTCTGATCCTGACCAAATGGTATGCATTGCGGAGGTCCAATTTGGTGAATACTTTGGCACCCTCTAGTGACTCAAGAGCACATGACATCAATGGTAAAGGGTAGCGGTTCTTCACAGTTATGTCATTTAGACTTCAATAATCAATACAGGACTGAAGAGTTTTATCTTTTTTCGCCACAAAGAAAACCCCGCCCCTGCTGGTGGCGATGAGGACCGAATTAGGCCTGCGTCCAACGATTCCTGTATGTATTCCTGCATGGCGGTGCATTCAGGAGCGGATAGTGAGTATAACTTCCCTTGAGGCGGGCTGGTCCCGGGCAACAAATCAATGACACAATCATACGCACAATGAGGCAGCAGTGACTTAGCTTTCATCTTACTAAACACAGGTGCTAAATCATGATAACAAGGTGGGACCCCAGCTAGGCCCAACTGAACGGGCGCAGGCTGTGACTTATGACTGATTAAACACCTTCCAGGGCAAGAGGGCCCCCATTCAGTAATCGTACCATTCGCCCAATTGAAATTGGGGCTGTGCCACTGCAGCCAGGGGTGCCCCAGGATAACGGAGTGAGTCATTTTGTCTAATACAAGAAAACTGATTGTTTCTACATGGTTCTCATTGATTATAAGATGGACTGACTGAGTTCGATGAGTAATCTGCTTGTGTCCATCCACCGCTCTGACCACCAGAGGTCGAGAGATGCAAAATAATTTAAGGTACAGGGACCGGGCAAGAGAGATTAACATCAGATTAGCGTCAGACCAAGAATCCACAAATGCTTGCACCATTTCAGTGTCTTGATTGGATTGCAATTCATCAGGAATTAAATTCTGAGCTTAAAGCAAAAATGGAGCTGTGACTCATCCGCACCAAGGCATGACGCTTAGCAGAAGCACCCCTGACTGGACAACATGCAGTCAAATGACTGGGTTGGCCACAATAAAAATAAAATCCGTCATCTTATCTGCGCTGTCGTTCCTCTCGAGATAGATGCGTGCGGCCAAGCTGCATTGGTTCTTCGGTCCCATGATGTGTGAAGTTGACGTCGGAGTGCTGGACCGGGGTGGAACTCAAGTGAGAGGTGAAGGCGTGCTGGGGCAGGTGATGTAGCTCGTGATGAGAATGTTCCGCCAGGCGTCGATCCATCCGGATAGCCAGGGCGATCAACTCATCAGGGAATTCTGTCAGCTGATCTCGAACCTCAGCTGCCAGTCCCTGGAAGAACACATCTTGAAGTGCAGCTGGGTTCCACTCACTGTTAGTGGCTAGGATGCGGAAATCCACAGCGTAATCAGCCACTCGACGTGTGCCCTGCTTATGCCTCAATAGAGAGCGCGCCGCCTCGCGCCCTGGTGATATGTGCTGAAATACCTGCAGGAGCGCTGCGGTGAAGTAACTAAGGGAGGAGCAAGATGGCGACTGACGGCTCCACTCCACAGTAGCCCACGCCGCAGCCTGGCCAGACAGGTGAGAGATTATGTATGCTATCTTCGTCCTATCGGACAGAAACATACTGGGCATAAGTTTAAAATGTAACTCACACTGCGTGATGAAAGGCATGACATCACCTGTCTCCCGGGAGAATCATTCAAAGTGGGAAAGTTGCGTACAGATGGCCAGCTGCTTACTCTGATGGCGTACCACAAGCTGGAAAGGCGTCGAGTCCGCTGCATCCATTGTTGGCCAGATTGATCTATCAGGTCTGGAGTTTGGATTCGGCTGGACAAAAATGCAGGACTCAAACAACAGGCTCTGTAAGTAAAAGCAGTTTACTTGAACAGTAAACGGGGTCCGGTACACAGTAAGGCAGTCCAACAAGAGTAACAGAATCAGAATCATCAGGCAGAAGGTGTCGTCGAGGATACAGGCAGGTAGTCATAACACACGTGAGGCAAGCTGGTCGAGAATACACAAACAGAGCTGGAAAGAAGGCACAGGGCACATCAATCTGGAATGGGGCAATCTGAGGAGCTTATATACACCCAGGTGATGAGGTGCAGATTGAGAGCAGGTGTGCTTGGAACGCTCCAGAAAGAGGGTGTGGCCAAGGAAAAGGAAATGCCCACCACCAAGAGACAGCAGAGACCAACAAGAGAGAAAGGAACATAGAGACCCAAGCAGGAAAACCCCAGCAAGAGACAAAACACAACAGAATAATCAAACCAAAACAAAGAAGGCAGCAAACAGAACCCAAAGCCTAACAACAGCATTCACTGTATGAGGGAACTTCCAAAATATTCTGGTCTCACACAGAAAATGTCATAGGAGAAAAATTGTTCTTGCATTCTTGCATTGTTCTTCTTCTCTTTTGCTGTTGAAGTAGTAATAGTAATATAGGCTTTATTGTCATTGTACAGCGTCGGCTCGCAGCCGCTGCGACGCTCCGCCACAGGAAAAACACCTCTGTTGGAAGCCTTAAGGACAAGTTGGAACATGTCCAGCTGTTAAACAATTTCTCATATACTCACTCCACTGAAAGCCATCAAAAGCCGCCTGGATTTTACAAATGGTTATCAACACGGAGGTGTTTTTCCTCTGCCGCTGCACCGCGCCGGCTGCGTCCCGACGCGCGGACCCGTCCGCACGTCTTTCATTAAAAAAATCTCCTTTAACAGTGGAATATCCAGATAAAATGCTGAAACCGACTTCTTCTGAAACTTCTCTGTTCTCTCACGACGTCCTGGATCAATAGAGCCTGAAATGTGGAGGTTTTCAGCTTGAAACACATACAAAATTTGTCCTCTACATTTAATCCATACTAGACACAATGCAGCCACATGGAGCAGTGAGCAGCCACTGTCCGGCGCCCGGGGACCAACTCCAGATGTAGAGATGCTGCCTTGGTCAAGGGTACAGAAAGGGGCAGACCCAAAATAAGCATTTTATTTGTTATTATTCTGCCAGAAAACCCACACAAACACAGGGAGAACATGCAAACTCCACACAGAATGGGCAGGAAGCGATCTCAGGACCTTCTTGCTGTGAGACATCAGTGGTAACCCCTGTTCCACAAGAACGCTTGGATTTTACTTTTTTTTAGGGCCCCTTCACACGTAGTGTGAATTTGGTCGAATTGCGCATTAAGTGCGCATGAAACAGGAATCGTATACCAAACCGTGTAATTTCATAGCTGCTTCCAGTGCCTTGTACACCTGTTGCTACAACTATTTGTACACACCAGCGGCTGAAAGACAGAGTGTGCCCTGTGCGAGCCCATCGAATCCTCTCGCGGCAGGTGTCGGCCAAATTGCATTGCATTTATATCACGCTTTTCCATCTGCATCAGAAGCTCAAAGCGCTTTACAATTATGCCTCACATTCACCCATTCATACAAACACACTCACACACCAATGTCAGGGTGCTGCCATGCAAGGCGTTCACTACACATCAGGAGCAACTAGGGATTAAGGACCTTGCCCAAGGGCCCTTAGTGATTATCCAGTCTGGCTGGGTTTTGAACTGAGGATCCTCTCTCTCTGGTCTGAAGCCCATCACTTAACCACTAGACCATCACCTCCCTGCAACAAAATGTGGATTTTGATGTAGACCTGGTGCCAAATATTAGTTAAAAATTTTAAAAAGACGACTGTGGGGTCATTACATTCTCTGGATTTCTACTGTCCATCCAATCATTATAAATTCTACTAACAACTCATGGAACAACACATTCCATGAGCTGCAATGTCAAAAACACTAGAAATATCAAAGTTGAATTACTATAAACAGACTGACATCTCAGGAGCTATGACATGCAGTGGAAACTAAAATGGAACATGTGCTTGCAGATATTCAGGAAGCCTGAGTGAATGAAGACGGTAAATGATAAAACAACAGCTTCCTGTAAGAGGCATTGGCAAATTGGCACACACGAATATCAAACACCGCTCGCGTGGCACTTAGAAAATGTGTGGCCATTCGCACTCTTGGCACGACAACAGTCTACAAACAATCATTTTCATACTTGCAGTGAAATTTGTCTAAGTGCCCCAGGAGTGTGGCTTTGGTGTACACATGGACAGGAGGCCCCCACGTTAAAATAGACCGTCAGATCATAACACGCAGCAGGCGATCTGACTGTCACATCACCCATGTGAGCTCTGTTCCACATGATGTGGTGTCCTGCAGCCCACCGTCCACAAGACACGCGTGTCAGCAAGTCACACGTGGGGCGGTAGGACATGCGCCAGCAGATGTGGACATGAATGAGATGAGCAAACTGCTTCTCATTCATGTGATTTCATGACTGTACATCAGTGACCATGGGTCATCTACACAGGAACAGACGGTTCATATTTGTATTGCCCGCATGATAAGAGGGATTTAATAAAATGCAACATTTTTATATGGTGCGTCGTTTTAATTTTTTAAATGCGACCATGGGTTCCTGATATAAGGCAGTGTTCAGCACCTTTTACAGGACAGTGATGGCAGCTCACTTGGTAAAGTTTCTGGCTGCAATCAGAGCTTTTGGAAGGTGCAGGTTCAAATCCCATGGATGACATGTATTTTTATTTTTTTCAGCTGTGCAATGTGTAACCACATGCAGCTGGTGGCACTGTGTTCCAGCGTGCAGAAACTGTCGCACCAGCATCGTGCACACCTGCCTGTTGGCACGATGGTTCGTGGTGCGCACATATCAGCTGCTCCAACGGGTGTCGCCCTGGAGTTGTACATATGCGCACTATGTGTGAAGGGGTTTTTATATAATTCTGAAGCCATAGTCGGACCGGGTTAGTTTGAATTCTTATTGAAGTTCCTCAGTGATTTTAGTCCCATCAGAATGCATCATTTCAGTCCATTTTTCAGGGGGTACGATTTCAGTAATGATACAGACAACTTTTGCCTTCTGTAAAACAGTTTGCAGAAATTACCTTGTCTGTTAATCTCACGCGAATAGAAATATCTGGAGGTGCTTGATGATCATCTTTCATCACCTCTTGCCCTATCACATTCCTGTGAAACTTGGCTGCATGATTTCCAATGAAAGCCTCTCTGCGGTATATGTGGACATGGTGGTGGTTGAAGAACTGACTGTACAGATGAACAGAAATGGTGGTTGAAGATGGTATAATGTCATGTTTTATTGATGGGTCGATGAACTCTTGTGAAGCATGAGGCATTCCTCTCAATGTATTGAGCAAAGTGTCGATATCTTGAAACACAAAACAGTGACATTTGATGCATGAGGAAAAATTATAACAGGCATAAATCCCAGCTTGGATACAGCACACAGATGCAATATGTAACTGTATGGACAGTAAACGCTCATTAAAATGTTATGAAAGCTTAATGAAGTGTTGTGGTGCTTTACTTCCATCTTAACAGTGATTACATCTCATCTTGTGCTCAACACCCAACGCATATCAATCAAGCATATCAATCAAGTGGTTCCTGGAAAACAATACAAGCTTCAGCAGAAACTACAATATGAACTTAACATACTGAACTTGAAGACTCGACACCAAATAGACAATACATAAAATGACATTCCTCCAAAATGGAAATGAAATATCCTGCTCTATAGCATGCACTTACTGCACGTCACTACACAATGTGACAAAGTGCACCGGCACCAGTGGGCCTCAAGGATGTTTTCTTGCACTATGTCCTGCAAAGTATCAATAATAAATTAAATATAATGCAATGCTAAAATGCCCTCGGCTGTATGACCATTGTGTTCTTTATAATTTGCAGATAAAAATCACAAAGTGCTTCACAAAAGGTAAACAAAATACACAACCATGTTTAAAAAAAACAGTGATTAAGAGAACAATCAACTAAAACCTTGAACAAACAAAAATGTCTTTAGCTGCATTTTAAAAGAATCCACAAAGATGGTCGCATGAAGTGACAGAGGGAGATTATTCCAAAGTTTAGGAGCCACAATTTGAAATGATAAGTCTCCTCTGGTTTTAAAGAGGGTTTTCGGAACCGTGGAGAGGTTCTGCTCCGAGGAACAAAGGGAGCGACCAGAGATGTAGGGGTTCAACATATCCAACACATATTTGGGGGCCTGACCATGCAAGGCTCTAAAAGTCAAAACCAAAATTTTAAAATCGATACGAAATTTGATAGGAAGCCAGTGCAGGGAGGACAGAATGGGGTTAATGTGAGTCAGTCTACTAGATCTTGTTAAAAGTCTTGATGCAGCATTTTGGACCATTTGAAGAAGATTTAAGGCAGATTCATTAAAACAAGTAAAAAACGAGTTGCAATAATCTAAATGACAAGAAATAAAAGCATGAATCACAACTTCCAGATCAGAGTTAGTCAGAATTGGCCTCAACTTGGCAATATTTCTCAAGTAAACACTGAACGCGCCCTCGTTTCACTAATGCAGGTGCGACTCGTCATCTCAGCATGGTCCTCCTGCAAAATACAAATGTGGGTTTACTCAGTCATGCATAAGTATGCCTTTGTGCTTAATGGTGTTGTGCTGTGCAGTATATCTGGGACAGTAGCATGTAGTGATTGTGTTTACAGAGTCTATTTACATTAGAAAGCCCTGTAACAAAAGGCCGTCTAACCATAGCCGGGGGAGTTTTACCGTGAAGCCCACTATCGTTATTGTTTGTCTCACCCAGGGAATGTAGAATTAACAGATTAACCAACAGGAAAGGGGGCAGAAATGCCTACATCTGGTGTTTGATGTTGAAAAAGAAAGACAGTTGTGATTGTTTAGTCACACGTATGAATTCGTATGTCGATTTGAGGATAATGACTAAAATCGCGTGCACCCACGCACCTGATGAATACAAGCAGGCATTCATAATGTGCTAACGTGAGCATCTCCCTCTCCTTTTTCATGATTCTATGAACTGAAGCGTGTGCAGATCGAGAGAAAGAGAGAGGTAGCACGGAGACGACCTATCCGTCTTTACCTCGGATTCGCCGGCTGAGTCACTGCAGATGGAGTGCATTTTTCATGCTGCATTGCTGCACAGTTCTCTCAGTGGCGTTATTTTTTTTTTATGGCACTCCTCCCCAAGGATGTTGGAGTCTTAAGCAGACCCCTGACTGTGATTAATATAACAGGCTGCCATTACTGATTGACATTTGAGTTGCTCTCCTACACAAACGCGCATCTGCTTCATTCTTTGCCGGGTCGGTTTCGGCAACAGATTTGCGTCACGCTATCTAGGAGACTCGGCAGTTCGGAGACTCTTCAGTCCTCCATCTGTTTTTTTTTTATCTATTTCATTTTAATCTCGTTGCTCCTCGCTCTCTCCCCTCATACTCCTTTCCATTCGCGCACAAGTTGTATCTTTCTCAATCTGGCTGATACTGGCCTGTGAATATCACACTCGGTTGGCCGGCTTAAATGAAATCTAGCTATCTGTCATCGAACATCGTGGCCTCCCTCTGCTCGCCTGCTCACACCTGGAAAGTTTGCGGCACAATTATGCAGCAGACTCTGTGTTTATTTGGAGTTCTGAAGCGATGCATCACAGCAACCTCCCCCCGTGGAGCAAATCAAAACTGGGTCAGAGCCTCAAAATATCAGAAGAGGAGCTTTATTATATTCTCTGTGTATTGTCAAGCTGCATATTCTGGCGGGATAAACAGTACGTTGGCACATTTAGGGTGGAGAAGGGGGTACAGCGGGAGGAAGAGGAGGATACCTCAACTCCAGATGTTACTGTCTTTAAGTTGGATTCAGCAAACCAAAAGCAACAAACTACGCTTTGACAAACCAACAGCAGCGCAACGATCAAAGGTGCCAATCTGGGCCGTGCGCTAGTTAGATTCCCAAATCTCTAGTGAATATCTGGGAGGACGGAGCTGGAAGTGGAATGCCTGCATCTGTGCCCAATTTGGCATCTTGCGCGATGTGTAAAGTTAAGTTTATGCAGTTAAATATGTGTCGTTTAAAGTGAGATGGGTTTGCAGCATGTCTGTGCATGTGCACGGGAGTGTGCATGTAGGTGAACCTGTCGGTTCTGTGAAGGAGAACTCTGAAGGCATTTGGCTGCTCTGTGATGGAAAATCAAACATTCCCTGGATCCCTCCTCGCTCACATCAACTCCCCGTGCAGAGATGTGCTTTTCTGACATGCTCCCAAAAGACACGATCAATCTCAGTGTCATGTCAGAAAATATACCCACCTTAGCTCGGCTTTTTATCTGGGATTGCATCTCCCCATCCTGTTTTGCTTAAAAAAAAGCAACCTCAAAGCATCTGGCACTGAACTGAGAAAACTAGACATGTTTGCAAAACTGCTAAAAACAACTGTAAAGTTAAGTTAAAGCATCTTTAGCTTTCTTTATGCATGATCCCGTTCTATACTTTGTATGCATGATTTAATATTTGCATATTTAAAGATTTACCAAACATGAAATCTCTGAAAAAAATATAGTGACTCAATTCTATTGCCTATGCCCCTCTCAAAGGCATTCATACCATCAAGTCAAGTCACATCTGGTACCATGCGCTGGTGCCGCGCTTTGATGCCTCCACAACACTACAGAACCGCCTTAGGTTCTGGATATCAACCAACCAGGTAGGCAACCGGTCCATCCCCTCATCTCCTGTTGCAGCCAGGTGAAACATGGGCTTCCCTTTAAGCAGGGCTGGATCCAGAGTGAAAATCTGACAGATGCATTTTTGCCCAATGATAAAATAAAAATCATACGCGTCTTGTTATTCAATAATCCTCATTTTATTCGTGTGCAACATACACTGTCACACTTCTTTTAATATATTTATTATACTTCATGGACCATAGTTAACACTTCTTATTTGTATAAATATGAAGTCCTAAAAAACAACACTATAACAAAAATTGACTGTAAACAGGATCAAATTTATTGCCCAAATCTTTCAATTGTACCTGAATCTATATATGATTTTTTTCACTTAATAAAATCAATAAAAATATGACTGCATATATTCTTAATAATAATAGATTGAGATACAGACAGTTCACAGAAGCCATTTTCCATTGATACCAATCAAAATTAGAAACAGTCCAGCAGGTAACAATATTCATCATGTCCATGACTAAATATACTAAAACAAATACATCACAATTGTACACATATCACAGTCATGATACGTGTACAATTGTGATGTATTTGTTTTAGTATATTTAGATTTTGTTGTGATTTGGCACTTTATAAGCCGATTAAATTGAATTGAAATTGAACATTTTATTGAGTCTTAAAGTAAATAAATATGAAATTGGTCACTGGATCCTTAAACTTTGGACATAATAAACTCTACATGGTGAATCCATGATCTCTGGACATAAATAGGAATAAACAAAATCTGTAGTTTTTGTCAAAAGCATTTCCTTTCAGACATTATTGGCATGATTAGAGGCATGACATTGCCTCTACTGGTGGTTGGCTCTCACTGCGGTATTGTATCACTTCCTGTTCCGGAGCACAGCGGTGTTTTGCTGTATCTGTTAGCTGTTTAATCTGCGTAGTTAGATTGATCTAGATAACTAGATAACGATTTGTTTCACAGTGTAATCTTCATGTGCCTTAACTAAAGTACTCCCTCTGCTGAATCACCTCTAAATTATTTACACATTATTCACTTTGTGTATTTTTAGGAATCTGCTAGCTTAGTGCAGCTACTAGCTCTTAGCCGGTTTAGCATGGCGGCTTCTCCTGTCTCTCCCGCACTTTTCTGCTCTGGGTGTGAAATGTTTAGTTATTCCTCGGCCTCCTTTAGCAGTAATAGTACTTGTAATAAGTGTAGCTTATTCGTAGCTTTGGAGGCCAGGCTGGGCGAATTAGAGACCCGGCTCCGCACCGTGGAAAATTCTACAGCTAGCCAGGACCCTGTAGTCGGTGTGGACCAAGGTAGCTTAGCCGCCGTTAGTTCCCTTCCAGCAGATCCCAAGCAGCCGGGAAAGCAGGCCGACTGGGTGACTGTGAGGAGGAAGCGTAGCCCTAAACAGAAGCCCCGTGTACACCGCCAACCCGTTCACATTTCTAACCGTTTTTCCCCACTCGGCGACACACCCGCCGAGGATCAAACTCTGGTTATTGGCAACTCTGTTTTGAGAAATGTGAAGTTAGCGACACCAGCAACCATAGTCAATTGTCTTCCGGGGGCCAGAGCAGGCGACATTGAAGGAAATTTGAAACTGCTGGCTAAGGCTAAGCGTAAATTTGGTAAGATTGTAATTCACGTTGGCAGTAATGACACCCGGTTACGCCAATCGGAGGTCACTAAAATTAACATTGAATCGGTGTGTAACTTTGCAAAAACAATGTCGGACTCTGTAGTTTTCTCTGGGCCCCTCCCCAATCGGACCGGGAGTGACATGTTTAGCTGCATGTTCTCCCTGAATTGCTGGCTGTCTGAGTGGTGTCCAAAAAATGAGGTGGGCTTCATAGATAATTGGCAAAGCTTCTGGGGAAAACCTGGTCTTGTTAGGAGAGACGGCATCCATCCCACTTTGGATGGAGCAGCTCTCATTTCTAGAAATCTGGCCAATTTTCTTAAATCCTCCAAACCGTGACTATCGAGGGTTGGGACCAGGAAGCAGAGTTGTAGTCTTACACACCTCTCTGCAGCTTCTCTCCCCCTGCCATCCCCTCATTACCCCATCCCCGTAGAGACGGTGCCTGCTCCCAGACCACCAATAACCAGCAAAAATCTATTTAAGTATAAAAATTCAAAAAGAAAAAATAATATAGCACCTTCAACTGCACCACAGACTAAAACAGTTAAATGTGGTCTATTAAACATTAGGTCTCTCTCTTCTAAGTCCCTGTTAGTAAATGATATAATAATTGATCAACATATTGATTTATTCTGCCTTACAGAAACCTGGTTACAGCAGGATGAATATGTTAGTTTAAATGAGTCAACACCCCCGAGTCACACTAACTGCCAGAACGCTCGTAGCACGGGCCGAGGTGGAGGATTAGCAGCAATCTTCCATTCCAGCTTATTAATTAATCCAAAACCCAGACAGAGCTTTAATTCATTTGAAAGCTTGACTCTTAGTCTTGTCCATCCAAATTGGAAGTCCCAAAAACCAGTTTTATTTGTTATTATCTTTCATCCACCTGGTCGCTACTTTGAGTTTCTCTGTGAATTTTCAGACCTTTTGTCTAACTTAGTGCTTAGCTCAGATAAGATAATTATAGTGGGCGATTTTAACATCCACACAGATGCTGAGAATGACAGCCTCAACACTGCATTTAATCTATTATTAGACTCAATTGGCTTTGCTGAAAATGTAAATCAGTCCACCCACCACTTTAATCATATATTAGATCTTGTTCTGACTTATGGTATGGAAATTGAAGACTTAACAGTATTCCCTGAAAACTCCCTTCTGTCTGATCATCTCTTAACATTTACATTTACTCTGATGGACTACCCAGCAGTGGGGTATAAGTTTCGTTATACTAGAAGTCTTTCAGAAAGCGCTGTAACTAGGTTTAAGGATATGATTCCTTCTTTATGTTCTCTAATGCCATATACCAACACAGTGCAGAGTAGCTACCTAAACTCTGTAAGTGAGATAGAGTATCTCGTCAATAGTTTTACATCCTCATTGAAGACAACTTTGGATGCTGTAGCTCCTCTGAAAAAGAGAGCTTTAAATCAGAAGTGCCTGACTCTGTGGTATAACTCACAAACTCGCAGCTTAAAGCAGATAACCCGTAAGTTGGAGAGGAAATGGCGTCTCACTAATTTAGAAGATCTTCACTTAGCCTGGAAAAAGAGTCTGTTGCTCTATAAAAAAGCCCTCCGTAAAGCTAGGACATCTTACTACTCATCACTAATTGAAGAAAATAAGAACAACCCCAGGTTTCTTTTCAGCACTGTAGCCAGGCTGACAAAGAGTCAGAGCTCTATTGAGCCAAGTATTCCTTTAACTTTAACTAGTAATTGTTATGTGTCGGACGCAGCTCGGAGAACCGACCAGCGTTTGAAGGACCCAGTATGAAATAAGCAGAGCACGGTACAAAGGCTAACTGAATTTAATACATAACAGTGATCATAATAATAATAAAAGGTGCGGTCTGGCGTGGTGCGCTCCCAGCAGCGCTAATGGTCCGGAGCCAGAAGCTGTTTCGGACCCAAGGACCCCGCCGACACCCCCCAGGTGGCCGCAACAACCGAGTCTGTGAAAGAAGGAACCATTATGTGAGTCCACACTCTACACACAGAACACTTAAAGGTGTACAAACAGCAAACACTTCCTGGCTTGATTACTGATCAGCTTCCAACCTGCAGGCATGGAACATCTCGTTCACAAATCACCACAGCAGTGGAAGCTGATACATGACTAACATACAGCTCAATACAATAAGGTATGAGGGACACCACATTTACTGACTGTATAACTGTTAGTCACAAAATCCAACGTACCTCAGGAAGTGTGCTGACGAGCGTGAGACCTCACCCTCTCCTCTTTCACAGACCGTGCATCAAACCTGGACATTCTCAGCGTCCGCTGCTGATGAGATGGCTCCCAAGACGACGATCTCACCCGTCTGGTCACAAGGTCGAGTCTCTGGCAAATGCACACTGTGCACTTCAGTCTTAAATGCCAACATACTCCAATCCCTCCAGATGCACCTCAGCTGTGAGTCCTGACGAGTCGCAGGTGATCAGGGTGAAGTCCTCCTAACAGCCTCAGCAACACAGCCACTCAGTCCCAAATGCACGCCACCTGGGAGGAAACACAAAAGGCAAACAAACCAGCAGCCAGGCCCCCCCAGCCATACAACAGTACCCCACCCTCACGGGAAGCCTCCCGGCGACCACACACACCTGGCCCAGGAGAAACACCCCCCTCCAGGGACCATGGCTGGAAACCACGTCCGCGCTCGTCCTCCAACAGACTGCCCGAACTGGCTGCATATTTGCCCTTGGTTCTAACAGTCTTAGCACAGGTGTGGCCAGGAGTTCCTACACCTGTGCGGTCAGCCTTTAACCAAACGTGTGATTAGTCAAAAACAAAACAACCAAAACATCCCCCCCCCCTCCCCAGGGGACCGTCCCATCAAACCCCAGGGAAGGGGAGAAAGGAAAAACAACCCAAACCCAAGCCTACAAACAATACTTAAACACCCCCCCCCCCCCAGAGGACCGTTCCATCAAACCCCAGGGAAGGGGAGAAAAGAAAAACAACCCACATGTAAACACACAAACAAAAATGCCAAAAGACCCCCCCCTCCTCCCCCCCAAACGACACGCAGGGACCAACACCCCCCAGAGGGCCACCCGCCAGCTCCAGGAGTAATAACCACGGCCGAGGTCCCTCTGGGATCCACCGTCACCCATGGGGACTACCAGCGCCCCCCAGAGGACCACTCGTCAACCCCAGGAGACGCCTCCCCACACGACCAATGGACCCAGCCCCGGCCGCCCACGGCTAGATGGACCCAACGCCTTTTCCCCCCCAGAGGACACCACAGTCAAACCCTGAGGGTGGAAACTGGGGGAGGAAAAACAAAACAAAAACCCCAAACCCCCCCCCCCCTCCCCTCCCGGGTGCAGAGGCCACCTGGGAAACGCCCAGCTCAACCTAACTGCACCCCTCCAGCAATGCCGACACTACGGCACCCCCGGCTGGAGTCAGAGGAGAAGAGAGGGCATAACAAAAAACAGAGAAAGACAACCCAAATACCACCCCATCACCCCCCCAGGGGACCGTTCCATCTAACCCCGGGGAGGGGGGAAACAAAAAGAAACAAAGAAAAAAAAAAACAGACCAACACACAGTTATTTGGGTCCCCGTCTTTCCTTTTCTTTTTCTTTTTTTGTGTAGCAAAGGCTGCAGGATCACACCCCCAGACAAACAGTGGACAACAAAAAACAAAAACCCACTCAAAAAACACCCACACAAAATGAACCAACACAAAACAAATCAGTGAGGTATACCGTCAAGCTCAACCACATGGAACACACCTGTTCCTACTCAAGAGCTTGACGGTACCGTGATTCAGGCACCACAAGGGGGAACCAGAGTGCTAAAAAATGAAAAACCCCCTTTGGTGACAAAAACAAACGAGCTGCATCCTCGTGCGCAGCTGTGTGCAACAACCAAAATGTGCTCAACTAAATAACGCCGGAGCTGAAACAACAGACGCAGTAGTTACCTTTTATCCGGGGAAACGGGGCTACGACTGTAGCACAGGAAGCCCAGCGACCCGTGCTAACAGAGCTCCGCCGTGCGCGTGAACCCATTACAAACGCACTCTTGCAGCTCCCGTTAAGCCTCTTATCCGGTCGGAGTGTGACGCGAAGCTGTCGCCAGTCACACTCCACCACGACCCACGGATAAGGCACAAACACAGGACACGGCTGCAAGAGAGCACAAATTAGTATCCAGTAATGGGTTCTCAAACACGCACCTTCCGGGCGGAGAGCCCCGCAACTGATCCGGATAACCACTGAACGTCTGCTGCCGCCTTCCCGGCGCGTTACCGTCTCTGCTACCGCTGGGTCCGTGATGTTTGGCCAGAGACTACTGTTATGTGTCGGACGCAGCTCGGAGAACCGACCAGCGTTTGAAGGACCCAGTATGAAATAAGCAGAGCACGGTACAAAGGCTAACTGAATTTAATACATAACAGTGATCATAATAATAATAAAAGGTGCGGTCTGGCGTGGTGCGCTCCCAGCAGCGCTAATGGTCCGGAGCCAGAAGCTGTTTCGGACCCAAGGACCCCGCCGACACCCCCCAGGTGGCCGCAACAACCGAGTCTGTGAAAGAAGGAACCATTATGTGAGTCCACACTCTACACACAGAACACTTAAAGGTGTACAAACAGCAAACACTTCCTGGCTTGATTACTGATCAGCTTCCAACCTGCAGGCATGGAACATCTCGTTCACAAATCACCACAGCAGTGGAAGCTGATACATGACTAACATACAGCTCAATACAATAAGGTATGAGGGACACCACATTTACTGACTGTATAACTGTTAGTCACAAAATCCAACGTACCTCAGGAAGTGTGCTGACGAGCGTGAGACCTCACCCTCTCCTCTTTCACAGACCGTGCATCAAACCTGGACATTCTCAGCGTCCGCTGCTGATGAGATGGCTCCCAAGACGACGATCTCACCCGTCTGGTCACAAGGTCGAGTCTCTGGCAAATGCACACTGTGCACTTCAGTCTTAAATGCCAACATACTCCAATCCCTCCAGATGCACCTCAGCTGTGAGTCCTGACGAGTCGCAGGTGATCAGGGTGAAGTCCTCCTAACAGCCTCAGCAACACAGCCACTCAGTCCCAAATGCACGCCACCTGGGAGGAAACACAAAAGGCAAACAAACCAGCAGCCAGGCCCCCCCAGCCATACAACAGTAATGACTTCATGACTTTCTTTGCTAATAAAATTTTAACTATTAGAGAAAAAAATTACTCATAACCATCCCAAAGATGTATCGTTATCTTTGGCTGCTTTCAGTGATGCCGGTATTTGGTTAGACTCTTTCTCTCCGATTGTTCTGTCTGAGTTATTTTCATTAGTTACTTCCTCCAAACCATCAACATGTCTATTAGACCCCATTCCTACCACGCTGCTCAAGGAAGCCCTACCATTAATTAATGCTTTGATCTTAAATATGATCAATCTATCTTTATTAGTTGGCTATGTACCACAGGCTTTTAAGGTGGCAGTAATTAAACCATTACTTAAAAAGCCGTCACTTGACCCAGCTATCTTAGCTAATTATAGGCCAATCTCCAACCTTCCTTTTCTCTCAAAAATTCTTGAAAGGGTAGTTGTAAAACAGCTAACTGATCATCTGCAGAGGAATGGTCTATTTGAAGAGTTTCAGTCAGGTTTTAGAATTCATCATAGTACAGAAACAGCATTAGTGAAGGTTACAAATGATCTTCTTATGGCCTCAGACAGTGGACTCATCTCTGTGCTTGTTCTGTTATACCTCAGTGCTGCTTTTGATACTGTTGACCATAAAATTTTATTACAGAGATTAGAGCATGCCATAGGTATTAAAGGCACTGCGCTGCAGTGGTTTGAATCATATTTATCTAATAGATTACAATTTGTTCATGTAAATGGGGAATCTTCTTCACAGACTAAGGTTAATTATGGAGTTCCACAAGGTTCTGTGCTAGGACCAATTTTATTCACTTTATACATGTTTCCCTTAGGCAGTATTATTAGACAGCATTGCTTAAATTTTCATTGTTACGCAGATGATACCAAGCTTTATCTATCCATGAAGCCAGAGGACACACACCAATTAGCTAAACTGCAGGACTGTCTTACAGACATAAAGACATGGATGACCTCTAATTTCCTGCTTTTAAACTCAGATAAAACTGAAGTTATTGTACTTGGCCCCACAAATCTTAGAAACATGGTGTCTAACCAGATCCTTACTCTGGATGGCATTACCCTGACCTCTAGTAATACTGTGAGAAATCTTGGAGTCATTTTTGATCAGGATATGTCATTCAATGCGCATATTAAACAAATATGTAGGACTGCTTTTTTGCATTTGCGCAATATCTCTAAAATTAGAAAGGTCTTGTCTCAGAGTGATGCTGAAAAACTAATTCATGCATTTATTTCCTCTAGGCTGGACTATTGTAATTCATTATTATCAGGTTGTCCTAAAAGTTCCCTGAAAAGCCTTCAGTTAATTCAAAATGCTGCAGCTAGAGTACTGACAGGGACTAGAAGGAGAGAGCATATCTCACCCATATTGGCCTCTCTTCATTGGCTTCCTGTTAATTCTAGAATAGAATTTAAAATTCTTCTTCTTACTTATAAGGTTTTGAATAATCAGGTCCCATCTTATCTTAGGGACCTCATAGTACCATATCACCCCAATAGAGTGCTTCGCTCTCAGACTGCAGGCTTACTTGTAGTTCCTAGGGTTTGTAAGAGTAGAATGGGAGGCAGAGCCTTCAGCTTTCAGGCTCCTCTCCTGTGGAACCAGCTCCCAATTCAGATTAGGGAGACAGACACCCTCTCTACTTTTAAGATTAGGCTTAAAACTTTCCTTTTTGCTAAAGCTTATAGTTAGGGCTGGATCAGGTGACCCTGAACCATCCCTTAGTTATGCTGCTATAGACTTAGACTGCTGGGGGGTTCCCATGATGCACTGAGTGTTTCTTTCTCTTTTTGCTCTGTATGCACCACTCTGCATTTAATCATTAGTGATTGATCTCTGCTCCCCTCCACAGCATGTCTTTTTCCTGGTTCTCTCCCTCAGCCCTAACCAGTCCCAGCAGAAGACTGCCCCTCCCTGAGCCTGGTTCTGCTGGAGGTTTCTTCCTGTTAAAAAGGAGTTTTTCCTTCCCACTGTTGCCAAGTGCTTGCTCACAGGGGGTCGTTTTGACCATTGGGGTTTTTCCGTAATTATTGTATGGCCTTGCCTTACAATATAAAGCGCCTTGGGGCAACTGTTTGTTGTGATTTGGCGCTATATAAATAAAATTGATTTGATTTGATGAATGTCTTCCATATATCTGAGCTGAGCTCTTACAGCTGCTGTGCTTCACTTCAGTATGTCATTTGAAAAGAAAATACAGCACATTTCATTTTGGGAGGAAAAAAACGTTTTAGTCGATTGTAGCTTCTTGTTTGTATTACAACATTTGGAAAGAGGTGTCATTTTATTTAAAGCGGCAATTCATTTTGAAGTTATTAATTCTGACCGGAATCAATCTCGGCTGCGCAGTGTTTCGAGCTGTGTGAACGGAACGGAGGACGATTATCGTTTCTTGACAGCAACAAGAGTCCCAGTTAGTGACTTTAATCCACACAAAAGTGACTCACGATATTTTAATGTCTTTGAGAGGGGTTAAGAAGCGGACTTGCCGTTTCTGAAGAGCAGTGAATCAAAGAACCAACGAGCTGGATCGAAGCATTGCTTCAATGGTTCATGGTTTCAAAGTGGAGCCACACTGCAGAAATGGTTGATTACAGACCAAACCCTGAATATCCAACTTTATTTGTACGTCGTATGACTCTGAAACTTGGAAAAATCCAGATAATTTACAGACTACAGGTTGACATGAAAACCACCGAAAAGCTGTGTTTACCGCGGGGACATGTTCGTCACTATTCGGGATTATTCAAGATTTTTTTTATCGATGACGAACGATGCGTAAAAAAAATTTGACTGATGCAGCTGCATCGGTCCAAACCGGTCTGGATCCGGGCTTGCTTTAAGCCCCTTTCACACCTGGCCAGCGCAGAGTTGCGTAATGCACATACCGACTATGACGTGCTTATGCAACCAAACTTGGCAATACACTGAAGGAGGCAAAGGGGTCTGCTGAATGGATGCAAAAACACCCCCAAACATTTTAATTTTTTCATGGACTTTTTGTGTAGAGCACTGGACGCAGAGTTCCATGCAAGTCTACACAACACACGCAATGTATGCAGACATTTCTCTGTACTACAACCCCTGACAATAATTATGGAATCACCGGCCTCGGTGGATGTTCATTCAGTTGTTTAATTTTGTAGAAAAAAAGCAGATCACAGACATGACACAAAACTAAAGTCATTTCAAATGGCAACTTTCTGGCTTTAAGAAACACTATAAGAAATCAGGAAAAATAATTGTGGCAGTCAGTAACGGTTACTTTTTTAGACCAAGCAGAGGGAAAAAAATATGGACTCACTCAATTCTGAGGAATAAATTATGGAATCATCCTGTAAATTTTCATCCCCAAAACTAACACCTGCATCAAATCAGATCTGCTCGTTAGTGTGCATCTAAAAAGGAGTGATCACACCTTGGCGAGCTGTTACACCAGGAGCACTGACATGAATCATGGCTCCAACACGAGAGATGTCAACTGAAACAAAGGAGAGGATTATCAAACTCTTAAAAGAGGGTAAATCATCACGCAATGTTGCGAAAGATGTTGGTTGTTAACAGTCAGCTGTGTCTAAACTCTGGACCAAATACAAACAACATGGGAAGGTTGTTAAAGGCAAACATACTGGTAGACCAAGGAAGACATCAAAGCGTCAAGACAGAAAACTTAAAGCAATATGTCTCAAAAATCGAAAATGCACAACAAAACAAATGAGGAACGAATGGGAGGAAACTGGAGTCAACGTCTGTGACCGAACTGTAAGAAACCGCCTAAAGGAAATGGGATTTACATACAGAAAAGCTAAACGAAAGCCATCATTAACACCTAAACAGAAAAAAACAAGGTTACAATGGGCTAAGGAAAAGCAATCGTGGACTGTGGATGACTGGATGAAAGTCATATTCAGTGATGAATCTCGAATCTGCATTGGGCAAGGTGATGATGCTGGAACTTTTGTTTGGTGCCGTTCCAAAGAGATTTATAAAAATGACTGCCTGAAGAGAACATGTAAATTTCCACAGTCATTGATGATATGGGGCTGCATGTCAGGTAAAGGCACTGGTCATTACATCATCAATAAATGCACAAGTTTACGTTGATATTTTATGACACTTTTCTTATCCCATCAATTGAAAGGATGTTTGGGGATGATGAAATCATTTTTCAAGATGATAATGCATCTTGCCATAGAGCAAAAACTGTGAAAACATTCCTTGCAAAAAGACACATAGGCTCAATGTCATGGCCTGCAAATAGTCCGGATCTTAATCCAAATGAAAATCTTTGGTGGAAGTTGAAGAAAATGGTCCATGACAAGGCTCCAACCTACAAAGCTGACAACAGCAATCAGAGAAAGTTGGAGCCAGATTGATGAAGAGTACTGTTTGTCACTCATTAAGTCCATGCCTCAGAGACTGCAAGCTGTTATAAAAGCCAGAGGTGGTGCAACAAAATTTTAGTGATGTGTTGGAGCGTTCTTTTGTTTTTTATGATACCACAATTTTTGCCAGGGGTTGTAGATGCACAGGCCTGGTGTGGAAGGGGTTTTAGTTTTCTCCAGCCACTGACTTCACCTTCAGGCATCTGTGTGCTGGTTATGGTTAGGGTTGGGGTAAGGTTAGTAATAGTGAGGTAAAAAAAAAAAATAACCCCATCACAAAAATTTGAATCATTTTGTGACGGGAGCATGAAAAAAAATGTGAGACTGGGCTGTATATGTCATACAGAGAATCAAATCAAATCAAATCAATTTTATTTATATAGCGCCAAATCACAACAAACAGTTGCCTCAAGGTGCTTTATATTGTAAGGCAAGGCCATACAATAATTACGGAAAAACCCCAACGGTCCGAGAAGAACTGCAGGAGTTGTCAAAATGGACATTTTTTCTCTGCAGTGATGACAGACACAACGCCATGTGGGAGGCTTATTTTGGAAAGTGGAAAAGCACAGCAGAAGCTCTGATTCCGTCCTGACCTGCATTTATTGTCTTCAATTGGTCCTCTGATGCATCGCATTAAAGAGCATCCGCACCCCCCCGCATCTCTGGATTCATTTGACACGGGATTTTGCGTACTGAGATGTGCAATATGCACTCACGCCAACACAATGAAAAGCACAAACACACTGTAGCGCACTGGGTGACACACACTTTCCTCTATGCAGTGCATTAAATACAGTGATTGCATTTTGGCTGCGTTTTCTCCCGGGTGGTGACAAGTCTTTTTTCCTCCTCTCACACGGTAGAAATGAAATCCAATTACATCTGTAATGGCTCTCCGACTCTTCTTTTGCTTTGTAGGAGTTGGCTTGCTTGAGTCACAACTGTTGGGCTTAAACGTTTTCATTGATTGAGGTACAAATGGTGCGTGTGCCCTTTTTTTGGGGGGGGGGGGCACTGCGAATGTCAGCAGTTGAATGAACTCCTGTCAAACCTTGTGACTTTCGCAAGTGTGTCTCATAATGACATGGCGATGAGTGTGTATTTGCATATTTTAATTAAATAGCCTGAATTTAGAATTAATCACTTCCTAAATTTATGGGATAATTATATGGTGTTTGTCCTCGACTTGGCAGCAACACCCACCCATGAATAAATTCATCTGAGTCTTCTGACGGCGGAGTTTCATTGACACCTGCAAACTTTGCTTCCTCTACTTACCCCCCAATTAACCCTTTTAAAAACTCTCTTTTCTGACACAATAAATGACATACTGTCATGCTGTCTTTGTCTCAGGCCTCCATGACAGTCATACGTGGGTGGAAGGAGCGCGTGTGGGATTTCTAAATAGTGTAGAAACTAAAAGAAAGACTTCTCTTTGACAAACTGCATGTAAACAAGGTGTCATAATCAGGTTCTTTCGGTCAGGTTTTTGTTTTGTTTTTTGCAAACTCATTACAGACAGAAATAGCTCACCAACTTTGCAAGATATGGGTTTGCATAATTAGGGCACCTAGGGTATATAGGGAGAAGGATGCTGGGGATGGAGCCACCAGGTGGGGGGGGGGGGGGGGGGGGAGGGGTCAAACAGAAGCTAATGGATGTGGCGAGGGAGGACGCGCCAGTGTGGGATGTACAGAGGAAGATGCAGAGGACAGGGTGAGATGGAGACAAATGATCTGCTGCGATGAGCCCTATCAGGAGCAACCGAAAGAAGTTGTTCAGAAGGTTACTCCCCTTAAGAGTGAGAGGAGGCTGTGTATCCCCAGTGATGAGTCATTGGGGTCTCTAATGTCCACATCAGCTATACGAGGTCTGTGAGAAAAGTATCGGACCTTTTTATTTTTTTCAAAAACCATATGGATTTGAATCACGTGTGACTGCATCAACCAAGCTTGAACCTTCGTGCGCATGCGTGAGTTTTTTCACGCCTGTCGGATGCATCATTCGCCTGTGAGCAGGCTTTGAGTGAGCACTGGTCCACCCCTCTCGTCGTCGTTTGCGCCATGTGGCTCCGCCGCGATGCGCGGGATTCCTCCACTCCTCTTTCCATGACAAAAACTCCTGTAACAGTGGAATGTGCCGTTCATTTCTAAACTGGACGCTGTCTTGATCCGGTATGTCGTCTGACTTGCACAGGAATTGCGGAAGACGTGGACATCAGCACTTTTTCGGCACATTGAGACAGACGTGCGGAGGAATTCTGCGTGTCGCGGCGGAGCCGCATGGCGCAAAGCAACGCCATGATGAAGCCTCACGGGACATGTTGGGGCATGTCCAGCTCATGCTCAATTTCTTGGATATTCACACGACTGAAAAGCAACCGGAAGCCGTCTGAAAGCCACCTGAAAGCCATCCTGAGAGACCAACATGGAGGTGGTTTTGTCCCGCGCCATGAGCGGCACGGTGAAGCATTCATCCGCTTCTTTTTTCATGAAAAAAACTCCTGTAACAGTGGAATGTCCTGTTCATTTCTAAACTGGATGCTGTCTTGATCCGGTATGTCATCTGACTAGCACAGGAATTGCGGAAGACGTGGACATCAGCACTTTTTCGGCACATTGAGACAGACGTGCGGAGGAATTCCGCGCGTCGCGGCGGAGCCGCATGGCGCAAAGCAATGCCATGATGAAGCCTCACGGGACATGTTGGGGCATGTCCAGCTCATGCTCAATTTCTCGGATATTCACACGACTGAAAAGCAACCGGAAGCCGTCTGAAAGCCACCTGAAAGCCGTCCTGAGAGACCAACATGGAGGTGGTTTTGTCCCACGCCATGAGCGGCATGGTGACGCATTCATCCGCTTCTTTTTCCATGAAAAAAACTCCCGTAACAGTGGAATGTGCCGAAAAAGTGCTGATGTCCACGCCTTCTGCCTTTTTGTGAAAGTCAGACGATGTCCCGGATCAACAAAGCCTTCACGTTGGAAATGATCTGGTTGTTTCAGTGGGGTGTCAGCCTGTCGATTGGCGCTCGGAGTACGCCGCGCTCTCAGATGCTGTGGGCGGTCTTTAAACCGGCTGGAGCACTCCTTAATCTGTGTAATCCCCATAAAATCATTCCTGAAAGCCATATTAATTTTCCGAATGGTGTCCACCTGGAGGTCTCTCACAGTTTCAGGAAAAAATTGATGCAGCAAAGCTCCAAATCATTCTGCCAGTTCCTTAAAGTAGACCTGCATTGAAATAAATGTGGTCAGATTTCAGAAAGAAATAGCTGATATGTATTTATAAGACCCTTGTGAATGCAGTAAAGTAAATCTGTAAGCCCAAATTTGTAATTCAGTGGAGAAATATTCGTTTAAAAATGACTTGCAGCTAAAATGTAGCCCTCTGTGAAAACAGTTTGTACAGCCGTATCATTTCCATGACGTTCCCGCCTTCAGTCCAGTCCCGCATTGAAATTGATTTTATCTGTTAGTAATGTTACTTATACACGTCCTGGTTTCAACATCCAAAAGTAAGCTGCAATGAATGTGAGATACAGATCTGTGTGCTCAGATCAGCAACGACATCAACAGCGGGCGCCGTTCTTCCTCTCCCGCTCTCTGCCTCCGCTACGCTCGCTGTTTTAATGCGAAGCGGCCGGTACACCTGTTGCTGCAAGGACAGACTTCTTGCGACAAAATCCACAGCACCGCACGTCTCGGCAATCGGAGCCCCAGAGCTCCATGGACACTGAGAGAGATTTATATATTTTTAATGACTGGGATTCTTTGCGGGTCTCACCTCCATATCCCGCAATGGTACTGGAGGCGAAAGACAGTAGATTTTCATTGCGACACCACTCAATCAAACGGCGTATGAAAAAGTCCCCCAAAATAATTTTCAAGCACAAATAAAAGAAATGTGTACTCACCAAACGTGCCGCAAGACAATATGAAGTTTTAAAAAAAGTAGATCCTTCCGTATAAGACAAGAAAAAGGTGCAGATGCAAACTGACGGAAATCCACAAATTACAATTGGCGCAATGCATGCTGGGAGAGGGTCTTGTCCGTGATGTCTCGGCAGTGTCCATGATGAGAGGGACAATTTGCGGAGGGCTAAATGTTAGCTGTAAATTTGTCATTTTCAAATGAAGATTTCTCCGTTGAATGACAGAGCTGGGCTTGCAGATTTACTTTACTACATTCAGAAGGATCTCATGTGTAAATGTAAGTCATTTTTTATTCAAAAAATCTGACTGCATTTTTTTCAATGCAGGTCTCCTTTAACGACGAGAGGGGTGGACCAGTGCTCACTCAAAGCCTGCTCACAGGCGAATGACGCAACCGACAGGCGTGAAAAAACTCACGCATGTGCATGAAGGTTCAAGCTTGGTTGATGCAATCACGTGTTTCAAATCCATATGGTTTTTGAAAAAAATAAAAGGTCCGATACTTTTCTAACAGACCTCGTAAATATTCACATTGTGATATCAGATACATCAATTATGTTCTGATATATAGCAGATATAGTAAGTCTGACATAGGCTCTGAGGACAGTTGGTACTGGTGCTTATCTCCAACTTCTGTAGCATGAAGTGGATAAAGGTTATCCATGAAGTGGATAATTCTCCTTGGAATAAAGTTTTCTCACTCTGTTTTTTTCTTTTTTAACAGTGTGTTGCAAAATCGGTCCACCTTTTGCATCTGCACATGCGTTGTCTCAGACTACAGCAGCACATCTGAGATGGAGTCTCTTCACCCAAAGCGATCAAATGCATTAATTTGATTATTAACCATCAGATGATGAAGGTAAAACCTCTTACATCATTCTAAAGTCAGTTTTAAGCAGAAACGAGGCGAAATTCTGTGACGCTTTGAAATGTCCAACGCGCAGTGAACGCATCAGCTAGTAGCTCGTTTAGCTGCGGGGTTCTGGTTGCTTCCGCTGCCTTTTATGATGAAATAATGCTGAATTTATGTGGAAATGATTGTTGTACAAAAGCTTCAGATATATGTCACTGAGATACTGGAGTGCAGTTTGAAGCAGAAACAAGGTGTTAATCCGTGAACTGTGTCATCCGGCAGACCAGTTTTTAGGGGGACTGTTCAGTCTGCAACAAATGCACTGTGCACCATCTGCGGCCTTACACTTAAGTGGGAATAGACTGCAGTTTATCAACATTTGTTTTCATTATTTCCAAAACTACAAAACATGAAAGGCATCAAAGGGTTGATGCCAACCCTGTGTGTTCTACACATGATGGCACAAATGTACAAGTAAAAGCCTGTAAGGGTGTTTTATAATGTATGACTTTATCTTTTCTTTGATGTTAGTGCAGCAAATAATTAATAAATGGAAAAGTTTTGTCTGTGTTGAATTCTTGGTCTCCAAGGTAAAGGTCAAACAAGGTTGATGTCTATGAGATTGTAAGACATATATTATCCCATAACATGATAATTAAGCATGACAGATGGTGCAAACTATTCTATATATTAACCCTCTGGAGTCCAGGGTATAATTGTCCATTTTTGACTATTTTGGTTTTACCTTTATAATTTACCTTTAGAAAGTGTTTACCTGGCCTTGTTTGGTGTCATTTTTTTTCAGCACAACCTCACCTGTGTGACTTCACAGTTTCTCATTCATTCTGATCTACTGTATTAACACAGTGAATCTAAAAATCACACAAAAACATAAAATCCAAGTCAAAAAAGTTTGTTTTTTTGACTGTGAAAACCACAAAATTGTTTAATGAACCATTTTCATAACTTAAAATATAAATTGTAAATTTCTAAATTATATGTACAAATGTAGCAAAAAAACAAAAAACAAAACAAAACAAAACAAAAAACAAAGTTAAATACAACTATTTACATAAATGCAGGAAATGCTTTAGGTGTTTTTTGTACAATTATTTACAAAACAGTGAGATATCACAATAAGATTTAGAATGTAAATATAAATTTTACATTTCAAAAACATATAGTGCATTAAATGCTAATGCTAAACTATTTACAAAACAATCAGATGTCAAAATAAGATGCAACACAAGTTATTTGTGTCACTCAAAAAAACAATTCCTGTCCAACACAACACGGAGGGGCACATCACAGGCCTGACACTTCCATGGTGTGTTACTCATCTTGTTGCCCACGTGAAGGCACCGTTGGCACCTCAATCGGCCTTTTGTGGCTTTTTGACGAGGATCTGTGCCTGTCACAGTTGACATAGGAATGTGGTTCTGGCTCCTGCTCTGTGGGACACCTGTTTTGTCTGTGCCACACAGTTGACACACCAGCTCAAAGTCCTTTTGTGTGATGGGCTGCACTTGCTTGACACTGCTGATCTTACAATGCAAGATGAATGCATTTGAGGTTGCACTGTCAAGGAAGTGCAGCAACACTGTTCTGTACCGGCGTGCAGTTTTCCGATGGGTGGAGTAGTACTGGATGAGCTGTTCAGATAGGTTGACTCCACCCATGTTTTTATTATAAGCCAATATGACCGTAGGACCTTTGTGGCCGGGATGGCGGTGGGATCGAACCCAGACAGCTTGCACTAAAGACCATTCCTCTACCAGGTTAGCCAAAGGGGAATTCCCCATTAGCCAAGCTAGTGGGAACGTCTTTTCAATCAGGACCCGGGACCTTCATCCCGTGACATATCTCCCCACCATTTCTGAGTTCGTCCCGAAGTCACAGGTGCATTTAAGCATGTTCTGTGACTACCCACATCCTGTTCGTGATGCCAGATTGTGACCGGAGGATCTTTGTGGCCGGGATGGCGGTGGGATCGAACCCGGATGGCTCGCACTAAAGACCGTTCCTCTACCTGGGGTAGAGGAACGGTAGGACTGGGGTAGGACAGGGAATGTCTTTCACTGTCCACCCAAAAATGCATGGATGGTGGAGCACACAGACACCTCTCGTGTGTCCATCCACTTTACAAACACCAGAGGTCCCTCTCTTATCCATCTTATAGATCATTTTTCAGATTTCTTGTGAGAGCATTTGCTCTCCCTCTGGGGCATCCTTGTCTGTTCTCCCTGTATGTGCCACATGCTCCAAACTTCATGTTAGCCAGGTCCATGAACAGTTTGGGACTCATGTAAAAATTGTCCATGTAAATGTGGTACCCAGTACCAAGCCAGGATGGCTGGATGAGGTTCATGACCACATCGTGCGACAGACCGTGCTCACTTGTGGTCACAGTCTTGCCAGTGTAAATGGTGAACTTGAGTGTGTAGCCATTACTTGAAACAGTCAACACAAAATTTTCATGCCCCATTTTGTTGGCTTGTCCTTCAAATATTGAGTCAATCCAATTCCAATTTCATTGCACAAGGAAAGATGTTTCTTTACTGTGCATATGACAATAAAACATTTTGAATCTTTGAAACTTCCAGTTTTTTCATTCATTGCCACCATTCTTTCATCCACTGCCAGCTCCCTCCTCGGGTGGTAATAAGCCTGGCAGGAACTGAGGATGTCATCATAAAGAGGCCTGACTCGAAACAGTTTGTCATGACCTGGTGTTCCCTTTTTCTATCATTTTCTACATCTTCATCTGGATCACTTAGGTGGATGTTCCAGAATATTGATCTAAATCTGTCTCTGGACATTACGTTTGCTGGAAAAGGCACAGGCAAAATGTTATTTTGTTTCCAGTAGTTTGGAGACTTGGCAGTGACACCAACGACATGTATATCAGAAGTCCAAAAAATTTGTACAGATCTTCCATTTCAGTGTGTGTCCAGTTGTATTTTTTCCCTAATGCCTTGTTTTTTGCAGCAATTTTATTGGTGTTGGTGCAAATTGTTCTAATTGTGTCAGTTGTAAAAAAGAAAAGAAAAAGGTGTTTTGGACTTTGGGTGGAAAGTGTATCAACCTGGACTCCTGGTGTTCTCCGAGGCTGAAATCTGCTTACTGTTGGTGTCTGCATCCTCCTCTGTGTTCCAGCAGTCAGCACTGGGGTGTATCTCTGCTGTGCATCCAAGTGGAGATCTGGATCTGGAAACAGAAGCACGCGCCGACCCTCTGTTCAGATTTCTGTGCACATCTTGGTGGATCCACCTGCTTTGGTTGCTCCTCTAGAACAAAAGAGGGATCATCTCTGTTGGGAAAGTGTAGGAACACGGACCCACAACAGGGGGCGCAAATGAACGGACAATGGAGAAAGTCAAATCACAAAGTTTTACTGTTGTGAATTCACACAACAAACACAACAGATTACAAATACAGCAGTAACCGAATTCCAATGGTGTCGTGTGGGCAGGCTCGACGATAGGAGACGTCTGTCCGAGTCGAACCGGAACCACCCGATTTCCTCTGCCACCGAACCCCGGGGATACTGGAGCCGCCAAGTCCCGAACCCCAGGTGGCCACTGCCTCCGCTCGTCGGATCCGGTACTGCTGGCAAGGAACAGAAACAGTCAGGTGTGGGTGCGGCTGCACCCAGCAACACACAGGGTGGAAACACCACCTCCACCTCTTGTCAGGAAAATACTGGTGAGTGCAGGAGTGTGAGTACTTATCCAAGAAGTCCAATACAATCTCCCGCTGTACTACTCACTATCTGCTATCCAACACACAAGCAACAAAGTATTATCGTCAAGAATACAATCGGCTGAGTACGTTACCTCCTTAGTAGAGCGATATCTCGGCAATGAGGTGGAGATGCCGTCCTGCTGATATACCTCCCTGTTGATTGATATCAGCTGTCTCAGGTGATGGGTGACAGCTGTCACCCTGGCTGCTCCTGTGAGGCGGCAGCGCCCTCCGGTGCCTGGAGCCCGCACTCCAGGCAGGGCGCCCTCTGGTGGTGGTGGGCCAGCAGTACCTCCTCTTCAGCGGCCCACACAACAATCTCTTTCAGCACCAGAATCCTCACTGTCTGTTTCAGACTCTGATGATGTGCTGCACGCTCCGTCTTCCTCCAGTTCAAAAAACAACTCAAGCGCTTGCTCCACATTCATAAAAAGCCTAATTTTTACACCCCCCCCCCTCCCCAAACAACAACAAAACATTAACCATACACGCTTTCCACCAGTAATAAAGAGAAAGCGACCACACAATCAGACCCATGTGGGGTGGGTAGGCTGTGATCAAACACATGTGGGGTTAATGAACACATGTGGGGTTAGTGACTTCTGATTGGTGGAAAATTCATGAGCCAGCCAACCAATGAGGAAGAAGGAGTCATATTTCTTCCCACCACTGTCGCTGCTGCAGTAGAGAAGGAAATGATCCTTTTGGCTGTGTGTGTGTAGATAAACGCACAGCAAAAAAATGACAAAAATATTCATGAAAATGCATGGCGTAAAAAATACTCATAAGTCAAGTTATACTAAGCCTATTAACAAAATTTGAAAATGGTAAATGGTAAACTGCAGTTATATAGCGCTTTTCCATTTGCATCAGACACTCAAAGCACTTTACAAATAATGCCTCACATTCACCCTGATGTGAGGGTACTGCCATACAAGGTACTCACTACATACCAGGAGCAATAGGGTATTAAAGACCTTGCCCAAGGGCCCTTAGTGATTTTCCAGTCAGGCTGGGATTTGAACTGAGGATCGTCTGGACTCACGCCCAATGCCTTAACCACTAGACCATTTTTACTTAGAGTACCTTTGCACAGCTAAGCTTCTAAATGCCTGACAGACCTGCTGGGCCATTTTCTTCAGTCGGTTTAATTTTGTTCTTCCCTACCGTCCTGGTTCTAAAAAGGATAAATCGGATGTGCTTTCCCAACAGGGTGATCCTTCTGATATGCCATCTGAACCTAGCACTATTCTCCCTGTATCTTGCTTTGTGTCCGCTATTACATGGGACAATGAGTCTAAGGTCAGGTCGGCTGCACGCGACGTAGCCACCCTGACACACTAAGGGGTGAAGTCAATCGTTGGGGGCACGACAGCCGATTTGTGTGTCACCCAGGCTTCAAGAGAACGGTACAAATTATTCAAGAAAGGTTTTTGTGGCCACATATGCTGAAAGATGTTACCGACTATGTTAAGGCATAAATCATCTATCATCTCCCCGGCTGTCGAACTCCTTCTGTAGCCCATTCCTACGCAACCCTGGTCGCACATATCATTGACTTTGTGACTGGTCTTCCACCCTCAAAGGGGAATACTGTTATTCTGTCTGTCATTAGATGGTCTAAAATGGTGCATTTTGGTACCCCTACCTAAATTACTTACTGCTAAAGAAACCGCTGAAGCTTTGTTATTGAACATTTTCAAATTACACGGTTTCCCTCAGGACATTCTTTCGGACCACGAACCTCAGTTTATTTCTCAGTTCTGGAAAGAATTCTGCCACCTGCTTGGGGTGTCTTCCAGCCTCACCTCCAGGTATCACCTGCAGGCCAGTGGACAGACAGAAAGGCTCAATCAGGTGTTCGAGAAGGGCCTCCGTATTTTTGCCTCCCAGCCCCTGGCCACGTGGACTTCTCAATTGGTTTGGATTGAACTGGCTCATAATTGCCAATTGCCATCCATCATCTTCCACTGTTTTCTCCCCAGTTCATGTAGTACATGGCTTTCATCCATCTCTGTTTCCTCCCACAGCCCTGGATTTACGTGTGCCCTCAGCCTTAGCCGGGCTCTCCAGCATGCATCAAATCAAATCAAATCAATTTTATTTATATAGCGCCAAATCACAACAAACAGTTGCCCCAAGGCGCTTTATATTGTAAGGCAAAGCCATACAATAACTATGGAAAAACCCCAACGGTCAAAACGACCCCCTGTGAGCAAGCACTTGGCTACAGTGGGAAGGAAAAACTCCCTTTTACCAGGAAGAAACCTCCAGCAGAACCAGGCTCAGGGAGGGGCAGTCTTCTGCTGGGACTGGTTGGGGCTGAGGGAGAGAACCAGGAAAAAGACATGCTGTGGAGGGGAGCAGAGATCAATCACTAATGATTAAATGCAGAGTGGTGCATACAGAGCAAAAAGAGAAAGAAACACTCAGTGCATCATGGGAACCCCCCAGTAGTATAAGTCTATAGCAGCATAACTAAGGGATGGTTCAGGGTCACCTGATCCAGCCCTAACTAGAAGCTTTAGCAAAAAGGAAAGTTTTAAGCCTAATCTTAAAAGTAGAGAGGGTGTCTGTCTCCCTGATCCAAATTGGGAGCTGGTTCCACAGGAGAGGAGCCTGAAAGCTGAAGGCTCTGCCTCCCATTCTACTCTTACAAACCCTAGGAACTACAAGTAAGCCTGCAGTCTGAGAGCGAAGTGCTCTATTGGGGTGATATGGTACTATGAGGTCCCTAAGATAAGATGGGACCTGATTATTCAAAACCTTATAAGTAAGAAGAAGAATTTTAAATTCCACCGATAAGGTGGCTGGTGATAAGAAGAGATCCATGGCACCTGTCTATACCTCTGGCCAGAAGGTCTGGCTTTCCACGCATCATCTGTCTGTTAGAGGACTGCCAAGGAAACTCATTCCCAGCTTCATTGGTCCATTTCTCATCTCCAAGATTATTAATCCTGTCTCTGTACGTTTGCAACTCCATGAGAATCCACCCCACATTCCATGCCAGCCATGTGAAACCTGAACACTCCGGTTCTTTGGACCGCTATTTTATATATAGATATGTATATATATACTAAACAAATTATTAACCTCATTTGCTTGGTCTGTACTGTGATATCAGACCATATCTCACATTTTCCCGTACAATTGCAAATATTTTGCTGATCAATAGATCAAGAATCTGATCAGAAGCTGATCAAGAAGCCTTCAGATCTAGGCTTCTTGGTTGTTGAGATATATAAAAAAAATGTGAGCTTATTCAGGGCATGTTTTTCTTGACCTTTGACCAGACTACTCCAGAATCTAACCACCTCTAGATATCTAGAGGACCAGGAAATGAAAGCAAAAGCTCAGGTACAATGAACAACAAATACATCCGGAGACCAACAGCAAACACACAGCCAGCAATGCACAACAACAGCAAGAAGCAAACATCTCCTAAGGCTTCAGCACTTCTTGGACTTTAACACGATGACAAAACCAGTTTCTATGAAACTTGCTGAAAGCCTTGAACGTGGTCTGGAATAGATTATCTAATATGAAAAACCACAACTTGCACACCAGGAAAACATTTTTATTTACTTATTTTTACTCAGATAAAGTGAAAAGTTACACATTATAAAGTGAACTTTTTCATGTTATTACGACATATTATTACATGTCATAACGTGACACTGTTTTTCGTGTTAAATTGTGAAGCTTATCTAAAATGTAAAACATTTCACCTTGTAATCAGATACGTGCACATCATGTGCTACTGTGCACAAACGTGTTCGAAAAGCTGCAGCATGTGTGATTGTGCACACATATGTAGACTGTGAAAAAAAAAGCTGTAAACCTTTAAACAGAGTAAACAGCAGCTGCAAACTCATTTATTATTAAATATCCCAACACACCCACAAGATCTAATGTTAATTCATGTTCTGTGTTCTGCACATCCAAAACATCTCACACAGTCAGTTTTCATAAAGTGAAATCATTGATTCATTAATTTTCTGTGCCCGCTTAGTCCAATAAGGGGTCATGGGGGTCTGGAGCCTATCCCAAGCAGTCATACAGTGTGAGGCGGAGTACACCCTGGACAGGACGCCAGTCTGTCACAGGGCCACATACAGACAAACACATTCACATCAGAACGCACACCTACAGACAATTTAAAGTTTTCAATCCACCTAACCTGCATGTCTTTGGATGTGGGATGAAGCCACAGCACCTGGAAGGAAACACATGTAAACACAGGGAGAACATGCAAGCTCTACACAGAAAGGCCACAGGTGAGAATTGATCCCATGACCTTCTCGCTGTGAGGCAACAGTGCTAACAACCAACTCACTGGGCTACCCTCCATTGAAGCTATTTAAAAATAAAATATTATAAAACTATTTCAGAAGGTAAAACATAAATTTTGTATCCACTGGAGGCAAAACTTCTGCCAGGAGCACTGTTCTGCCAATTCTGCTGGGATAACATTTGGTCCCAGTCCAAATAGAGTTAAATATAATCTATCACAGTGATAAATCAACTCTATTACAGTGTAAAATCAACGTTTAGCACCCCTTCACACATAATGCAAAGTTTGGACGAAGTGCACACTTAGTGCGCATGACGCAGGAATCGTTTGCAAACCGTGTAATATCGTCTCTGCCTCCAACGCCTCGTACACCTGTTGCTACAACTATTTGCACACACAAGCACCTGAAAGGCAGAGTGTGCGCTGTGCAAAACCCATCAAACTCTTCACATGATAACAGACTGCAGACGATCACTGTCGTACTGGTGTGAAATTTGTCTAAGTTCCCCACAAGTGTGACTTTGCAAACACACACTGACACGTGGGTGTGTGTGCTCCACTCATGGGAGGTGTGGCTTCTGACAGAAGCAGCTGTGGTGATCCGTCATTCTGGACATTCCAGCTGGACAACACCTACTGTGTTTGGACAGTCATGGACTAACACCTGTCCACTGTGAGGTGCTTGTGACTGATTGCTGTATTTATGTGGACGTAAATAAAAACATATATCGCCATGGTGGCGACAAGCTGCAGCAAGCGAGCGCGCACACAGAGCAGATACTGACAGCCCCCAGGTTGAAATGGACCGTCAGATCAGAACACGCAGTGGACGATCTGACTGTCACGTCACCCGTGTCTGTGCTGCAGCGCACCGTCCACAAGACACACATGTTGGGCAGAACATGGGCGCGGCCGACTGGACACACCTAGATGTGGACATGATCAGAGCACACTGCTTCTCATTCATGTCATTTTATGACTGTATGTCTGTAACCATGGGTCATTTACAGAGGAACAGACGGATTATATTTGTATTGCTTGCTTTTTAAATGTGGTGTTTTTATATGGTGTAGATTTTAATTTCTTTTTGTAATACTTCCATGTCCTTCCTGATATGAGGCAGCTCCCACAGCTTTCAAAGAACAGCTCTGTAGCTCAGTGGTAAAGTCTCTGACTGGTAATCAGAGCTTTGAAAGGCGCAAGTTTGCATCCTGGGTGGTGTGTTTTTTTCTTCTTTTTTTAAATTATTCCCCATAAGCGGTGCGATGTGGTCCCACATGCTGTTTTGCCGTAAACAACCAGACGTCGACCAAACGTTGACACTATGTATGAAAGGGCCCTTATTGGAGTAGAACACTTGATTTGACAAGATGGTAGAGTTGATTCACTCTGTAATAGAGTGTATTTCACTCTATTTAGACTGGGACCAAATGTTATCCCGGCAGAGTATATTTTACTTTTTTTATTATCCCCCATAAGTGGTACGATGTGGTCCCACAGGTAATGGTTGGTTTTTATTTTTTTATTTATTCCACATAAGTGGCGCGATTTGGTTCCACATGTACCAGCTGGTTTTTATTTCTTCCACATAAGCGGCGCCATGTGCTGCACCTACCACTGTTCCTGCTCGATGGATACCGGCGCGTGCACTAATTCTCACACTGGGTTCATTCACGCTTGCCCATCGGTGCGATGTTTCATGGTGCGCTATTTTCGAACTGTTTCATGCTGTTTCGCCGTAAACGACCAGACATCGACCAAACTTGACACTATGTGTGAAGGGGCCCTTATTGGAGTAGAACACTTGATTTGACAAGACGGTAAGTTGATTCACTCTGTCATAATACAATAACATACTTTTGGAGGGCGGTATGCATTTTCAAGAGGCCCGACGTCCATGCCCAGTCGCCCAAAATGACAGCTATTCGCCCGAGTTAGACGAGGCATGCTGGCATGCGATTGCCAGCCACAGGATGAAATATGTAATGTCCAGCGGGACATTACACCTGCCGCTGACAGGTGTCCAGCCTGCTGACCATGAGCCATGGCTGCTAGCCTCCCTCAGCCACTTCCAGAAGTGCTGTCTCTCTCCAATCATCTCCACTATCTTGGCATGCTCCCAGGGCAACTTTCAGGGAAAGTTTAAAACAAATCCAATTCCTCACTTCCATTGTCTTCCAACATTTTCTGCACTCACCAGTCACCGTCTGGCCTCTATCTGGTTGTTATCATGTTCCTGGTACTGCCAGTTAAGTAACTTCTACTGCTGTAACCATTGCTAAAGCCTGATCCTTCACCATAGCCACCCTCTTTATAACTGCTACCTTCCTGCTACCACCTCTGTTAACATCGCTCTGCATGCTTGTCCCTTAGTCTTTTACTCCATGGCAGCTGGCTCTAATCATTTCATGCTTGGTCCAGATTCTTCTTTGGCTCTACTGTGGTCCTATGGAAAGAGTGTTTTTTTTTTTTTGTTTTTTTTTTACTTTGACCGCAGTTGGTACTTTTGAAGTAGTCAAAGCACAAAATTCTCTGCTGGTCCACCAATCTTAGGTCTCTACACCTTCTCATCTACGCCACGCCTAACTAATCCACTGTTTAGTTTTCTATTCAAGTTTATTAACTCTGAACTCCCTTTATCAGAGTAAAATCATCCAAAACAGCATGGAGGACACACATGGTTGGAACTAAACCTCAAGATGTGAGGCTTCACTTGTAGCACTCAGCACCTTTCAGAAGTGCTGTCTCTCATCATCGGCGCTATTTTGCCAGAATATTCTCATCTTATTAACATCTTTATTATTGATAATATTTGGCTTGTGCTATAGGTATGTATGACAGGAACATTCATTACTTCTGGGAACATTCAGATGGTGTCTTGGATAATCACTATGTCACATGTTTTCCATTTCAATTTATTTTCATTTATATAGCGCCAAATCACAAAGTTACCTCAAGGCGCTCACACAAGTAAGGTCTAACCTTACCAACCCCCAGAGCAAGCACACAGGTGACAGTGGTAAGGAAAAAAAACATCTGATGATTTGAGGAAGAAGCTTCAAGCAGACCAGACTCAAAGGCTCAGATTCCCAAGCAGAGGGTCAGCCCTCTGCTTGGGCCATGCTACCGACACAATTTACAAAATTAATATACAGGAAATTTTGCCGGTGCACAGGATGGGAGGGTTTCAGAAACAGACACCCCTCCCATCCCTGGATGGAGCTGCACCTCAAACAGAGAGAAAAGAATAGAATCAGGTATCATAAAGACAACAACTACAGTAGAATTTGTCCAGCATTAAGCAACAAGAAAAAACAGAAGAAATATTAAGGTGATCGCCGACCACTAGCCCTAAGCTTCACTAAAAGACCCAGACTTTAGATAAAGTTGAGGCTATGGCCCACTCTGTTTCCTAATAAAATTCATTAAAAGAGTAAAAGCACAGTAACACACCATGCCAGTATGCTGGCCATATGAAAGGGAAAATAAGTGTGTCTTAAGTCTGGACTTGAAAGTCTCCACAGAATCTGACTGTTTTATTGATGCAGGGAGATCATTCCACAGAACAGGGGCACGATAAGAGAAAGCTCTGTGACCTGCAGACATTTTATTCACCGTAGGGACACAAAATAGTCCTGACCCTGAGAACGCAGAGCACAGGCCGGTACGTAGGATTTAAGTAGGGAGGTGCCAGTCCATGAACAATTTCATAATCTAGTAACAGAACCTTAAAATCTGGTCTCACAGGGACAGGAAGCCAGTGAAGAGATGCCAAATTGGGTGTAATATGGTCAAACGTTCTGCTTCCTGTCAATAGTCTAGCAGCAGCATTTTGTACCAATCAGAGACCCCTATGCTGGACTGTGATAAACCAGAAAATAGACCATTGCAGTAATCCAGTCCTAATGAAGGAGAAAAATGCAATGAATCAGGGTCTCAGCATCAGCCATAGACAGGATGGGATGAATCTTCGCTATATTTCGCCAGTGGAAGAAAGCAGTCCTCATAATATCTCTAATGTGGAGGTCAAAGGACAATGTAGGATCAAAAATTACCCCGAGGTTCCTCACGTTGTCAGTGTGATGTATAACACAATGAGCCTAGCCGAGCGTTAGTTGGTAAAATTGATGCTGATGTCTCACTGGACCAAGAACCATCATTTCAGTCTTATCAGAATTTAAAAGTAGGAAGTTGCTAGACATCCAGCTTTTCACTGATGCAAGGCAATCTTCTAAGGATTTTGAGACAACTCATATGATTTTAGGGTTGTAAATGTCTATGTAATTTTAAATGAGACAGCAGCAAGAATGCCGATGTGTGCCACTGATTCAGGAAACTTTCAAATCACAAAAATGATTCAGTGTGACTGCCAACCAAAAACAGCTTTTGAAATATTAATTTTGAATGTTTTATTTTATTTTGAATGTTAGATATTCAAGCATCTATGATCACATTGAACTTGCAAAAAAAAAAAAACCCCCCCAAAAAAACATAAAAGCAACAGGAGTGTTTCTTTATAACAGTGTACCAACTTGTGACATGAGGGTCAAATTTTCAATTTGATTAAATTATTACTAAATAGTGCTAGCTACAAAGATTCATGTGCATATTTCACTAAATTGCAACAAGGAATAAATTTGTGGTACACATTTTCTTTACATGTACCAAATGCATGTGTAACTTGGGGAGACAAAACTTCATCCCAAGCTAACTGCCCAAAGCAACATGGCAGGCGTGGGGAAAGTACCTGATGACATAAGTTGCACTCAGGTAGCTCATATCACGTGGCCGATTAATTCATTCATAAAATTCCCAGGCAGGGCTTGACACTATAAGCTTTGGTCACAATGCAAGAAATCCTGCAGGACATGATGTGGTGGTTCTATGGAAAATGGGGCTAACAATGCACAATCATATATTTATTAAGAAGCAAGTAAATTAAAATGCACTTTGTAAATTTCAATTTCATCACTTCTTGTTCTCACACAAATCCAGATTAAGCAACTATGATGTAATGAAGGAGACGCAAAAGCTTTCCTTGTGAACATCGACCTTTACGGTCAAGAAAGAGAATCATAAGATGGTATGTGGTGATCAAATTTGCATGCAATTACAGTTATATTTAGTATGTAATAATTTTTGATGAATTCAGTGGAATCTAGGGCATTTTAATATATCTTAAAATTGGCCAAAAATGTTGCTGTATTTATATCACAAAAATGCAAAAAAAAAAAAAAAAGTTGGGGACACGATGTTCTGATCATATGGAAACAGCCATATAAATTTCTAGCAGTGCAACAATTAAAGAGCAGATTAAACATTTTAAACATCTAGTGTGAATACTTAGTTGAAATTATTTGAAACTTTGGCCATAATGAAGGCTCTCTCTCTCTCTCTCTCTCTCTCTCTCTCTCTCTCTCTCTCTCTCTCTCTCTCTCTCTCTCTCTCTCTTATATATATATATATATATTTCAATGGTAGCAGATGACAGTGCTCCTGGAATTAGATTATTTACCAAACTGATTTTATTGGTTGGTCATGATTTTAATTTTATTTATTTATTATTTTTTTGAAAGGTTTTTTTTTTTTTTTTTTTTTCTGATGATCATGATTGACCCTGTACTCAAAGTTGTTAATGGGGAAACTGGAGATAGCACCACTCACTCATTCCCCATCAACTGTAATCTAGTTGATCCAACCCCTTTTCATTTACTTCAAAAGGATATTTTTTGTTGCTTCTTTTCGCAAGTACACTCAACAAAAATATAAACGCAACACTTTTGGTTTTGCTCCCATTTTGTATGAGATGAACTCAAAGATATAAAATGTTTCCACATACACAATATCACCATTTCCCTCAAATATTGTTCACAAACCAGTCTAAATCTGTGATAGTGAGCACTTCTCCTTTGCTGAGATAATCCATCCCACCTCACAGGTGTGCCATACCAAGATGCTGATTAGACACCATGATTAGTGCACAGGTGTGCCTTAGACTGCCCACAATAAAAGGCCACTCTGAAAGGTGCAGTTTTGTTTTATTGGGGGGATACCAGTCAGTATCTGGTGTGACCACAATTTGCCTCATGCAGTGCAACACATCTCCTTCGCATAGAGTTGATCAGGTTGTCAATTGTGGCCTGTGGAATGTTGGTCCACTCCTCTTCAATGGCTGTGCGAAGTTGCTGGATATTGGCAGGAACTGGTACACGCTGTCGTATACGCCGGCCCAGAGCAACCCAAACATGCTCAATGGGTGACATGTCCAGCGAGTATGCCGGCCATGCAAGAACTGGGACATTTTCAGCTTCCAACAATTGTGTACAGATCCTTGCAACATGGGGCCGTGCATTATCCTGCTGCAACATGAGGTAATGTTCTTGGATGTATGGCACAACAATGGGCCTCAGGATCTCGTCACGGTATCTCTGTGCATTCAAAATGCCATCAATAAAATGCACCTGTGTTTTTCGTCCATAACAGACGCCTGCCCATACCATAACCCCACCGCCACCATGGGCCACTCGATCCACAACATTGACATCAAAAAACCACTCACCCACATGACGCCACACATGCTGTCTGCCATCTGCCCTGAATAGTGTGAACCGGATTCATCTGTGAAGAGAACACCTCTCCAACATGCCAAACGCCAGCGAATGTGAGCATTTGCCCACTCAAGTCGGTTACGACGACGAACTGGAGTCAGGTCGAGACCCCGATGAGGATGACGAGCATGCAGATGAGCTTCCCTGAGACGGTTTCTGACAGTTTGTGCAGAAATTCTTTGGTTATGCAAACGACTGTTTCAGCAGCTGTCCGAGTGGCTGGTCTCAGACGATCTTGGAGTTGAACATGCTGGATGTGGAGGTCCTGGGCTGGTGTGGTTACACGTGGTCTGCGGTTGTGAGGCTGGTTGGATGTACTGCCAAATTCTCTGAAACGCCTTTGGAGATGGCTTATGGTAGAGAATGAACATTCAATACACGAGCAACAGCTCTGGTTGACATTCCTGCTGTCAGCATGCCAACTGCACGCTCCCTCAAATCTTGCGACATCTGTGACATTGTGCTGTGTGATAAAACTGCACCTTTCAGAGTGGCCTTTTATTGTGGGCAGTCTAAGGCACACCTGTGCACTAATCATGGTGTCTAATCAGCATCTTGATATGGCACCCTGTGAGGTGGGATGGATTATCTCAGCAAAGGAGAAGTGCTCACTATCACAGATTTAGACTGGTTTGTGAACAATATTTCAAATCAATTCAATCAAATCAATTTATTTAATAGCGCCAAATCACAACAAACAGTTGCCCCAAGGTGCCTTATATTGTAAGGCAAGGCCATACAATAATTACGGAAAAACCCCAACGGTCAAAACGACCCCCTGTGAGCAAGCACTTGGCAACAGTGGGAAGGAAAAACTCCCTTTTAACAGGAAGAAACCTCCAGCAGAACCAGGCTCAGGGAGGGGCAGTCTTCTGCTGGGACTGGTTGGGGCTGAGGGAGAGAACCAGGAAAAAGACAAGCTGTGGAGGGGAGCAGAGATCAATCACTAATGATTTAATGCAGAGTGGTGCATACAGAGCAAAAAGAGAAAGAAACACTCAGTGCATCATGGGAACCCCCCAGCATTCTAAGTCTATAGCAGCATAACTAAGGGATGGTTGTGTCACCTGATCCAGCCCTAACTATAAGCTTTAGCAAAAAGGAAAGTTTTAAGCCTAATCTTAAAAGTAGAGAGGTGTCTGTCTCCCTGATCTGAATTGGGAGCTGGTTCCACAGGAGAGGAGCCTGAAAGGGAAATGGTGATATTGTGTATGTGGAAAAAGTTTTAGATCTTTGAGTTCATCTCATACAAAATGGGAGCAAAACCAAAAGTGTTGCGTTTATATTTTGTTGAGTGTAGGACAATGTGACTAACATTTTCTGGCTTCTACTGTTTATTCAGGGCCACAGCAAATCTGGTATGGATCCACGTGTTGATTTGACACAAGATGACCTGTCCAGTGCAACCCCAGATGTAAATGGGCTTTTAACCCTGGACCTCCTGAAGTCAAGCAAGCGTGTGAATTGTTGCACTACCATACTGCCCAGGTAGTGCGAAGTTAACACTCGTCACTCACAAAGGTTGTGTTTTATTCTGTGTCTGCTCCTTGGTTTGTATCTTTGTCAGAAATGACTCAGTTATTCATAAACCCATTGACATGACCCTTGGTAAGGAGGCGGGGCATCTTTACTTAGGAGCCCAATACAATTTGGATTCATCCACAGTGTCATGGTTTATATTCCAAGACAGACTTGCACATTTCAAGAAGTGGATTTTTGGATCATTAGTGGACCATTCTGTCACTCATAAAAACAAGTATTTGTAATTTTGTGGGTCTCTGAATGCACATTAGAATAATTCCTGTGGCAGACAGGGTCTATTTTAAACTTCAAGTGACTGAGTGTGGTCACTTAAGACCCCGGACATATATTAACCGTCATGTGGGGTGATGGTGCTCCTCTTTTCCTACTATGAATTTATCAATCTATTTGTTTGCATTTGTTCATAGAACTTTGCAAGGATTGGCCGATCTTTGTGGCAAGTATCATCTAAATTTGTGCAGGGTCACTTATGACCCCTGGGAAGATCTATGAGATTTTTGATATAGCTTCAGATGGTATTATAGCTTCAGATGGTATGGTAATTTGCCAACTCTAATCATTATATTTTACTGTTTTGAAGGAACCCTGGCCAACAGACCTAGAATAGCAAGATTTACAGCTGCGCAAGCATTGAGACTGATTCTTGATGCCCAGAGTGAGGATGAAAAGGATGATGGACAAATATATTAGAGAATGAAATAAATATAAAGAACCTTAAAACAATCATTTATATAGAAGTATTCCAATATAAAGTCAATGGGGTCATAAATAATCCCACTCGGTCATAGTACAACCCCTGGCAAAAATTATGGAATCACCGGCCTCGGAGGATGTTCATTCAGTTGTTTAATTTTGTACAAAAAAAGCAGATCACAGACATGACACAAAACTAAAGTCATTTCAAATGGCAACTTTCTGGCTTTAAGAAACACTATAAGAAATCAGGAAAAAAAATTGTGGCAGTCAGTAACGGTTACTTTTTTAGACGAAGCTGAGGGAAAAAAATATGGAATCACTCAATTCTGAGGAAAAAAATGGAATCATGAAAAACAAAAGAACACTCCCACACATCACTAGTATTTTGTTGCACCACCTCTGGCTTTTATAACAGCTTGCAATCTCTGAGGCATGGTCTTAATGAGTGACAAACAGTACTCTTCATCAATCTGGCTCCAACTTTCTCTGATTGCTGTTGCCAGATCAGCTTTGCAGGTTTGAGCCTTGTCATGGACCATTTTCTTCAACTTCACCAAAGATTTTCAATTGGATTAAGATCCGGACTATTTGCAGGCCATGACATTGACCCTATGTGTGTTTTTGCAAGGAATGTTTTCAGTTTTTGCTCTATGGCAAGATGCATTATCATCTTGAAAAATGATTTCATCATCCCAACATCCTTTCAATTGATGGGATAAGAAAAGTGTCCAAAATATCAACGTAAACTTGTGCATTTATTGATGATGTAATGACAGCCATCTCCCCAGTGCCTTTACCTGACATGCAGCCCCATATCATCAATGGCTGTGGAAATTTACATGTTCTCTTCAGGCAGTCATCTTTATAAATCTCATTGGAACGGCACCAAACAAAAGTTCCAGCATCATCACCTTGCCCAATGCAGAGTCGAGATTCATCACTGAATATGACTTTCATCCAGGCATCCACAGTCCACGATTGCTTTTCCTTAGCCCATTGTAACCTTGTTTTTTTCTGTTTAGGTGTTAATGATGGCTTTTGTTTAGCTTTTCTGTATGTAAATCCCATTTCCTTTAGGCGGTTTCTTGCAGTTCGGTCACAGACGTTGACTCCAGTTTCCTCCAGTTTCCTCCCATTCGTTCCTCATTTGTTTTGTTGTGCATTTTCGATTTTTGAGACATATTGCTTTAAGTTTTCTGTCTTGACACTTTGATGTCTTCCTTGGTCTACCAGTATGTTTGCCTTTAACAACCTTCCCATGTTGTTTGTATTTGGTCCAGAGTTTAGACACAGCTGAATGTGAACAACCAACATCTTTTGCAACATTGCGTGATGATTTACCCTCTTTTAAGAGTTTGATAATCCTCTCCTTTGTTTCAATTGACATCTCTCATGTTGGAGCCATGATTCATGTCAGTCCACTTGGTGCAACACTCTCCAAGGTGTGATCACTCCTTTTTAGATCTGATCTGATTTGATGCAGGTGTTAGTTTTGGGGATGAAAATTTACAGGGTGATTCCATAATTTATTCCTCAGAATTGAGTGATTCCATATTTTTTCCCTCTGCTTGGTCTAAAAAGTAACCGTTACTGACTGCCACAATTTTTTTCCCGGATTTTCTTGATTGTTTTTCTTAAAGCCAGAAAGTTGCCATTTGAAATGACTTGTTTTTTGTCATGTCTGTGATCTCTTTTTTTCTACAAATTAACAACAACTGAATGAACATCCTCCGAGGCCGGTGATTCCATAATTATTGCCAGGGTTGTAGTTGCTAAAAGCCTTGGTCACCTTGAGGTTTAATGAAACCATTTTCTTTCTTTTCACGTAATCCTGCTATCATTTGAATCAGCTGTCAACAAATGTATTAAAACCTTAACTACTTATCAGACATTTAAAAAAATGTTATCACAGAAAGTCTGTAATGCAGTCTGAGGATTTCCGAAATGGTCCACCCATCCAGTTCTGTGGTGACAACTTTAGTGTAACAGAGACAGTAAGTCTATAACGGCATTAATGAGTTACTGTGTGCTCAGATCAGCAACGACATCAACAGCGGGCGCCGTTCTTCCTCTCCCGCTCTCTGCCTCCGCTACGCTCGCTGTTTTAATGCGAAGCGGCCGGTACACCTGTTGCTGCAAGGACAGACTTCTTGCGACAAAATCCACAGCACCGCACGTCTCGGCAATCGGAGCCCCAGAGCTCCATGGACACTGAGAGAGATTTATATATTTTTAATGACTGGGATTCTTTGCGGGTCTCACCTCCATATCCCGCAATGGTACTGGAGGCGAAAGACAGTAGATTTTCATTGCGACACCACTCAATCAAACGGCGTATGAAAAAGTCCCCCAAAATAATTTTCAAGCACAAATAAAAGAAATGTGTACTCACCAAACGTGCCGCAAGACAATATGAAGTTTTAAAAAAAGTAGATCCTTCCGTATAAGACAAGAAAAAGGTGCAGATGCAAACTGACGGAAATCCACAAATTACAATTGGCGCAATGCATGCTGGGAGAGGGTCTTGTCCGTGATGTCTCGGCAGTGTCCATGATGAGAGGGACAATTTGCGGAGGGCTAAATGTTAGCTGTAAATTTGTCATTTTCAAATGAAGATTTCTCCGTTGAATGACAGAGCTGGGCTTGCAGATTTACTTTACTACATTCAGAAGGATCTCATGTGTAAATGTAAGTCATTTTTTATTCAAAAATCTGACTGCATTTTTTTCAATGCAGGTCTCCTTTAACGACGAGGGGGTGGACCAGTGCTCACTCAAAGCCTGCTCACAGGCGAATGACGCAACCGACAGGCGTGAAAAAACTCACGCATGTGCATGAAGGTTCAAGCTTGGTTGATGCAATCACGTGTTTCAAATCCATATGGTTTTTGAAAAAAAAAAGGTCCGATACTTTTCTAACAGACCTCGTAAATATTCACATTGTGATATCAGATACATCAATTATGTTCTGATATATAGCAGATATAGTAAGTCTGACATAGGCTCTGAGGACAGTTGGTACTGGTGCTTATCTCCAACTTCTGTAGCATGAAGTGGATAAAGGTTATCCATGAAGTGGATAATTCTCCTTGGAATAAAGTTTTCTCACTCTGTTTTTTTCTTTTTTAACAGTGTGTTGCAAAATCGGTCCACCTTTTGCATCTGCACATGCGTTGTCTCAGACTACAGCAGCACATCTGAGATGGAGTCTCTTCACCCAAAGCGATCAAATGCATTAATTTGATTATTAACCATCAGATGATGAAGGTAAAACCTCTTACATCATTCTAAAGTCAGTTTTAAGCAGAAACGAGGCGAAATTCTGTGACGCTTTGAAATGTCCAACGCGCAGTGAACGCATCAGCTAGTAGCTCGTTTAGCTGCGGGGTTCTGGTTGCTTCCGCTGCCTTTTATGATGAAATAATGCTGAATTTATGTGGAAATGATTGTTGTACAAAAGCTTCAGATATATGTCACTGAGATACTGGAGTGCAGTTTGAAGCAGAAACAAGGTGTTAATCCGTGAACTGTGTCATCCGGCAGACCAGTTTTTAGGGGGACTGTTCAGTCTGCAACAAATGCACTGTGCACCATCTGCGGCCTTACACTTAAGTGGGAATAGACTGCAGTTTATCAACATTTGTTTCATTATTTCCAAAACTACAAAACATGAAAGGCATCAAAGGGTTGATGCCAACCCTGTGTGTTCTACACATGATGGCACAAATGTACAAGTAAAAGCCTGTAAGGGTGTTTTATAATGTATGACTTTATCTTTTCTTTGATGTTAGTGCAGCAAATAATTAATAAATGGAAAAGTTTTGTCTGTGTTGAATTCTTGGTCTCCAAGGTAAAGGTCAAACAAGGTTGATGTCTATGAGATTGTAAGACATATATTATCCCATAACATGATAATTAAGCATGACAGATGGTGCAAACTATTCTATATATTAACCCTCTGGAGTCCAGGGTATAATTGTCCATTTTTGACTATTTTGGTTTTACCTTTATAATTTACCTTTAGAAAGTGTTTACCTGGCCTTGTTTGGTGTCATTTTTTTCAGCACAACCTCACCTGTGTGACTTCACAGTTTCTCATTCATTCTGATCTACTGTATTAACACAGTGAATCTAAAAATCACACAAAAACATAAAATCCAAGTCAAAAAAGTTTGTTTTTTTGACTGTGAAAACCCAAAATTGTTTAATGAACCATTTTCATAACTTAAAATATAAATTGTAAATTTCTAAATTATATGTACAAATGTAGCAAAAAAAAAAAAAAAACAAAACAAAACAAAAAACAAAGTTAAATACAACTATTTACATAAATGCAGGAAATGCTTTAGGTGTTTTTGTACAATTATTTACAAAACAGTGAGATATCACAATAAGATTTAGAATGTAAATATAAATTTTACATTTCAAAACATATAGTGCATTAAATGCTAATGCTAAACTATTTACAAAACAATCAGATGTCAAAATAAGATGCAACACAAGTTATTTGTGTCACTCAAAAAAACAATTCCTGTCCAACACAACACGGAGGGGCACATCACAGGCCTGACACTTCCATGGGTGTTACTCATCTTGTTGCCCACGTGAAGGCACCGTTGGCACCTCAATCGGCCTTTTGTGGCTTTTTGACGAGGATCTGTGCCTGTCACAGTTGACATAGGAATGTGGTTCTGGCTCCTGCTCTGTGGGACACCTGTTTTGTCTGTGCCACACAGTTGACACACCAGCTCAAAGTCCTTTTGTGTGATGGGCTGCACTTGCTTGACACTGCTGATCTTACAATGCAAGATGAATGCATTTGTGGTTGCACTGTCAAGGAAGTGCAGCAACACTGTTCTGTACCGGCGTGCAGTTTTCCGATGGGTGGAGTAGTACTGGATGCTGTTCAGATAGGTTGACTCCACCCATGTTTTTATTATAAGCCAATATGACCGTAGGACCTTTGTGGCCGGGATGGCGGTGGGATCGAACCCAGACAGCTTGCACTAAAGACCATTCCTCTACCAGGTTAGCCAAAGGGGAATTCCCCATTAGCCAAGCTAGTGGGAACGTCTTTTCAATCAGGACCCGGGACCTTCATCCCGTGACATATCCCCACCATTTCTGAGTTCGTCCCGAAGTCACAGGTGCATTTAAGCATGTTCTGTGACTACCCACATCCTGTTCGTGATGCCAGATTGTGACCGGAGGATCTTTGTGGCCGGGATGGCGGTGGGATCGAACCCGGATGGCTCGCACTAAAGACCGTTCCTCTACCTGGGGTAGAGGAACGGTAGGACTGGGGTAGGACAGGGAATGTCTTTCACTGTCCACCCAAAAATGCATGGATGGTGGAGCACACAGACACCTCTCGTGTGTCCATCCACTTTACAAACACCAGAGGTCCCTCTCTTATCCATCTTATAGATCATTTTCAGATTTCTTGTGAGAGCATTTGCTCTCCCTCTGGGGCATCCTTGTCTGTTCTCCCTGTATGTGCCACATGCTCCAAACTTCATGTTAGCCAGGTCCATGAACAGTTTGGGACTCATGTAAAAATTGTCCATGTAAATGTGGTACCCAGTACCAAGCCAGGATGGCTGGATGAGGTTCATGACCACATCGTGCGACAGACCGTGCTCACTTGTGGTCACAGTCTTGCCAGTGTAAATGGTGAACTTGAGTGTGTAGCCATTACTTGAAACAGTCAACACAAAATTTTCATGCCCATTTTGTTGGCTTGTCCTTCAAATATTGAGTCAATCCAATTCCAATTTCATTGCACAAGGAAAGATGTTTCTTTACTGTGCATATGACAATAAAACATTTTGAATCTTTGAAACTTCCAGTTTTTTCATTCATTGCCACCATTCTTTCATCCACTGCCAGCTCCCTCCTCGGGTGGTAATAAGCCTGGCAGGAACTGAGGATGTCATCATAAAGAGGCCTGACTCGAAACAGTTTGTCATGACCTGGTGTTCCCTTTTTCTATCATTTTCTACATCTTCATCTGGATCACTTAGGTGGATGTTCCAGAATATTGATCTAAATCTGTTCTGGACATTACGTTTGCTGGAAAAGGCACAGGCAAAATGTTATTTTGTTTCCAGTAGTTTGGAGACTTGGCAGTGACACCAACGACATGTATATCAGAAGTCCAAAAAATTTGTACAGATCTTCCCTTCAGTGTGTGTCCCAGTTGTATTTTTTCCCCTAATGCCTTGTTTTTGCAGCAATTTTATTGTGTTGGTGCAAATTGTTCT